>NC_000084.6:76110000-76480409 GCF_000001635.26 Mus musculus
CCCTTTCACTTCTGGAAGGTCCAGGGGTGCTAAAAAACAAGACCGCTCATCACAGACCATCCTGTCAGCCCTCCTCTTGACACAAGGATGTTCCTGAGGCATTGGACGGGTGGCTTTCGAGTACTCTCAGGCACAGTGATCTGCATGGGTCATCCCAGTGCCCCGTGGTCCTCCTCTGTGACACGATAAGCATCTGCTATGCCCCCAATAGTCCTCCTCTGAAGGGCAGGAAGGCCACTGACACAGAGGAGACGCTCGCTCCTGAAAGCTCATGTTCCAAGGGAAAGCGTCACACAGATGAAGTGGCTCTCAGAAGGTTGCGGGTGGAGGAGAACTTTGGAAAAGGCTGAGGTGAATGGAGTTTGAGAACGCTCTGCAGCTGGGCCTGGCAGGGCCGCCCCGAGGCTAGGTCCTAGGGAGCCAATGTTTCTGTTGGAGACTGCAGGAGGCAAAGCAGAGAGGCAAGGAGAACTGAAGAGAGAGGATGAGGCATTACCACAATGTGGCCTGGAAGCCCAGTGGAGCTGGGCAGGGACTGAACCGCCCACAGCAGACCTTTTCTGCCAGCCACTGGCCAGCCTGGCTTTTAGAGGAAGGTGGTGGAGGAACAGGACTGGAAGCCAGGACATCTGGCTGCAGCTAGGCTTAGCACCAGACAATCTACCAGGGTGGGTGCAGGGAAATCAGGGCAGGGGAGGAAAAGACTTTCTGCCATTTGGATTCGGGGCCTGTTGTAATCCTTGGGTCTTAAGAACAGACTGCCAAGATCCTGTCAGTACCTGCCCGGCCCCGTGCCAGTCCCAACCCTGTGCCTGTCCCAGCCCTGAGGACGCTTCTGTTTGCATTGTTTCATGTAATCCACACCCAAGCAGGAGAATAAAGATAGCCAGCCCTGCCCACCACCGCCTGCCCTCCCCACCCGGGTGACTCAGGCTGGGCGCCTGGTGGCAGCCGCTCTGCTCTCTGGCCTGCTCCACTGCCTGCATCTGCTCTCCATTTGCTGTCTGTCGATGTCTCTGTGACCTCAGTGAGGGTGATTTCCCCTTCCCCGGATTTGAAGAGAAATGGTACCTTTTCCTGCCCTGTGGTATACAGATTATTATAGTGTTCGCCTGCTTCGGGGGTGAGAGAAGGAAAGTGGACTTGGACGAGGCCAGTTTAATTGCGACGTGCAGCTGCCCGAGCTCCTCTGTCCACTCTGGCCAGTTCTGAGCCAAACCAGTTTTCCATGGCCAAGCTGGGCCTGGTTTCCACACCAGTTCCTGTCAGGAAGTTCCTCCGCCCAGTGTGTGCTGTTAAATAGGACCCTGTTCATTCCTTTTCCTCTATAAGCCTTCCTTTCAGGTCATTCTGAAGGGAGAGTGGGGATGTGGCAGGGGGCAGGGGGGTGGCAGTAGGCTCCGGTCCTAAAAGGGAAGTGGCTGGCGGGAGCTTGGCCTGGGTCAAATACCCAGGGCCCTAGTCCAAGGACAATGCCTGGAGCCACTTCCTCCTCTGCAGGGTGTGCCAGCTGACCCCCCAAATCATCCTGCACCATCTCCTCTCTCTTCCCAACAAGGAGGGGTTTTAGGGTAATAGAAAGAACAGCCCATCCTAAAAATACCTCTACCACACACTCCCCACAGAGAGTAAATTCTCTCTTCCCCTCTTCAGGCGTTTGCCTGTCCCAGGCCCCCACACCGATGGGCCCAGCTCTTTCCAGCTGTGCCCTTGGCTCAGACCCACAAGGATGGGGCAGGCTTCCTCCTCCTCCTCTTCCCCCTGCTGTCTCTGATCCTGGACCAGCAACCTGACCCCACCCACCCTGACTAGCCACACTGTATATTCATTGTGGATTGCTCAGGGCTGCAAGCCTGGCGATGTCTAGCACACAGGGCATGTGCTGAGGGACTGGAAAGGTGTGTCCCTCTCTGCCTCTGTGATATGACTTTGATGTCCCTTGAAGTTACCTGGGGTCCTCTCTCCACTACATAGAAGCACTGACACCTTGGGTGAGTTACGTCTGCTCCATGAGCCTCTGTTGCCGTGCCTGTGGAATAGCCTCATGACTCCAAGACTCTCGGGCTTCATCCAAAGCCGGTGCACAGAGGGCCGGTGAGGGCCTGGGATATCGCTGCCCCTCCGTTCCTGGTTCCTGTTGCGGATGCTGAAAATCGTTCTCTTGGTCTTTTCTAGCCACTCAGATACAGGCTTTTTTTTGTTGTTGTTGTTGTTGTTGATGATGTTGTTGTTGTTTCAAGAGAAAAGGTTTATTCAAACATATTAACAAGCCTGAAATAAAGCTGTAGAAGAGCAGGAGCATTTGTTGGCTTTATATAACTTCCCATAAAACGTTAAATTTAAATTCTCATTGCAAACTTGGGATGAACTTGTAACTGAGAGGGGGAGGGGCAGGGTCTCCTCCCCCTCCCCCATTTGAAGTTTTATTTCATTTTTATTTTCACATATGATTGTACATTTTTATGGGATACGGTGTCATGCACACCCTAGGGAATGATCATATCTGATATTTAGAATGTCCATCGTCAACATTTATCACTTTTATGGGGAAACACTGGAAACCATCTCTTCTCGCTGTTTCGGCAAACACAGAACAACACTGTTAACTCTAGTCCTGCTGGGCAGCAGGGCCCTCTGTCTGACCTGTGCTCCTGGCAGTGGCACCTCTAGATTCTGCTCGTGTCCAGGTCAGAGTAGAGCTTTCCTCAGGACCCTACTCTCCCTGTGATGGAGCCTTGCACCTTGTACTCTGGTACAAAAATGATGTGTGTGTGGCACAGAACCTGGTCCCCATAGCACTCCTGTTGACCGCAGGCAGGCAGGGAGTCCTCACGGCTTCTGGCTGCATGCCCCATCTGCAGGCTGTTCTCAGTCTGGAGAAGACAGAGCAGGAAGGTGGCGGGTCTTGGCTATTGCTACTGGGCGAGCTCTAGAGCTGATGGTATCCTGCTGCTGTAGTGATGAGAACCAGTAGAGGAAAGAACAGAGCCAAGGACAGCAGCAGCCCTGGCCGGGGCGAGGCAACAAGGAAGGGAAGGGCATTTCTTGATGGAGGCAGGGGAGAGTTGGGCAAGACCCGAGGAGTGCCACCCACAGGGACACCTGGATAAGGCCGAGCCTGCTGACAATGGAGCAGTGTGGGCACAGATTTAGTCAGGCAACAGAACCGCACGGGCCCCGTGTCTAAACCTCTGAGGATATTCTAAACGAAATATAGACATCTAAAGCTAGACAGCTAAAGCTTCAAAGGCCCAGTCTACATATGACAGAAGTGCGACGTTTGTCCTTCTGCGTCTGGATGACCTCACTCAGGATGGTTGCTTGGAGCTCCATTCGTTTACCTGCAAACTTTGTGGTTTTTTTTTTCTTAGCAGCGATCCATCAGTTGGCGGACAGCTACGCTGCTTCCAATGTCTGGCTGTTATGACTAGAACAGCCATGGGCACAGATGAGCAGGGGTCTCTGTAGGAGGATATAGAGTCCTTTGGCTATATCTAAGCATGGTAGAGCTGGGTCTTGACTTAGATGGTTCCCATCTTCCTGCAGGACGGCCACACTGATTTCCACAGTGGCTGCACCAGTGTGCACTCCCACCAACGATGAAGGTTTCCCCTTTCCCTATATCCTGGCCAGCATGTGCTGTCCTTTGTTTTATTCATCTTGCTCATTCTGACTGGCATAAGATGAAATCTCAAAGTGGTTTTCATTTATATTTCCCTGATGGCTGAGGATGTTGGACATTTTGTTAAATGTACCTCAGACATTGCTTTGTCTCCTGAGAGCTCTGTTTAGTTCTGAATTCTTCTTCTCAATTGGGTTGTTTTCTATATGTTCTGGGCTTTGTTTGTTTTTTAGTTGTTTTTTTTTAATATATCCTAACACTCTGTCAGATGTATAATCAATGAAGGTTTTTTTTTTTTTTAGTCCCCATTCTTTGTCCGAATGATGGTGATTTTTGCTGTACAGATGCTATTTAGCTCTGTGAGGTCTTATTTATTGTTAGGCTTTGGTGCCCACGTTACTGGGATTCTGTTCAGCAAGTCCTTACCTGTGTCTATGAATTCAAAATCTATTACCTACTTTCTCTTCTGTAGGACTCCCGAGTATCTCGTCTTGAGTTGAGATGATCGATCCATTTGGAGTTGAGTTCTGTACAGGGTGATAGATATGTTCTGTCTTCATTCTGACCCAGCTTGCTAGAAACATTTGTTGAAGATGCACGTTTTTCTTCCTGTGTGTAGTTTTTGCTTCTTGGTAAAGAAAAGAAAGAAAATAGGTATCCATAGGTGTTTGAAGGTATGTCTGGATCTTCAGGCTTACTCCATTGCTAAATCTAAATGGTACTCTTGTCAAAAAAAAAAAAAAAAAAAAAAAAAAAACCACTTTACAGCAACATCTATTTGTACTGGACCAAATACCTGGTTGCTGAGTTAATACAGAAAACTGATCATTACAGCCTTTGACACACAAGTAGAGGGAGGAGCAGCCCAACTGCTGGCCCATCGCCAGTTCTGCCACTGTGAATGGGCGTTCAAGGTAAAACCTAAGCCCTTCACACACAGAAGGAACCTGTGAGTCAGGAGGCCATCCTTTCCAAGTCACACATCTTGGCAGAGAACTGACCTAGGTTTTAAGCTTGACCTTTAACTCTCAGTGGCCGCTCCTCCTGTCCCACATATGGCTGAAGGATGACCCTTCTTCAGCCGTGTGACACCCAGATGCCATGCTGTATCATCGCCCTTTGCCCCCTTAGGAACAGGAGGAGGCTATGAATTGACTCTGTCTCTGGGTAGAATGAAGAACTTGAGTCCTCTCTGTTGTTGCCAACTCCCTGGATCGATACCTGAGTCCTGCTGGCATCGATAAATTCGTAGCTGCTCCATTTATGCTTTGGTTTGCACACTCAATGCCATAATCTACATATATGGTGCACACACACTCATCTCTTGCTCTGCATTAAATATGATGAGTGAAGTCAGTTTTCTCTTTAAATCAAAGCCCAGTATGCTTATTGGTCTTGTTTGGAACACATCACCCCTGTTCCCCAAGGGCTGTTAGCATCCCATCAGTACAGTATCTGCATGTGATGTGCTATTGGCCAGAGACTGATCCAAAGAGATGGGATGAAATGGGCTATGGGAGATGCTGGCCTTTAGAGGCAGCATCACAAACCAGGGATGGTGGAACATAGGTCCCAGGGATGCCCTGTGTGAAGAGTTATAAATCCTCTAGGGATGTGTGGCATGAGTGCCAAAGGTTGGGCCTGGGCAGAAGTTGGTACCCAGCTAGTAGGTAGAGAACCAATATTACATGCTGGAGGCAAGAGGCCGCAGACAGGAAGAGGGCTATGGGCTCATATTCAGAGGATATAGCCGACAGTGCCTTCCCCTGAGATAACCCCAGGAGAGGGAATTGACTAGAAGAGGTTCTGTCGTACTCTCTCTCCATCTCTGACACCAAACATGTCCTTACCTGGGGTCACTTTTCCAGGGAGACCATACTGTATAGCTGAGAAGCCCTCAGGCTACCTGTGTGGCCTTAGGATGGGGTCAGGCTCGCAGGTTTCTGCCTCTCAAACTGTCCATTTCTGAGCTTCCCAGGCAGTGGCAGACATCTCCACCCTCCCATACCCCTCCCACCCCCCTGCATTCTTGTCAGCCAAGTTTCCCAGCATCTCCTGAGAACTCTCAGACTCCTGTGTGGGCCATAAAAAGGTCATTACCTATGAGTTTCAGGACTGGAAAAGTTTGGAAGGCACAGCTTCATGCCAGTATTCTTCAAGCTGTGTGAGTCACCCCCACTGTGGCAGGTGTGAGCAGAGGCAGAGCGAGCACACTAGGACCTGACGGTGGCCATCTGGAACCTCAAGCGGGGTGGCGGGTAGCAGAACAGTCAGAGTTCAAGGCTATCCTCCACTACAAGTTCAAACCCAGAGAGCTACATGAGGCCCTGTCTCAAAAAAAAAAAAAACCAACAACAAGCAAATAACAACCACAAAAATCTTGAACCAAACAAACGCCAAGCAGAAGACCAGGATATGCAGTTAAACAGGGTTACATGGGCCCCTTTTGGAGGCCTTACTTTTGAGCAGGGCATGTCTTTCAGACAGGGATCTGAAATTCGGGTGTTCATTCCTTTCAGAGTAGCCAATGAAGGCTGTAATGTGACTCTGGATGTTGCTACAGATTCCCAGTCCTGGTGTCCATGTACAGCTGGCTGGACCAGGGGTGAGCTTGTGAGCTCACTGTGGGCATTCAGAGTAGAAGCCTGTCCCTCAATGGGAGGCTGAGTACTACTTCCCACCATTAAAGCTGTCACATTGAGGCCCCTTCCAACCTGAAAGGCATGCCTAGTACTTGGGTAGGAAGACGGTGTCGGGAGAATCTCACTGGGTCTGCGCCACTCGGTGCTAGGCTGGTGTATATGCTTGGTCCAGGGAGTGGCACTATTAGGAGGTGTGGCCTTGTTGGAGTAGGTGTGTCACTGTGGACATGGGATGAAGACCCTTACCCTAGATGCCTGGAAGTGAGTATTCCGCTAGCATCCTTCAGATGAAGATGTAGAACTCTCATATCCTGCACCATGCCTGCCTGGATGCTGCCATGTTCCGGCCTTGATGGACTGAACCTCTATATCTGTAAGCCAGCCTCAATTAAATGTTGTTCTTACAAGACTTGCCTTGGTCATGGTGTCTGTTCACAACAGCAAAACCCTGAGACAGCTGGACTCTGTCATTTTCCATAAAGCAGAAGTGCTAGATGTCAGGGTCCACTCTGCCCTCTTCTGCTCCCCCGTCCAGAGGGAGCTGTCATGACTCTAATCGAGCTTCACTCTCTGATCCCACATGTAGCTAATGACATGACTGGTGGGCCCAGGTCCAAAGGGTTCTGTGTCTCCAAGGAGATAAGTCATTGATCTGATGAACTCTCACATTTGACTCTGGGATCAACCCCGAATCCTAGACTAACCTGAATGTTAGGTGTTCTGTTCAGATCTCTCCTGGTGGGAATTCCCAGTGGCCACAAGGCAGGCGGGGTAGCCTCAGAGCAGGCTGCTAGAAGATTGGGTTGGTTGGAGCTCAGAAAGCCGCCCTCCAGTTACCTCATCCAGCACCACCTACGTATGGATGAAGCCAGCCCTGATTCTCCTTCCCAAGGGATCTGGCCACCTTCTCATCTTGCTGGCTACGTTGCTCAAATTTCCAAGATAATTACCCAACCTTGTGTTGACAGTGACTCGGAAAGACCTACTTAAGGGGACTGGATTGCCAAAGATCAGTATCACAAGTGTCACCGTCCTTATTAAGGAACACTTAATATCGTGCCACATACTAGAGACCAGGGACTTTCTCAGAGGTACACAAGAGTCCCTCAGAATTGCTGCTATGAAGGTCCTCACCCTCAACTTTGTAAGCTTCGGAAAGTCAAAATGATAATACTCAGTCAGGTAGCCCCACAGCCACAGAGAGCGCCTAGGGACCCACCCGACCCAGGCCTCGGCATCTGTGTGCCTTCCATGTTGTCGCTCTGGCTTTCTCTCCTTGTCCCCACCTCTGTTCACCCCCTTTCTCTATACCTTAATTTTGTTTACCTCTTCTTTCTTCCTCCCAGTTCCATCATTCTGTCTTCCTACCTTCTGCCTTCTTGGAGGCAGGCAGGGGACTGTCCCCTCACAGCTAAGGTGGAAAGGTGCCAGGATTGAGCAATGCAGGGGACAGGAATTCTTTGGCATCCAATGGAGCAGGCAGCTATCCAAGGGTGTGGGCTTCAAAAACCCCCGCTGTGTTTCATGGAACCATGTCACCTTTAAAGGCCAAGAAGGTGGGTGCTATGGACAAGAAGGTAGAAACCATCTTGGGTGACCAACTCTCACAGCTTGTCCTGAATGGAGGAGATCTGTAGAACAGGAGACATTTGAAGTGCAAGCCAGGAGAACCCTGGGAACATAGAGCTTTGATCTCACCTCTTGGTTTGACAAGCAAGGAGAGAAGTTGCTTAAAGGTGAAGGTGGTGTTTTTAGAGCCCTTTCTGGGGCCCTGGAAGGCAGAGACCCCAGTTTCTTCCACCCCTTGTTGGCTGGACATACTTCCCCAATAGAGTAGGGTAGACAGCGAGGCCCTGGGATAAATGGTGTGGCTTCCAGGCCAGCACCAGCACTCTGGCCTCAGTGGAGAACGTTCTACTTTGACCAGGCAGATGTCTCTTGTTGTTTTCCGAGCCTCTACATCTTCAGCCATGAAAGGTTCCATCCAGTCCTGACATGGCCAGGCCACCTTCTGATGTTTTTAGTCAGTCTCCTCAGTCCTCATAAACCACTGCTGCTCACTGGAGCTGCTGAAAAAGCTCTGGCCCTGACCTGCTTCAGTGACTCAGCTCTTGCAACGTCATCCCATAGTATTTACACGAGGACCGAGACAGTAAACATAAAAGAGCCAGATCACAACCTGGCACATAGTAGGTCCTCAAAAGGCTATCCTTCCGTGCCTGCCCATGGCGTCCAGACCCTTCCGTGGGGCTCCCTTACACCTCAAACTGCAGTCGCGATAATGTTGATGTCTTTCTCCTCTGCAGCCGTAGTTACCCAGGGTCAGCCACTGTTCTGAAATATTAAATAGAATCATCCAGAAATGAATAATTCAAACATATTCAATAACCTTTATTACAACATATTGTTATAATTACTCTCTTGTATTGCTGTTGCTCATCTCTTGCTTGACTAACTTCGAAGCTGAACTTCTAGAACAGGTCCATGCATATAGGAGAAGCTGAGTGTGGGCGTGCCTCCCACAGTCCTGGCATTCTGGGTAGGTCTGGGCTCCTATCCCCCAGGATAAAGGGAAGACTGTGCTAAGGAACCGAGTGGAATGTTCCACAGTGGCCGCCTTGAAACTATCACCATATTGAAGCATTGTTGGGCCCCAAAGGCTCCAAAGAAATCTGATTTACAAAGTGTTTAATCGGGAGGATTAGAATTGTGTTTGTTTGTTTGTTTGTTCTTTGCCCCCTGTGGAGATTTAGTCCACGGTTAATACGTGACCTGGTTTAGCAGGTCACTCTCTTTGCCACAGGTAAGCAGATGGGTGATCTGTGTTGGTGTCTGCTGCCTACTTGGAATGGCAAAACCTATGCCGCCCTAACTGTCTCCCCAGTCCTCATCCTCCCAAGCGCTTGCCTCTTCGCTCCGGCGGAAGTGAGGCTGACTACTTCAGGGAGAACAACCCAATGTGCTCAGCATCTCGGTCCACTCTTCTCCTCTGCCCCATGCTTTTGATAGAAGGAAGGAAGCTGAAGAACAGACACCTAGTTCAGGGAGGCTTCTTGGAGGAGGCGAGACATGAGCAAGTCTTAAGGAGTGAGCAAGGGGTTAGGCATAGGTGGTGGTGGTGGTGACTGTATTTTGAACGACAGGACGGACGGAATGAGCAATGTTAAAGTGGTGGAGACTGGGCTTACTATCAATCAAACCAGCAGGAGGCCAGCAAACAGGTGGGCAGGCTGAGCATGGGATGCGCTGGGAGCCAGGAGCTAAGAAGTGAGGGACAAATCAAAAAGATCATGGTTGATGGAAGTAAGAACGGCTATCCCCAGCCGTGCGCATGCGTGAGAATGGACGGGGGTGGGGGTGGGGGCAGCTGTGTCCGCATGCGTGAGAATGGAGGGGGGCGGGGGGAGCCATGTGCGCATGTGTAAGAATGGACCTCCCGCCCCCAGCCATGTGCATGCGACTGCGCAGCGCACTCCCTCTGTCCTTGCTTTGAAGAACTGGAGTGTGTTTGCTTAGCCTTGACACCCTCCCTCTCCCTGCTGCCTTCCCCGCTGGCAAAGACTCCCCAGCAAAAGCTAAAAATTCATCTCATCCAACCCAAATCAGAGGGCGGATAAGCCGGTGCTTTATTTCCCTGGGACAAAATGGTCTTGTGGGAGAGGATGGGCTCCATACTAATTGCATCTTTGGTCACCTCCACCCACCCGGCCAGAGCTGGCCCTGAGCTGTCCAGAAGGCTTCATACAGCACAGCTCTTCCCTCCCTCCCCCCACCCCACCCCCCACTCCCACTTCCCTCCCTATGTTCGTCAGCCTAGAAATATCTCCCACAGGCTTAGGAATGGGCCAGAGACCAAGCAGGAAGGGTCACGTCCTCTTGTGTTTTGTCTTTAGGGAGAAGGCCTGGGCGCGGAGGTGTGTCTAGGGATGGGCCAGTTGGCTCCAGGAGATGCTGGGCCAGGGCCCTTCCAGAAGCTGCCGCAGCCCCACGCCTAGCAGTTTTGTTTTGTTTTGTTTTTTTAATTATTCTTAAGTTCCTCCTAAATTGTTGTGTGGGGTTAAGCATCTATTTAGAACTGACCATCTGAAAGGGGGCTTGTCATTCTGGTTTTAAAGGAAATATTTTTGGAACGGGTGTGGAGTGGGTAAATCAATCATGGAAAGCACTGGATATAATAGCAGCTCTCTCCAGGCCCCCCTCCCCCTTCCTCCTGACATGCGAGAATATCTGGAACGTCTCACACAGGCATGTTTGGGCATGGTAGGGACTCTCGTGTCTTAGGTGTGAGTTTGTAGGTGTCCTACATGTAAACAAACACAATGCATTGTTCACATACGGCTGTGGTTCATTTTCTGTTGCTGTTATAAAATACTTGAGTCTGGGTACGTTATAGAGAAGAGGTTTTATTTAGTCCACAGTCCTGGAACTTCAAGAGCATTTGGTTAGCTCTGGTCAGTCCCTCTGTCTATATCACAATATGGCATCAGAGTAGGAAACAGTCATGATGAGACAGGAAATCAGAGAAACTTATGGGACAGGCACATTTTCTTGTTTTTGGAACAACCCACTTTCATAGGAATGAGCTGGGGTCCCCCAAGATCTACATTAACTCCTTCAGGGGATTGCACCCCAGCTAACCTAACCTAATCACCTCGCTTTAGGGCCTATCCCATAGGTTATACCCGTTCAGTGTCACCACACTGGAGATCAAGGTCCCAGCATGAGGACATTTAGCAGCCTCACTCGTGCCATAGCAATGCCTAGAGGGCACGAGACAAGCAAGGGCATGTGCTGGCACGTGCAGGCTCTCGATAACTCGATCACCTTCTTTTTACACACAGGAAGCTGGAGAGTCAGCGAGAATGTCCCCCAGCCCCCACTAAGCATGATGGGACATAGAATATACAGGAAGCACAGACATCTTTACTGTTAAAGAGGCGAGATTAAACACACCCAAGTATAGATGAGATAGTAAACGGGCAAGAAAGGAAACAGACATCTTAGCTCCCAGAGCTGAGTTAACTAGTGTATGTTGTTAGCCATCTCTGTCTGTCCTTAAAGTAGGCCTCTGAGCTGCCCTCCAAACACACCAGATCCGTTTTGCCCTGCGTGCCTGTTTCTTCGATCCACGTACACCTTTTAATTCCTCGCCTATCCTTTTGCAGTGTAACAAAAGCATTAGCTGTCTGAAACAACAGAAAGCATTTATAGTCAGGAGTTCAGGAGCAGCTCAGCCATGGAGCTCTGGCTTAGGACTCTGGTAAGGCTGCAATCTAGAGACTGAGGCTTCGGTCATCTACAGCCCTTCTTGGGACAGAAGGACAAGTTGTCATGAGAGCCCAGACATTTGTAGCTGTCCAGTCGATGTTTGTTGATAGTAGAAAGCCTCAGATTTCTGATGCCATAGATTGTTATACAATCACTGGGCCTGGTAACAGGCTCCTCAACAAAGAGTTCCAAGGGGAAAACGCAGTCTGATAGAAGTGGGAGTTCTCCTATGAGCTAGCCATGGAAGTTCCCCTCCTTCACCTCTCCAAGGACACACAGCTCATTCCAGATATACTGTGGGAGGAACCCACACAAAGCAGGAATATCAGGAGGTAAAAATCACTGGACACCAGAGCGGCTAGCTGCCCTGAAACAGAATCACCTGGGTTAGAATGTCAGAGAAGAAGGGAGGGTGACTGACTCACACTGAATCTTGCTAAGACGGGAAGGACGAGAGGGGAGTGAGAGGCTGCAGCCTCAGTGGTTCAGAGCACTTGTTGCTTTTTCGCAGAGGACAGAGGTTCAGTTCCCAGCACCCCCATGGTGGCTCACAACCATCAGTAACTCCAGCTCCAGGGAATCTGATGCCCTCTTCCGGCCTCTGTGGGCACTGCATGCATATGGTGCTAATACATACATGGAGGCAAACATTCATATACATAACAATGTAGATCTTTCTAAAAAGGATAGGTGAGAGATTAAAAGGTATAAGTGAATCTAAGAAACAGGTATGCAGGGCAAAATGGATCTGGAGGGCAGTTCAGAGGCCTACTTTAAAGAAAAACTGAGATAGTGTTGAAGCTAGATTGAGAGCTGAGATAATAAAATGCCTTCAAGAAACTCCTGGGAAACAGTAGAGAAGAGATAGCATCTAGGACAGCAAGTTCAACCTTAGAGCTCAGTAGCCACTCTGTGAAACAAAGATCATGAATGAGCAGTCATATGCCACAGTGCATGTGTGTGTTTGTGTGTGTGTGTGTGTCATATGCCACAGGGAGGTCACTGGAAGGCACCGAGGTGGTCATCATTGCAACATCCTCAGGAGCCAAGCCCTCCCAGGACCCTGAAGATCAGATGATGTTAAAACCACCTCGTGGCTCCTCTGTCATCATTGTCCTTTTTAGCTATGTAATAAATGCATGAACAAAGAAAACCCTCCTGAGTCAGGAATCCTGTGCTAGAGAGACCCAGATCTGCATGGCCAACCTAGCAGCCACAAGGCTGTTGCTTGGGGAGTAGTAGACAGGCTCTGGGCTAATATTCTGTTAGGTTGTATCCAGCAGGATATGCTCATGGCCAAAGCTGGGTCTCACCACAGATAACTCCTCTGGTACCTGCAGATATCCAGGTCATTCACTGGAGTTAGCAACAGGAAAACAGTCAGACAAAACTAACCAACCAAGACAGAATGAACCAACAGTGATCAAATGCTGCAAAAATAAAACCCAAAGCAAACTTCTAAAGATGACCTGCCAGCTTGTGAAAGGAGAGTCTAAATTCCTCAACAATTTTTAATAGTAATGGCTTTAAAACCCAAATACTACTAAAGAACACATGCAAGGCCATGGATTTCCCTTTTGTCCCCTTACTGACAGCCCTCCAGGCCCACTCAAACACCACTACCAGTCAGAAGGAGTCATCTCTTCACAAGTCATCACCTGCCTGTGAGCTTCTTTCTCTTGCTGAACACGGGAGTGTGGGCCATGGGCTGAGCACCATGCTTTGGTGAAAAATCCTAGTGTGTGTGTGTGTGTGTGTGTGTGTGTGTGTGTGCTTTGTAGTTGGTGAAAAATCCAAGTGTGTGTTTGTGTCTGTCTGTATTTGTCTGTGTGTCTGTGTGTGTGTCTGTGTCTGTCTCTGTGTGTATATCTGTCTGTTTGTATTTGTCTGCATTTGTGTCTGTCTGTGTGTGTGTGTGTGTGTGTGTGTGTGTGTGTGTGTGTATGCGCGTGTCTGTGTGTGCCACAGGTGTACAGGTACCCCAGACCAGAAGAGGCCATCAGATCCTTGGAGCTGGAATGACAGGCAGTTGTAAATGGCCAGACATGATGCTGGGAACAGAATCCCAGGCCCCCTACAAGTGCTCATAACTACTGAGCTGCCATCTCTACTCCCTTGAGCGTTTGCTTCTGCTCTTTGATATTGAGCAACTCTGAGGACTTGCCCCACATTGAAGGGTATTTGTGCTTGTTTTCCTACATTTCTCTGTGAGTCCATGTTAAAGCACAATTTGGAGTTCCGTCTTTGCAGGATGTTTTATTCTTACATGTATGAACCCATGTTGATACGTGCTTTCCTGCTGTTCTCTCCCTATTCCCGTACTCTCCTCCCTGGTGGCTGCTCTGTGGCAGTCTAGTGTCCCTTTGCCTATCAAACATCTGTTTCAAAATCTTCTTCTCTTATCTTAAATGCTTATTTTCCTACATGAACTTTATAAAGTTCACTTTTAAAAAAGCTTACCTAACTTCAGTAAAAATCCTTATTAATATCTTTATTAGGATCGCATTGCACCTATGAAACAATTTAGGGTGAATTGGCTATCCAAGAATAGGATACACCTTTCTATTAACTAAGCAAAACTTTTCAAAGTGCCCCAGTTGCATTTGGAACTTTCTTGCTATGGACCCTGCATGGTTCTTTTGACCTGAGTATTGTTTCTGGTTCTGGTGCCAAGTGACTGGAGATGTCTAATACAATTGTGTGCCTGCCCGCTATCTGCCTGCTGCCTAGGAAAGTACCCAATCACCTCTGCAAGTATTGGTTTGCCACCTCGGTTCTAACTTTCTGATCTTGTATATATCTATATATTTTTTTTTCTTCAACATTTCTGCTTTGGAGACATCATGGGGAAGCAGCTGCCCTGGGTAAGAGGAAAGAAACTCTGCGCTAACTCTAGTTCATGGGTCGACTGGATCTGGCAGGTTTCCTTGAGTAGGGTGGGCTGGGGGAAATTCCATGCCTTCGAGAATATTTTCGCTGTGATTTATGACTATCTGAGGATCAAAATTCTCGGAGAAAATGGGTTGGCAGTGGTGGGGAGTAGGGTAGGAGTGTATGCATTGCGAGTGCTTTCTCTATGATAGTAGCTCTCCTTGTTACTGGACCTCTGTGGCTACAGGCAAATATAGGCAGAGAGAAGACTGGCATCAGGCGTCATTCAGCTGAACACTATGTCTTGTATCTCCCTGACCATGACGGAGGGAGCTGAGACTGTCCCATGTGACTCGTCAGCTTTTGTGTTCCTGATTGCAGGCCCAGCCTATCTGGGTTCCTTATTGCCTCCTATTGGTCTGTCGTGATTTGCTATGCGTTAGCTTTCCCTGCTGAATGAGCAAGAGTTGGATGTTTTGTAGAGCACCCCACATCTTAGATCAGTCCCTCGGTGGTGATAATGGAACTGCTCAGTGACCGGAGTGGCTTGAGACAGTTGAGTGTCCAGCTCACAGTTCATTGCTCTCTCTTTAGAAAGGGTTCCTAGCACCAAGCAGCCCTCAATGGGCAAGGGTGGAAATTACGGCCCAGGAGACACTGGGCCTGAGTATAAATAGGAAGAGGAAATACTTGGACTTCTCAGGGCAATAAAAGTTCCATATAATGATATTACACATAACTGTGCAATTAAGCCTGGAAATTGCAAGCTTCCAGTATGTTCTTTCCCAGCCAAATACTAGGTGGTTCTCGTGGTAGAGGGCATTTACTTAGAAGAAAAATGCAAGTTTGGAGGCAAATCTGAGGTTTCACTTCCTTTGCAAAACACAGGCCGGGTTGGATCTCCTGACCATCCAGCTTTGACACTCATGTGGCCCTTCTCTTAGAATAGAGACAACAATAGCAAGAAGACTGGAGTGTTTTCCAAGCGCTGGGGCGTTACCGAGACATTGCACACCTGTGGCAGGCTGGGGCCATGATTCTGGTCTCCCTCCTCCCACAGCTGTCGCCACCGAAGGGCCCCTCCCTGACCAGATCCAGCACGAGGTCTGGGGCAAGGGAAGGGCAGGAAAGGTTGTGAGTAATGGGAGTAGCTTCCCCAGGCAGGAAGGCTCTCCTGAGGGTTTGGCTGCCTTTCCCTCCTCCAGCCTGCCTGTTGGCCCATCCCTTCCTCAAATGCAGTATAGTGCCAGCCTCATCCCTCCTATCCAGTACCTTGTGTGGCCTCTTGAACAGAGTCCAGATGTTTGGAGGGTCCCCTCATCCCCCTGTCTCACTTTCCAACCCTGACTATGCTAGCGTGTTATTTTACAAAGTCTTCTGTCCAGGCCTCTATTTTCCTGAGCTCATATGCCTTCCGCTTCTGAGTCTAGCATGTGCTATTCCTGTTTGCATGTGCGCATGTGCAGTGCTAGCTCTTCCTCTGTGCCTTGCCTTGTGCATGCTTTTTTCCCTTCTAGAATATTCTGCTCCCCTGTCCCAAGCCCTGGCTTCCTGAAGGCTTCATGCCTTTGACGTGGTTCCCTGGTAGAGCCCCTACCGTCTGCCTAAAGCCCCAGCCTGGAGAGGCCACCTGCATGAGAACTGCAGAGCCGCACTGCTTGTCCAGACCCAGCTTGTCCTCAGTTACCTATTTGAATACAGATGGCCGTGGTGACAGGAAGCACCTCAAACGGGTTTTGATAAGGATAATCTGAGACACCCCCCTCTCCCTAAGTAAAATACATGACCAGCAACCAAGCCAGAACACGATACCTCCTGCTCACCAATTGGATTCAGTGTAAGGAGGAGGAGGCTCTAAGTAAAACCCTGCCTCCCATATACTGCACCTGGCACACACACCTGCAGTCAGCATGGGGTCAGCTTGTTGGTGTCCCTGTCTGTGCCTCTGTTCCACACAGCTGGGGTTGTTCACAACAAACTTTTGCCCATTGAAAGAAGCAGCTACCCCCAGCTCTGCAAACATCCTTGGCCACCATGAGGAGGGAAGAAGACACACACTTTCTTACCCTTCCTCCAGGCAGAGGAGGAAGTACAGCTAGTCTTGTTATCACTGGTGGAGCCCCATGGTCAAATGACATGTCACCTTGGCTGTGTACCACACTCATCCAAATGTACCAAATGTGCTCATCCTTACAGCTAGCTCTGTGTGACCTGCCGGAGTTCCTGAAAGTCAAGTCAGAGGAAACTCATATTGAGAGACACCCCACACTACCACCATCACCCCAACATCCAAAGTTGAGCTAGTCATGACTTGGGAATGAAAGGACCCACCATGTAAACAAAATGGCAGGTTATCTGGAGGGTGCCACAGGACCACCAGACCTCACAACCTCCTAGACTAGCAGCGAAAACACTGGAGCTCTAAGAGACACTTGTCTGGTCCAGGGCCACAGCATTAATCTATCACAGAGCAGATCTGGGATATTTAAGTATGGTCCCTGCCCAAGAGGGATTAGGACCCTCTCCACTGAGGGCACACCTGGACTGTCAGCCTCACCTCCTCATGCTCTGACGTTCTCAGCTCTGGCTGTGACATGCTTGACACAGCTGTCCCTTCTGGCCAGTCCCCTGCCTCCACACTGAGAACCTGAAGCAGGGATGGAGATGGTACAGAGGAGTGGTGCTCCTAGGACCAGTTATCCATCTGGACAGCTGCATGTGCCTGCCAGAGCAGACAGTGAAGTACCCTGGGATGGGTCAGCATCATGCCACCCGTCGGCTGACGTGGAACTCTCTGAAGAAGCTGGTGATTTGTTTCATTGTCTAGATTTTTGAGATGTAGTAAGGTTTTAAGAGCCTCCCGAGGAGTTTTCTGGCTGGGGTGATCACCTGTAATAAACACGAGTAATGAGTTCTTTATTCTGAATGAAAAGAAATAGACGTGCAACTTGTTCTTCAAAGAAAACGGCCGTCCTCTCCACCCTTCCCCACCTGTAATCAGTCAAGGTTGAAGAAATAACAAAGAAGCCCAGTTTGAAGGGGGGCACACTTGATCTGCAAAGGCAAGGCAGGTGTGGAGTAGATGGGGAGGCAGAACAAGAGGTGGTGATGGTGGGGGTGGGACCAACTGATGGAAGGTTCAGCTAGACACAGTGGATGGAGCCCGGGACAGGGCTTGTGATCTCCAGCGTTCAGTGAGTTCCGTGAGTGAGAGCTTCCATGAATGTGCGTCTCCATCTCTGCCTCCATTTCTCTTTTTGAGGCAGGATTGCACACTGGCTTGAACTCACAGTGCAAACAGGCTGGAACCGGAGATGCTTTGGCCTCTATCTCCCAAGTGCAAGGATTGCAGGAACGTACATATCTTACCATGTACTCTGTCCAAGTCCTCTGCCTAAAGAGGCCCTAGGAAAATCCACAAGAAGTGTGGATGTGAGGCAGTGCTCTTGTATGAGTCTCAACAGTCCTTAACTTTGGGGTTAGCGGAGCATGAAATGAGTACTGGGTGCCTATCACAGGAGGCAAACCCAAGGCCTTCATGCAAAACCTGCCTGTGTTTGGGAGGAAAACCAAGCAGTACCTGATTCCTGGGTCTTGCCTCTACTATAGTTCTGGCATGGCAAGGGAGAAAGGGGGCGCACAGTATCCAATGGGAAGGGCGTCTAAGGAAGTGTGATGGCTCTGAAGCCCAGGGGGGCTGCACAGGCCCAGCTGAGCTGCAGGCTGCAGGCTGCAGGCCGAGGGCTCTAGGCATGTCCTGGCAAGATGGCAGAGCAGGTGTGGCTGGCTTCACCCAGTGTGGGCACTCTGCCCAGGGTGCTTGCAACAGGTGGGGCACAGAATAGAAGCTGAAGTAGCTCTGCCCAGCCTCCCAGCCTACATGTCTGGCCCCAGCCTCTGGGGCATCTGAGGCTTAGGGGCATCCTGGGGCTCAGGGGTGTAGCCATTCTGCTTGGGGAATCTTCCAAAGCCAGGCTGAGGCACACCCAGAACAAATGGCCTGAGCCAGGACTCCTCACCCTCCTTCCCTGCTAGCCCACCACCTACTTCCGTGCCTGAAGACTATGGAGAGTAAAGGCCTACTCAAAGGGCACAGCCACTGTCCAATTCCTGGGTCTCCAAAGAAACCTACATTGCACCTGCCCCTGCATAGCACCCATCTGCCCCCACCCCCACAACAACCACTAATCCCACCAGGTGGCTGTCATGCTCCAGGGCTGGGCATGGAGGAGCTAGGAGCTGGAGACAGGCAGGGTGGGGGTAGAGGAAACCTGCTAGCTGGGCTGCCTGCCCAGGGGATTGGCAGAGGGCAACAATCGTGCTGAGGCCCAGGTTTGCTGAGCTAAGCAGCACTCGGGGAGGCACGAGCATTGCCCAGCAGAGTAGCAGAACTGTCTCCCAAGTCACACTACCACGGCAGCCGCCGCAGCAGATAAGGAAACGGTGGCCCTCCACAGTTTTCTAACTGTGTGATTCTCAAATCCCAGCAAATGAGCTTCACAATGCCCGTAGAAAATGTGACCAGAATGAATTTAAAAACAAAGGTCTCAAGAGTGGCAGACAAGGCTGTGTTCAAATGTCTGGGGTCCCACGGCAGAATGCTGGGGTTGTCCCATATCTATTGCTGATATCACTTTGTTTCTCTGGGCCAATCTCTTTAAAGTCGATTTATTAGTTGGTTTTAATATAGTGGTTTTGTTCTTTGAGAATTTCATACATCCATGACAATACATATTTATCATATTTTCTCCATTCCTTATCTTAACTCTTCTCAGATCACTTTCTAGCTCCCATCCCCTCCTGTCTTTTTTTTTTTTTTAATAACCCACCAAGTCTAACTTATCACAGGGCTCTGAGCCTCCTATCCCCACTGTTGGTCCTACATAAACTCACGGGTGTGGAGCCATCCATTGGAGCATGGTCAACCTACTAGGAGCCACCCTTAAAGAAAACCGACTCTCCTCCCCTACCGTAGCCATTTCCTGCCAATAGCCTCCTAAGGGAGGGGTGGGGAGCTCTTGAGGCTTAGCCCACACCATGCCAAGCTGATTTCTGCATGCAGCATCTACCCAGTCATGGCTTGGTGGTGTCCTTAGAATGACACAGACATAGAAAACACAGAGTCTGCCCTACACCAAGTTATCCTAGGAGCAACAGGTCTTGTAAAGAACACAGTGTGCCTGCCGCCCTAGACCAGCCTGTCCCCTTACATCTTCTATATACTCAATTCCCTGTTTCTAAGATTAGAGAATTAAGGACAACTACATGTGCAATGTGCCCAGCAAGGGAATGCCAGCAAGGGTCCCCTGTTAGCCAGGCAGTCCTGCACAAGTCAAGGGCATTGCAGTCTAACAGGGGTCAGGCAGCCTTAGGCATTAACACACAGCAGGCTCCCCCATGTGGCTTATTTTCCTGATCTGCAAAATGGACATGCTTTTCCAAGCCATGCCTGCTTCGTTGGAATAGGAGTCCCTGAGACGAGAAATAGGTGATGGGGCCTGGTGCATGCCAGGGATGGTCAGGGAGGCTGTTCTCAGACGGTCTTGTGAGAAGGTGCCTTAAGAACAGAGTCCTTCACAAAGCTATGAGGGTAGATTGACTCCTGGACCAGTCTCATCTACCCAAGACTCCTGTTTAGAGAAGTTGTTCTTTCTGGATTCCGCTCTGCTCACACTTGCCAACAGTGTTCCAGAAAGCAGGCATACCTCCCTGGGTCCTCACAACCATTGGATGAGACACAGCCCCTGTGTGTAGGAGGAAAGCTCTCCAGGAGGAGAAGTCCCAGAGACTGTCTGCCATGAGTCCTGAGCAGATGAACTCCTTCTATTGGGTGCCTCTAAGTACAAGCTGTCTGAGGACCCACAGGATCCAGGTTAAACACATTTTTGGAAGGGAATTCTAGAAATCCAAAACCTTCTAGATTCAAATGGGGTAGGTTATTGTGGGGCCCCATAAACCCCCCTCTATTCCCCACTGCTCAGATAAGGCCTTGCTCCTAGAAAGACCTCTGGTTGAGCACCCACAGGGCCTCATGCCTTTCTGTCCACACTTCTCCTTTCACAGGGCTCTGAGCCTCCTACCCCCTTAGTTATCTACAAGTGTGGGTCTCAGTCATGTGATACACATCCCTCTTGGTAGCCTCAAATCAAATCCTTGAGTAAGAGACCATCATCCTTCAGAGAGAAAAGTTCAGATTTCTCTGTCCCCAAACTTGATGTGGTAGGCTTCTGCATGGCAGAGGCAAAGGCTTGCAACACAACTGGGCTCAGATCATGCAGACACTTGCCATCTGTGTGGCCTTGGGCTCATCTCTCAGCCTCTGCTTGGCTGCTCCTTTATCTGAGCATTGTGAACGATACTAAGAACACATGCCTTCGACAGTTGTGCAGCTGAGAGAGGATTAGCCGTGCGATGGATGACTCAGGTGTGACAGACACTTGGTAAGTGATGGCAGCGGTTAGTGTGGCTATCAGTGCTGGCTACCGGGGATGGATGGATGCCTTTGACCTCTTGGAGGCAGATGGAAAAGCACAGTTTTCTCTGAGAGAGTAAAGACTCATTTGATAGTTGAGTATCTATTACTTGGGCCCATCTGGATTCTAGAAACTTCCATTGCAGCAGGGAACAAGGACCTGCTAAGTTAGGCCTGGCGTGCTCTAGAATGGTAATCATGCCTAATTACCTTTTTCCCCCATACCTGAGCTCTTCTCCCACTCTCTCCTGCATCCTTTATTCCTAATCTACTGTGCTATATCCTTCCCTCTAGAAGCTTATGGTTCTTATCAAGCTTTTCAAGTGTGTTTGTCTTCCCTCTGGGTTATTCTTGGCTTTGATCATCACCCTGGTTTGGGTGAGGAAAATGGGGTTTGGGGTGGAGGGGCGCAAAGCTTGGGTTAGAAGGTGGGGGAGGGGCATGGCTTCCCCTCTGGGATGCTGCTTTCTGCTAGCTCACCAAGGCATGGGAAGGAACTTCAGGGTCGCTGGATGAAGCTCCCAGAACATCGGTGTTTCTTCCCAAAGAGACAACAAAACCGCCACAGGAGGGCCCCCCCGAGCACAGTGCCCCCCTCCCAGCTTGCACCCTGAGGTTAGTCTTCTGTCTAGAGAAAATACCCCTGAGCTACCATGAGTCCAGCCCTTCCTCCAGGAGTAGAACAAGACCCTGAACCAAAACACAGTAAGAAGTAGCCAGTGGAACAAGAGGTGTCAAGGCCACCAGCCTGTCAACCCCTCCCCAAGCTTTTCCTGGTCATGTCCATTACCAGATCTCTCGTGGTCATCCCACGACACATGAGAGGTAGAGAGAGAGGCTTCTAAAGTCATGTAACCACAGCCATATCTTCATGATTCTAGATCCCAAAGGAGACATTGCTCTACAAGCTCAGCAGCCTGGGAATCACTCCATGTCCCAGCTGAGGGCTTAGATCTACTCAACACACAGTGAGACACAATGCCACACCCAGTCATGGGCTCTGTCTGGCTCTTCTAAGAAGGCAGAGGAGGGAGTTCTCCCTGAGAACGGATGAATTTGTATGGCCAAACAATAGTCTTCAAGTAGATAAGGCAAGATTTAATAAGACTGTATGAGAAAGTGATAAACCTCCAGTTATTGTGGGTGATGTTTATATGTATTTTATCAAATATTTACCTATTTATTATACACAATAATAATATGAATATAGAACATTTTATAGGGCCAGAAATGTAGCAGTGGTAGAGTACTTGTCCAGCATGTCCCAGATGCTGGTTCAACTCTTAACACTGAAACAAAACAACAAAAATTGAACAATTAATGCCTAAACCTAGACAGTATAAGTATTTTCAAGACTGTGTTCTGGAATACCCTAGAACCTGAGATGAAGTTCCAACCATTGCTAAGTTTAATAGTGTAAGTCCTCCGTAAACAAAACTGTGGCTCTCTGTGAACACTCATTCTCCAGCATTCTACCAACCTTGGCATTCACTTAGAGGGCAAGGCTGTTCCTCTCTGAAGCTCAGGACCCAGTTACTCGCAGGATGGCTTTGTGGGAATTAGAGCAAGTTGTTGGTTCTCCAATAAATTCACTCTCGTGTGGACTTCTTGACACGCACACATAGAATTGCCATCTATCAGAAAACGTCAGAATAAAAGTCCCAGACCTATAGCATCTGTAAACCAAACAGTGGTCCTCTATCAGTTGTCTGCCTCATGTTACAAACTCTGAAATGGAGTGGCTAAGGTGAGAGCGAGTACTTATTGTTTTGCATCTTCTACAGATCAAATCTTCAGTAGTAGCTCTGGTTCTGTCTCTCAGGCAACTGTGTGTAGTCAAAATGTCACCTGGGCTGCCATGATAGATGGTCTGATGGGGGACTGGAAGGGCCACTCAAGTTGGGTCACTTGCACAGCTGTCAAGTGGCATGGTTGTTGTTGGAAAGCCTCAGTCCCTTGCCATATGGCCCTTTTCACATTGCTGCTTGGGCATCCTCCCAACATGGCCTCCTTCTGACCCAAGAAAGCAAGACTGAAACAACAACGTCTTTCATGACCTCCTTCAGAGGTCAGTTGTCAGCCCAAACCTTCTCAGATCCCCTTGGAGCACTATATTACAGTGAAAAACCTACACAAGAGTAATTTCAGCACTAATAAGGACAGTCCTTACTAGAGTCTTACTATATATGTGCCAGCTGGGTGCTGAGCTTTTAATGGCTCCGTGTGCCCTGTTCCAGCTTAGGAGCTAGCAGGGATGCCCAGGGAGACTTTCACACCTGACAGTACAGAGGCAGCTAAACTAAAGGGCAGCATCATCAAAGTGCTGAAGATCAAAGACTAGAGAGGGACTCAGTGCCTGATTTGAGGGGTGGAGATGGGTCGTGTGAGTGGGACATCGGAGTGCATGGGATCTACCTGGGACATGTATGCTGTCCAGTGTTCTGCCAGGAACAAATTGTGAGCAAATGCTTGGGGTATGAAAGCAGAGCTGGGCTTAGAGAGTGGAGCTGCAGGAAGCTCTTTGGAGCACAGTGGATCACAACATGCCCATCTAAGTGTGCGGAAGCCCACAGCTGTGTTCAGAAGGTGGGCTGGGCTGAGGTTGTGGCTCAATTGGTAGTTTACCTAGCATGCATACAGTTCCCCATAAAACTGGGCATAGTAGAACATGCCTGTAATATCAGTACTTAGGAGGTGGAAGCTGGAGGATTCAAGGCCAGTATGGATATCAGGAGATTCTATTAAAAAAAAAAAAAAAAAAAAAAGGCTTGGAAATCCTGATGAAGTCCCATATCCTGTTTCTCCCCTCTGTTCTCTTTCACTGGCAGAACATTGCCAAAACAGCCTGGAAGGGGCTACTGAGAAGAGGCAGGAAGCTGCCTGGAGAGTAGCAGGGGTCTCTCCAGGAATGAGGGAGAAGCCCCTTCCCAAAACTGTGAGAAAGGTTGAGGTGGTCCACTGTTCCTGAACCTGCTCCAGACTGCCTAGCCTCCATAGAAAGCAGGACTACTCACCTCTGCCTCCCTGGGGAGTTCCCTCCCCTTCAAGTATCCCTAAGACTCTGAATGTGACAGGGAAGGTCCTGCCCATGCGTGGTTACCTTTACTATAAGAGGCAGGAACGTGTGGTCAAGCAGACCCAGGAAGCCAAGCCACAGGTGCAGATCTCAGCACCTCTCTCTCCCATTGGTGTGATTACCCCACATGCTCAGTGCATCTCACTGATGGCACATAAGTTACAGTGACAATCAGAGGAGAGCCAGGGCCTGAGCAAAGATGGTGGGCCTGAGTCCTCATCTGAGAAACCTGTAGTTAAGCTCTGGCCAGGTGGTCCTGCCTTGTCCTCCCAGTCTTCTTGGGGTCCTGACCATCTGAGGCAGGGAGCTGGGGCCCTGGGACAGGTGTCCTCAGTTCCCCTTGCCCATGCACAGAAGTCAGGCTGAACCTACCTCCACACGTTCAAAATTACACACAGTTCGAGGACTTGAGGTCTCCATTCTGACCCAGGCTTCAGAGGGCAGCCTGGCAGGCTCCATTCAAACCACCTACAAATGTACCCTCCTGTAGCTGGACAACCTTAAAAGACACACCTGGTATTCAGCCACTCACTTAGTCAGGGTTTCTATTCCTGCACAAAACATCATGACCAAGAAGCAAGCTGGGGAGGAAAGGGTTTATTCAGCTTACACTTCCACATTGCTGTTCATCACCAAAGAAAGTCAGGACAGGAACTCACACAGGGCAGGAACTTGGAGGTAGAAGTTGATGTAGAGGCCATGGAGGGATGTTACTTATTGGATTGCTTCCCCTGGCTTGCTCAGCTTGCTTTCTTATAGAATCCAAGATTACCAGTACAACAGCTGGCACCACCCACAAGGGGCCCTCCCACCCGTGATCACTAATTGAGAAAAATGCCTTACAGCTGGATCTCATGGAGGCATTTCCTCAAGGGAGGCTCCTTTCTCTGTGATAGCTCCAGCTTGTGTGGAGTTGACACACAAAACCAGCCAGTATAAGCCACAGAGACTGTCCTAAGCTATTTTGTATCATTTGCTTCTTTTAAGTAAGACTCTCTCTTTTGAGATAGTTTCACACTGGCTTATAGCAGAAAACAGAGGAATCGCCTATACCCTCCACCTGGCTCCCTTTCATGCTACATTTTACAAACAACAGCACAGTATCATATCCAAGATACCCATACTGCTATGAATGAGACACATCAGCACACAAGACCCACACCCACCTGTGTCCCCTCCCCTCCCTCAAGTACTCCCCTGCTTGCTTCCAGAAACCCTCATTCATGCTCTGCCTCTAGGAAGTGGCAGTTTCAAGGGTGCTGCATCGGAAGCAGGTGTCTGGGGACTGGCTCTGTTCTCTCATTCGGACTCCCTGGAGATCCATCCAAGCTGCTGAGTAGATCAGGGTATCAGAGTATTCCTTTTCATTGGTGAGCGGGACTCCAACAAACAGAGTCTACAGCACGCTCAGCCAGCCACCTAATGAAGAGTCTTGCAGGTTTCGGTTCAGGGCTATTAACTCTTGTGCAGACTAACTCTCTCAGAGGTGGATTTGCCACTGCTGGCTCGGGTGGTCGTTGGGTAGCTAGCTGTTTAAAAATGCTTGTGGTGCTTTTCAGAGAGGTCCGACCATTCTGCCTCCCCTTGCAACATGTGAGTAATTCATTTTCTCCTCAGCCTTATCTGCTCTTGGAGTGGTCACTACTTTTCAATTTAGCCTTGAGTTTGATCCCTGAAACCACATAAAGGTAAAAAGGGAGACAACTTAGTTATCCTCTGACCTCCACATAAACCATGTGGCCTATGCACACAAACCAAATAATAATAATAATAATAATAATAATAAATTTTAAGATTTAAAGATGCATTTATTATGCCTGACCTTCTGCCAAAGCCTACCTTGGAAATGCTCAGAGCATCTACATTAGCCAACAGCTAAGCAAAATCATCGAATACAAACCAAGTTAATAATAAAAATATGAAACATTTTATAGTTTGTTGACTTGCTGTACTGAAAGGAGTAAGGAATGACCAAATGAGCACCCTTCACACTACCATGAAGTCAAAAGTCCAATGCCAAATCACTGTAAGTCAGAGACCATCCATGACATCATGAAGCCTCAGACTCGGTCTCTTTCAGGTTTGAAGAGCTGTGAGATTAACCAGCCAGACCTGAGAAAGTAACCCACAGAGTACTCGCGTCTATACCGACTTCAAGTATCTGATTACAAGAGATACAGGCTTGTGTGTACATACGTAGAATGCTAGGGATTTTTAAGGTTAGGAATTGCTGACCTGCAAATGAAAGACACTCTGTCAGACACAGTGAAGCCAGAAGTCAGAAGCAAGGTCAGGAGATAAACTGTATGCCCCCTGTGCCTCTGATCACTCACTGGAAATGGGTCACAAAGTTGAGTTGTGACTTCCTGGTAGCTTGTGCCAAGTGTGAGATGGCTCACAAATCTGTAGGTGCTGTAATATGGACCACCCCCTCCTGAGAGTCCATATTAACAAAGCAGAATTCTCTGAGTCAGGAGGTCTAGGCGGCTTTTCCTAAGCAGCTGATGCTAACTCCAAGAGTCTTTTTCCCCCTTCCCTTCTCCCTCTTGCTCCGGCCCTGTTCGCTCCAGCCCTGTTCACTCTGGCCCATAGATTTTTTTTTTTAGTTTCCTCATTATGGATGGTTGTGAGCCACCATGTGGTTGCTGGGATTTGAACTCATAACCTCCAGAAGAGCAGTTGGTGCTCTTAACCGCTGACCCATCTCACCAGCCCAACTCCAAGAGTCTTAAGGCTCAGAGAAGGCCCCAACTCCAAGAGTCTTAAGGCCCCAGCTTGAGCCGGGTTTTGACCTACAGGTAAGGTTTGATCTAGGAGCTAAGTCCCCAGCCCGCTGTGCTCATTAACTGGTCTCCCTCTCTGTGTGTCCCTGCAGGGCTCTGGCTGAGAACATGGCCAATGACATTGATGAGCTGATCGGCATCCCTTTCCCTAACCACAGCAGCGAGGTGCTGTGCAGCCTCAACGAGCAGCGGCACGCGGGGCTGCTGTGTGACGTGCTGCTGGTGGTCCAGGAGCAAGAGTACCGAACACACCGCTCAGTGCTGGCGGCCTGCAGCAAATACTTCAAGAAGCTCTTCACAGCCGGGAGCCTGGCCAGCCAGCCCTACGTGTATGAGATCGACTTTGTCCAGCCCGAAGCTCTGGCCGCCATCCTAGAGTTTGCCTACACCTCCACGCTCACCATCACCGCCTCCAACGTCAAGCACATCCTCAATGCGGCCAGGATGCTGGAGATCCAGTGCATCGTGAATGTGTGCCTGGAGATCATGGAGCCCGGAGGCAGTGTCGGTGAGGAGGATGACAAGGAGGAGGAGGACGAGGATGACGATGATGAAGATGAAGACGACGAAGAGGAGGAGGAAGAGGAAGAAGAGGAGGAGGAGGATGACCCAGAGGACTTTGCCGACCAGGAAAACTTGCCTGACCCCCAGGACATCACCTGCCCCCAAAGCCCCTCCAAGACAGACCACCTCACAGAGAAGGACTATTCGGACACACCCAGGGACTTCCCCGACTCCTTCCAGCCCGGAAGCCCTGGCCATTTGGGAGTGATCCGGGACTTCTCCATTGAATCTCTGCTGAGGGAGAACTTGTACCCCAAAGCCAACATCCCTGACAGAAGACCCTCCTTATCTCCGTTTGCCCCGGAATTCTTCCCACACCTCTGGCCAGGTGGCTTTGGTGCCTTTGCTCAGCTGCCTGAGCAGCCCATGGACAGTGGGCCACTGGATTTAGTCATCAAGAACCGCAAAATCAAGGAGGAGGACAAAGAGGAGCTGGCCCCGCCCCCACCCCCTCCCTTCTCTAGCGACTTCTTCAAGGACATGTTTCCTGACCTGCCCGGTGGGCCGCTGGGCCCCATCAAGGCAGAGAATGACTATGGTGCCTATCTCAACTTCCTGAGTGCCACCCACCTGGGGAGCCTCTTCCCACCCTGGCCGCTGGTGGAGGAGCGCAAGCTGAAGCCCAAGGCCTCTCAGCAGTGCCCCATCTGCCACAAGGTCATCATGGGGGCCGGGAAGTTGCCCCGGCACATGAGGACCCACACCGGGGAGAAGCCGTACATGTGCAGCATCTGCGAGGTCCGCTTCACCAGGTGCGCAGCTGCAGGGAAAAGATGGCGGGGGGGGGGGGGGGGGGGGCGGGGCCACAGGCTGTGGGACGAACGTGGATAGGAAGATAGCCAGAGGAGTATTGGAAGGCAAGGGATGGAGAGAGATCACACATCGCGCTTGTTGCGTTACTTGGTGCAATGATTTCTAATCCCCTTTCAGAAACTAAGCTGTTCTCAATACAATACTAGGGTGAACCAAAACATAGAAACATGTCAGAGCAGGCCTGTGCTGGGGAGAGAACTGAGGCGCCAGGCAAGTCCAGTGGAGGTAGGCCCTGTTTGTGCTTGGTGCCAGTGTTTCCTGGACACCACTCATCCCCAGCTGGCTGCTCCTGTGAGCAGCTGGACAATCCCAGAGATGGGACTGGCATCCCAGTCCTTCTGTGACAGTGAAGTTTAGGAATAGGAGGTTTCAGAGGTTCCTGCAGGCCCTTTCCTTCCTCCTGACAGGATGGGCCTCTTACCTCGTCTACTCCTGACGTCTCCACATTGCCAGAAGGGTAACTTGAGATCTGAAGTCAGTGCATCAGAGGAGCCATCCTCCCATCCAGCAAATATGTGCTGTGGACCTACCTTTGTGCCATGACTTTTGTAATCAAAACCAACGGGGTGGGAGGATATAGGGGTCACAACCATCACTGCTGGGCACTTGCAAAGACTTTGTTTGTTTGTTAGTGTTGTTCTTGTTGTTATCCCCGGGGTTGTTTGCTTGTTTGTGGTGGTGGTGTTCTGGGGGTTGTTTGTTTGTTTGTTTTGTTTTAAGGCAGGTCTTCTCAGCTAGGTTTCCCAGTGGAAGTTCGGATGAGCAGCCTCACACAGTTTCAGTGTGTCTGATGTGCACCAAGCCTGCCTCGCAGTCATGGCTTCCTGAACGGGGTCCTTTTCCACTACCATGGTGGACTTGGAAGAGCTTGCCTTAACAGACCTATTCATTCTGATAGCGCTCCTCAGAATTTTACTGCTTTGATTCTTGATTATAAGCATAATGTTTCGGCCTTCATCGACGGACTCAGCTTCTGAATCATGTACCATGTCAACTCGGTGGCTGTGCCTGGTCCAGACAATCAGATAGACCCTTGTCGACCAGGGTGACGAGGGCTGCTGTCAGTGAGCTGAGGGAAACCCTGTTTGAAGTAGCTGAGGAGAGAGAGGCTTCAGAACCCAGTCAGGGGACTGGGACAGGAGCATTGCTGAAATGGCTCTGCAGGAAATCTAGTGATTGCTTTGAAGGATGACACTGGGGGTTTCCAAGCTACTTCCGGGATGGAAACCACAAACAGAATACATCCTGAATACTTCCAGAGGGCTTGGAGGGATGATCTAACCCTGGTTTTGTGCCCTCCCTCTTGGCAGATAGCTAGAGCAGCCCGGAGATGTTGGCTCGGGGTGGTATACCCCGTTATCTCACACAGTAGCTGCACCCCAAATTCCCAGATTCACCTTCCCCCGAGAGTCCCTGATAGCATCCCAACAAACGGCATAACTATTGGGTTATGCTACCAGTCCTGACTCCAGTCCTTTCTTCTCTTCAATTCAGTTGGTTCTACAGAGCCAGCTGGCCTGCTAATGCCTGAGCAAGGCTTAGCTAAAGCTGGGAGTAACAGGGGGGTGAGCCAGAGTCCAAAAGAAGGCCAAGCTTCATTCATCTTCAGCAGGCTCTTTGCTCTGGCCTGAGAGGCCAGCCCTAAGGGGAAGATGTTAATGACAGACCAAATGTGGAGTGTAGCTGCTGATACCCCAGCCTAGCCATGTCCTTCTGCCCTAACTCCTTGTGCCTGTCCTTGCACAGAATGACCAAGGGAACAACCTTCCAATTTGCATGTTTCTCTCCAAACTGGAGGTTTTTAATGAAATGCAAACCATGAAGAGTCTCCTCTAGTCTTTTCCTTCTTCCGGAATCATCCGCCCATTCCCCATCCTGCCAGGCATGCTTCTAGTTTCTCCTTGAAATCTCCTCCAGGCAGGACCCACATCCATTTGCTTTCTGTTGTGGTTGTAGCAGATCTCCATGCGTTCCTACCCTTTATAAGAATAAACAGACACACTGTAGTTCAGGATTAGCAGGCCCTCGCTGGGGCTGGGGCTGGGGAATCTGCACAGTTGGCAGATGCCTGGGGGCGATGGTGGTCTAAGAAGTTCTTGGAGCTTGTGCCTGGAGATCCTCTGTGTAGTAGACATGGCAGGTGTGGACTTCCAATGCCGCACAGAAACGCATGTGAGGATGCTGGGTGCGGTGTTTACAGCCCAGACTGAGGGAGGCTCCACAAGCTGCTGGCTCCCTTCGCCTCCAGCTTGTTCTCTATGCCTTCTGCCCACAGACCACACGATAGGTGGAAGAGACATGAAGGGGCATGGAAGGGAACCCACACTGAGCTACTAGAAGCCTAAGCCCCCTTCTCCCTTCCTTCCTGCGCCTCCATCTGTTCTCCCCAAGCCAGCCTTCTGAGTATTCAGTGCAGTCTATAGGCTCTGCCTTTCCTCAGCCAAATCTTAAACTTGTGCGGTCCCTGCAGATAGACTGTTACTTCTCCAGACACTAGAGCACTCTCCAGGGGAGATCCCTGGGTCCGGAAAACGACGGTGTTTTGTATAGAAGAATGAAATTCCACAGCGTTTCCTCCCCACAAATTCCTGAAGACAACTTTGTATGGCCTCTGTGTATACAGTCCCCCTATCCCTGCAGGTCATCTCAGCCCCAGAGATTTGCTGGCTATCAGGCTCCACCCTACCTGCCCCAGGGTCACTCCTCCTCTCTTTCTTCCTCCTCCTCCTCTTCCTCCTCCTCCTTTGCAAGATGACTGCCATCTGGGCTCTAGGCCTGTCTCAGCAACTGCATTTCTGCCCCCATCTCACCCCCCCCCACACACACTTCTACTGGTTCCCACTCCCCTGACCCTTTGAGCAGACAGGCTTCAGGAGCTGCTCTCCAAAGTGTGGGGGGAAGCTGAGGGGGCAGAGGAGACGCTGCTGGAATCCAGACTCCGTTCAGGGACTTTTTCTCACTGTGCACTAATAGGCTTTCCTTCACATTCTTCAGAGCCACTGGCCCTTGGCTACTGCCCTCCCCCAGGGCTACCCTAAAAGAATCCTCTCCTATCCACCCGAAGCCCCAGCCTTGACCTGCCAGGTTGAGGTTTTCCTGTGATCCTCTCTGAAGCAAGTTCCCTTGCACCCTTTCAGGAGGATATATATGCTTTGGGGCCTAGCTCCTCAGCCACCATCGACTACGCCTCCCCCTCCTCCCCATGTGGAGGCTCTTCAGCAGGGTGGCTGCCTCCAGACCTGGAGTTCCCGGACTCCCTTTGAGCTAAGGTGCCGAAAGCCAAAAAAAAAAAAGGCTGAAAGGTTCTGGGCTCAGTCCTTTCTCTCTACCGCTAAGCTCCAGGGCTAACAGGGCCTTGTCTCCCTCCTCGGTGCTGGGCAGAACTTAGGCCTCTGGTCTACCTCAGCCTTCCCGTGGCTGTTAGAAGCCCTTCTTCCATGATAATGGGCTCTGAGTTGTGTTGTCTAGATGCCACACTTCATGGGGACATCATTCCTTTTGACACATATAGCGCTGCCCAGCTAGAATTCTCCAAGCAGAGTCCCTGCCACCCCCATTCCTATCTGCGACCTTGGAGACCCGGGTCTCCAAGAGGAAGGACTTCTCACACCCTGCTATTACCCGGTCCTCCTTGTGAGCTCTCAGTTTCAGCTGGTCCTACCCTCAGTTATCAGAGTCCAGGGGCCAAAGGGAAGGACTTCAAAGGCTCTAGAGAGGAGACACCTCAGATGAGCTCAGAACTAGAGGGAAGGTGGGAAGAGGCTCCGCTGGCTTGGGGGATGTCACACGACTTCACCCTGCAGCTGATCTCTGAGCACTTAGTTTCCCCAGTGACAACCATTGCTACCAGAAGGACCCGAGTCCCCTCCTTCCCCTTCTATTGAATACTTGGTCACAGGCCATAAGGCCCTGCCCTTTGCCTCTCCCTGCCTTTTGGCTAGGAGCTCCCAGAGAGCAGGGCTACATGGTTTTCCTCGGGCTGCCCTATAGGCCTTCTCGTTCAGATGGCTCAGCATAGCAGACAGCAAGAAGGAAGGCAAGGTGAAAAGCTGGTTCCCCTGAGACAGCACTGGCTCCCCAAGAGCGATGACACCACCATTTTCTGCAGATTCCCTCATAAACAGCCTCAACTTTGTCTAGCAATGGTGTCGGCTGGAGGCTGAACCCCTCTCCCAGGCACCAATAAGGTCTGCCCTGGCTTTCTTCCCTTTCTTTCTAGTGACCCCCGCCCAATACCTCTGAGAACCTCGATAAGTGCATGAGATGTCATCAGCTTTGGTGGCAGGAAGAACCATATAAGACCATCAAGCCACAGGAAGTCTGGTGGACAGTAGTGGCAGACTTCAGACTGACTGGAGGCCTCCCATAGGCTGGGGCTCAGGCCCTGGCCTTGCCTTTCACTAGAACAAGCTCATAAGACCCCAGTCACTCTTTCTTACCATGAGCCTCCCTCTGGGCTGGAAGGAGATGGTGCTCTAACTAGGCTGGCTCTCCAATGCTGGAAAGTAGAAGGAGATATGAGGCGGGTATAGCAGAGCCAGCGAGGGAGGGAGGGAGGGGACGTACTACTCATCTTGGTGACAAAGCAGCACAACGGGGAAAGGCACTTGCCACCAAAGCCAAGTCTGAAAAATTGAGTTTGAACCCCAGAGTCCATGTGGTGGAAGACAAGAACTGACTCCCCAAAGGTTGTCCTCTGGTCCCCATGTGCACACTATAGCACAAGAATGATCATCCAGGCATACATGAATGTGTGTGCATACATATGTACACAAATACACACACATACACACAGTGTGAAATATAAAAAAAAAAAAATGTGTTCACACAGACTGAGAAGTTCTCAACTGACATTGTTTGTCACCGGTCATCAAAGCAAGGACCACCGGGCTCCCCGGCTTGCTGTGGTTGCGGCATTTTGAAAAGAGCATCAGGTGGTTATCAGGAGGCCTAGGGTTGGACCAACGTCTGCCTTTGTCCAGCTGTGTACCTTTACGCAGCCACCTGCCACCTCCAGGCCTCCGTTCTCAAGGTGTCACTTGAGGTCACCAAGCATCTACTCCTAAGGTTGCTTCCAGTTCCCAGAGTCCATTCAGATAGCTGCGGTGAGGGAGCTAGGAACTGCGTGTCTCTGCCTTCAATGCCTGGAAGGATTGGTGTTTAATGGGTTCCAGAGAGATCACGAAGGATATTCATAGACCATTGTGAGCATTGTGATGACTGGCATGCAGGCTGTCCCTTACTGTGTGACCCTCTTCTCACCCACCAGGATCTCTCTGTCCTTGCATGTGCACTTACTGCCTCCTGTGTCCCATAGCTCCTACCGCTATGGGACAGTTCTGTGTGTACACACAGAGGCCCTTGTCTGGAAACAGTACACCCATGCCACCTTTAAACAGATGTCCTCCCTTGCCAGCCTAGCATGCAGCGAGGGCCTAGCATAAAAATGAGGGCCTTGTTCCCTGACTGTGGGAGATATGCACATAGGTATGGGGGTCACCAGCCCAGAAGAGCTGCTGACTCTTGTTGTCTGGTTCGGGGCTTGGGGTTAGATTTGGGTCTCTCCCCCCCCCCCCCCAGTGCTGAGAATTGAACTCAGGACCTTAGACATGCTAAGCCTCGCTTTCTGCTGTCCCTCAGGTGACCTGCCTTGAAGAGGAATGTTCAGGGCCCAAGTGTCTCAGGTCTTGCTTGCTCAGGAGCAAGCCACCAGACAGGTGCTCCCTGTGTCCCCTTCATGAAACGGTCCCCTAGGTTGCAGATGCCACTGGGCATAGCTGCTGGGGGCTGGGAAGACACCGCGGGTAACTGTGCAGGCAAAGGTGGTTGGAGATTGTAAAAACAAGGAAAGTCTGTGTCTTAGTCAGGGTTTCTATTCCTGCACAAACATCATGACCAAGAAACAAGATGGGGAGGAAAGGGTTTATTCAGCTCACACTTCCATACTGCTGTTCATCACCAAGGAACTCAGGACTGGAACTCAAGCTGGTCAGGAAGCAGGAGCTGATGCAGAGGCCATGGAGGGATGTTCTTTACTGGCTTGCTTCCCCTGGCTTGCTCAGCCTGCTCTCTTATAGAACCCAAGACTACCAGCCCAGAGATGGTACCACCCACAAGAGGCCTTTCCCCCTTGATCACTAATTGAGAAAATGCCTTACAGTTGGATCTTGTGGAGGCATTTCCTCAAAGGAAGCTCCTTTCTCTGTGATAACTCCAGCCTGTGTCAAGTTAACACCCAAAACCAGCCAATACAGTCTAGTGGGAAGAAACTCAGAGCCCCTCATACCCTGCCTCTTCTGCTTCTGTTGTTGGTCCTGCTCCCCACTGCCCAGGCTCTGGGAGCCCCAGGAAGCACAGGAAGGAGGGGAGCTCTGCATACAGGAGGGGGCGTGCACCCACGCACCTGACAGTGCCCACAAGGACTGTCTTTTCCCTTCTTGCATCCACCCAGGAAAACTGTTTTCTAAATGAGATCCCATGCGACCTCTAGTGGCCAGCAAACACCCTGCAGCCCAGGGTTATGGTAAGGGCGATTTAAATATGGACATTTTAGGGAGGACCCTTGGGCTCCACATCTGCTCTAACCTCAGAGCCCAACCTGGAATTATAGCTGAAGCACCACAGAAGCCTCACCTGCGAGGAGGTGGTGGAGACAATACACAGCGCTCCTGGCCTCCAGCCATTGGGGCAAGCTAAAGAGTGATCCTGGGAAGGCATGCTACAGCCCAAGCCGCAAGCCCCAGCCAGGCTGAAAGCTCCTTATACTGGTGTTCTTGGTGCCCAGTCTTTAGATAAACCATCTGTCCTTCCAGGACCACCCTCAAGCAAGTCCTGGGTCCCTAGAAACCCTAGACTACGGGCATCACGTCTGCCGCTGGCTTCAGCTTTGCCTTGTCAGTGTACCTAACTTGCCTAAGGTCACCCAACAAGTAGGTGGGGGGCCTGCAGCTGGATCCCCACCCCCACCTTACCTTGTCTCTAAATAATGCCTCTAACTCCAGAGATCTGGCCAAGATCAGCCTGCATTCTTCCTGCACCTGGCTCTTTCATAAGCCCTGAAACGTCTGCAAAGAGCAGAGCCCAGGGCTTAAGTAAGACACCACCCCAAGGGAGGAGATCTGAGCAAGGTGTGCCAAGCCTCTGGAGTCTCGGATGAGTGCTGAGGACAGGGGCTGGTGTGGGACTGGGGGCTTAGGATGAGCAAGACCAGAGATCAAAGGGCTCCTGCTTCAGGAAGGCCCCTCATCATTACAGAGCTGACACCAGAGTGCTGACCTATCTCTCCACCAAGACTGCCTTCCAGAATATGAGATCCCCTCCCCCACCCCCTCCCCCAGTAATCAGTAGGAGAGTCTCATCTCGTTGTGCGGTGTCTTTCAGGAAACTGTTCCTTCCTGCTTTAATCCTCAGGCGAGGATTTGGGTAGAAGTTGAAGGTCGGTTTTAGGATGACTCATGGGTTGGCAACCTGGATGCAAGAAGCGGGTTCTGAAGTGGGTGTGAAGAGTGAGTGTGAAGAGTGGGTGTCTGTGCTCCACACGGGAACTAAACCCTGGCTTCTGTGTTGCAGGCAGGACAAGCTGAAGATCCACATGCGGAAGCACACGGGGGAGCGGCCCTACTTGTGCATTCACTGCAACGCCAAGTTCGTGCACAACTACGACCTCAAGAACCACATGCGCATCCACACCGGCGTGCGGCCCTACCAATGCGAGTTCTGCTACAAGAGCTTCACGCGCTCCGACCACCTGCACCGCCACATCAAACGGCAGAGCTGCCGCATGGCACGACCCCGGCGTGGTCGCAAGCCCGCGGCCTGGAGGGCCGCCAGCCTGCTCTTCGGGCCCGGTGGCCCCTCCGCCGACAAGGCAGCCTTCGTGATGCCACCCGCGCTGGGCGACGTGGGTGGCCACCTGGGCGGCACAGCCGTGTGCCTCCCGGGCCCCAGCCCCGCTAAGCACTTCCTGGCTTCCCCCAAGGGCACCCTGAGCCTGCAGGAGCTGGAAAGGCAGTTCGAGGAGACGCAGATGAAGCTGTTTGGACGGGCGCAGCTCGAGGCCGAGAGGAATGCGGGTGGCCTCCTGGCCCTGGCGCTGGCCGAGAACGTGGCCGCCACTCGGCCCTACTTCCCATTGCCCGACCCCTGGGCGGCAGGTCTGGCTGGCCTCCCTGGTCTCACCGGCCTCAACCACGTGGCCTCCATGTCTGAAGCCAACAACTAGGCTGGCCCTGGTCCACCCTAGACCCAAACCCTGTCTTAAGTCCCTCTAAGGCCTGCCCTGCCCCATCCAGTGGGCTCGAACTTTCTAGTTTGCAAACACAAAGGGAAAATGAAAAAAAAAAATACATTTTAGCTGAGATGCAATTCTCCTGGCCTTCGAGGGACAGCATCTCCTTTTTGTAGGTGTCTGAGCTAGACATCTCTTCCCTGAGGGTTTGGAACCCCCACCTCTCCCTGGCTGCCTCTGGTTGACATAGAAATACACGTGGTGCCAAGTCTCTGAAGGTTCTGCACTGGTGCCAGGAGCACATTGCAGTGGTACTGGGCTGTGAGGAGGGAGCATTCTGCCGAGCTGGCCGGGAGGAGCTAGCATGAGGACTGTGTCCTGGCCAGGTACCTTGGTTGAGCCGTTTGACCCTATGGGGGAGTCCCTCCCAACACCGCTTTTTGGAGTCAGGTTCAAGCTCAGAGGTCCCAGATTCAATTGAGTGATGCTTCCGGGCCATTGGGAGAGACCATCCCCACTGGGCAGAAAGGCCTCCAGCAGCCAGGAGCTGGCATGGAGCGAGCCCATTTTATATCCTGCTTGACCTGTGACCTTAGGAGGGTCAACCCTCTGTGCCTCAGAGTCACCCTGCTGTGAAAGGGGGTGGTAACTTACACTCCCCACACTTCATACCTATTCACATCCATTCCTATGACAAGAGTCCCCTGGAAGGTAGAAGTTTAGCACCCCCAGCGTTACTGGGGAGACTGTCTCTCTTGCTGGAGTGGGTTTCATCGCCTCCATGTGGACATCAGCATGTTAGCTTCTGTGAGACATGTGGCTGAACTAAACAGGAAGGACAGGATCAGAGAAAGATAGGCTAGGCCTTCCTGGCTTTCAAATCCCCACAGGTAGCTCCAGGAATCCCAGATCCTGCCTCACTTCTGACAGGCCACTGCCATATCTAGACATCCCCTGGAAAGGAGAGTCATCATTGGCTCACCCCCACACTCCCTCAGTGTTCAAACCCCTTTTGCTAACACTTGAGGGATGGATGGGGCTAACAGCCACCACCTGCCTGGCTCCCCCCACCCCCACCCCTCCAAATGTCACAGAACCTAGTCATCCAGGCCTCAGCTCTTTGCTCCTTGAGTTGAGGTTTCTCCAGGCCTGGGCGTTGCTGGTGACACCCTTCTACAGGGTTTAAGCCCCTGATCCCCCTTTCCATATTTGACCACAGGTCTCCCGTGGAAGGAGGTAGAGTCCTTTGGGTTGTGATGGGCTGTGTTGCGAGTCACACTCGGGCTGGTTCTGGGTTGGGAACTTTGCTGGCCCACGCTTTCTTGAATTTGTATTTGGTTTCTCGAGATCCCAGGAAGAAGAATCCACCTGCTTGCAAGGCCTGGGCCTGGAGTCTCAGAGCCCCAAGCTGTGCGGGTCCACGAGACTCAGCTCTTCCTAGATCAACTGCCTTGGCTTCTTCATGTGCAAACGCAAACGCAAAACTGCCAGAGAAGACAGTAGACGCTATCCCTCCTGAAGCTCCCAAGGGAGCCCCTGCCTGCCAGTGCCACCAGATGACAGTCCACCAGGGAGGATCTTCCTCAGATCTCCGTCCTCATCAGTCACCTGCTGGGCAGCTGCCTCTTAAATTCCTGTCTGCAGTCCAGACAGTCGCCAATATGCACACTTTACCCCAGCAGCCAAGCGGCTGTAGCTGCACCAGACTCAGAACCAACAGAGGGACCCAGGGGAGGGCATCCGGTGTCAGGCTTCTGTTTTTATTTGTAAAGGTAATGACTTCTTATAAACTCACTTTTTCAGATGACTGGCTAGTTCTTTTTGTCGTTTGTTATTATTTTTTTTTTCTTTCCTGGGCTGCCGTTTGGAATTGTACATTGTAAAATATCCAAAGATGCTGAGTACTGTATGATCAAGCACTTGAAACAAATGGTTGGGGGGAGGGAATGTGGGGGGCGGCTGTGGGGTTTTTTTATTATTATTATTTTGTTTTGTTTATGTTCCTGACTTCCCTGTCTGTCTGTGGGAGACCTTTGGAATTTTTTCTATTTATAAAACTTTTTATGTGACGCCTCTATGTAAAAATGACACACAATGAGGTTTGCCTTAGTGATTCAAGGGACAATCTTCCGTAACTTTGGTCGCACGCTGCATCCTGCCCAGAAATGCTCAGATAATTTTCTGGCCTATTTATTAAACAATATCAACTGACTTGATTAAATGATATTGAGAGTGGCCTTCTGTGTAACTACTAGAAGCTCACAGGACAGCAACAAGCCCAGCTATAGAAGTTCCCTGCTTACAGTTGTCACCGCTGGGCACAGAAGTTTTAATGTCAAAGACACCTTTACAAAACACAAACCTTTGACTCTATTATTATTATTATTATCATTTCTACAGGTTTGCCTACACCTATGTCTGTGTACTGTGTGCATGTCTAGTGCCCAAGGAGGCCAGAGTAGGGCACTAGAGTTAAAAATGGTTGTGAGCTGCCATGTGGGTATTCGGAATCAAATGCAGGTCCTCTGGACTAACTGCTAGGCCATCCTTCCAGCCTATGATGTTTGGCTCTAATTGCTTGAAGGATAGTGGGGGACTTAGTTTTATTTTTTTGTAGCAGGGACTCACTACGTATCCCAGGCTAGCCTTGAACTCACCACCCTCTTGTTTCAGCCTCATACCTGAAGGCTTTTGAGCAAAAGTGAGCTCTGTTTGTCTACTGCCATGGCTCAGACTGGCTTTCCACTTTCCATCCTCATTTCAGGGGCTAGGGTGGAGAGGAAGGTCAGAACTCAAGTCTTCATGGTATCTCCTGTGCACACAGCATGTGCACACGTGTACACAGAGCATGTGCAGATGCAGCCTGGTACATGTGACAAGGACAGTCCTGAGGATGCTGGCTGGGGCAGTCAGTACATCTGGTCCTGCCAGTTCCCTGGCTGGGGCCCAGTAGCCTCCAACCAGCCTTGCTACCATGCCACACCCTGCTGAGGAGCCAGGCTCCTCCCCTTCCTTTCACCCAAGCCTCTTCCAACCAGGCTGATCCTGTTGGAAAGAAGGAAATACCCTTAGCTCTGAATGAGGTCTCCCCTGTGCAGACCACAGACCCGGAGCTCAGATTCTCGCAGTAAAGTTGTTGAGCTGCACTGTGGGCAAACTGAGGGTTAACCCAGACCCCTTCTCCACTCTTCAACCCTTTGTGGAAGCGATAAACCCTTTCTATGTAGCAATTCTCAGTACAGTGGAAAGAATCCAGATGGGGTAAAAATCCAGTCCGAGATTTGAACTCTGTCTCCTCTGAGCTGTGTGTTCTCAGACTAATCACTTCCCCACTCTGGTTCTCACCTTCAGAACTCTTGAAATAGAGAACATTCCCAAGTTCTCTGCCCGTAGAGCCTCAACAGAGGGCCCACTCCAACCCAGCCTTCCTGACAGGAGACAGAAAGCAAAGAGCTAGCCTGACACACCCTTCCTGTAAGGGCAGAGGGGCCTCTGAACTCACCCAGTATTGCTTACAATTCACACCTCTACCCTCTGACACATGTATACATTTATCTCAGCATAAATACTGTCCAGACTATTTGCCAAATGGCTTACTTCTTCACAGTCTCCTAGTGACATCAAAACAGCCCTTGGCCACCATGCAGTGTTGGGAGATCAGTCCCTAGCTGAGGGCAGGAGCATAGTCTACATGTCCCCAGGAGTTCAGGCATGCTGGGATTGTTCCGTCCTATTGGTTATCTACTAAAGGATATAAATCATGATGGGGGAGGAATAGGGATTAGAGACTAGCAAGCCCCAACCTCTGACTGTTTCATGACTTCCTCCTGGAAGTCAAATCTCGCCTGACCATGTGAGAACTGCACAGAGCTCCGCCAGGCTCAGGCTGCGCCTTCAGGCCTCATCGTGCCACGGGAGCTAGCCACCGGGGTCTCCAGGGAAGGAAGAGAGCAGGAGGAGGCCTCTGAGGGCAAGCGAAGGATCCCTCACCTTAAGCCGGAAAAGAAAGTTTAGAGAAGACCCTGGGGCTGCGATGGATGGGGGAGGGCTTAGCCAAGAGTTTGGCCAGCTTGAGCCACTGGAAACGAGACCAGGTGTCTAAACAGAAGTTAACTTCCTAACATTGGAGTTGCCCTGAGAAGCAGGAGGCCACATGTGAGGCGCACGCTCTGAACCTGGTACCAAGCCTTTTAGGGATGCTGGGGTGGAGATCTCAGCAGGGGAGGAGAAAGGGTCCGTTTCCCTTCTGTCTCTTCCATCCGGTTTGTGAACTGTGATATCACATCACTCAGAAAGGACAGCTGCCACCGCTGTATGCATGCAGAAGAAACATAGGGACCATTTCACAAAGCTACCTTGGTCCAGAACAGCTGGGACATCCCTCCGCGCTACTGGCGCCAAAGTTGGGGCTGGAGAAAAGTGAGTGGCAAGGTGACGGGCCCACGTGCTAGTGCTATCGCCTCAGTCTCCTGCTGTCCCCAGGGCTTTCACCATCCTCTCCTTCCCTTTGGCCTGCTTTCCTCCTGGTGGTCCTCTCAGTTCGCTATAGAGCAGGTAGGGGCACGCTAAGGGCCAAGTAGGGGTCGGGTAGAGCAGGGGCTCTATGAAGAATGCAAGAGCTGAGCGGGAGGTTTCACAGCCACACGCATATTCCTTAGCCAAGAGCGAGTCTGGGGACTCTACGGACAGTTTGCACCCGTTGCTCGCTGAGCAGTAGAAACAGGGATATCCTGGAACGGTTCTTCAGTGTAGTTTAGTGATCACTGATACCCAACTCCTGCTCCCCATGCTCGCCTCCCCTCTGCTCCAGGCCCCTCTCTGCTGAGACTGCTCCCACGAAGTGTCACGAAGAGAAAGCTGGAGGCACAGTCGCCAGCATAGCTCTCTAGCTCCCCCTGCTGGCTTTTGCCTGCGCTGCTCGAGCTCACAGGTGAAAACTAAGGGAGTTTTGGTCCTTCAGCGTCCAGAGGGTGCTGAAGACCAGTCTATAACCCATTTTCTCTACAAGGATGGAAGGGCTCCCTGGTAAAACCGCGCTCCTTTTCCTCATGTCTATATCCTGGGGCAGAGGCTGTCAGGAGCCAGAGTGCCCACTGATCTAAACCAAAAACTTAGCTCAAAACGGTTCTGGCCAAAACAGGACATCAATAACATCTTTTTTTAAAAAGCCAATAAATAGATATAGATAGATAGATAGATGATAGATAGATAGATAGATAGATAGATAGATGGTAGATAGATAGATAGATAGATGATAGATAGATAGATAGATAGATAGATGATAGATAGATAGATAAAACAAAACAAAAACCTGGCAACTGATCATTTCAACAACAGCCAGGGGCTGGGCGTTGTGGCGCACACCTTTAATTCCAGCACTTGGGAGGCAGAGGCAGGTAAATTTCTGAGTTCGAGGCCAGCCTGGTCTACAGAGTGAGTTCCAGGGCAGCCAGGACTATACAGAGAAACCCTGTCCAAAAAAAAAAAAAAAAAAAAACCCAGCCAGTCTTGCACAAAACCCAACCCCCATACATATACACTCACTCACACACACACACACACACACACACACACACACACTGGATTACCAAATGTCCTAGTTAGATTTCTTTTTCTTTTTCTAGTTAGATTTCTTACAGATGTATCTATTTATTACTCATAAGTACACTGTAGCTGTCTTCAGTCACACCAAAAGAGGGTGTCTGATCCCATTACAGATGGTTGTGAGCCACCATGTGGTTGCTGGGATTTGAACTCATGACCTCCAGAAGAGCAGTCTGTACTCTTAACCGCTGAGCCATCTCTCCGGCCCCTGGTTATATTCCTGTTGCTGTGGTGAAGACCATAACCAAAAGCAACTTGGGGTGGAAGGGATTCACTTCACCTATGCTTTCAGGTCATAGTCCATCACTGAGAGAAGCCATGCAGGAACCATACAGGAGCACTGCTTACTGGCTTGCTCCCTGTGGCTTAGCTCACCCTGCTTTTTACACAACCTAGGACCACCTGCCCTGGGATGACAGTGCCCACAGTGAGAAAGACCTTACCCTACCACATCAAATCATTAATCAAGAAAATAGGCTTGTCTACACTGCAATCTTATGAAGGTGTTTTCTCTGTTTTTGATTACCTATTCCCAGATATGTTTAGGATAGTGTCAATTTGACAAAATCCAGCTAGCACACAAGAGAAGCCACACCTTGCTTGTAACAATGGAGGACACAGAGTGGATGAAGGGAGTGAGCACAGCCATTTTGCTCATAGATCACCCCGCTGGGATATTCATACCTGGCATTCTCCATCCCTGTAGCTCCCGCCTTTAGCCAGAAGCTCTGACCCAGAAGACAAAATCGAAAGGACAAGCCAATGGGTTTCTGGAATGAGGAAGGAAGTCCAATTGAATCAGACTTGTGTTTGTCTAAAAATTACCAAGTGAAGCAAGAAATGACTGTCAGGATACCCTGGGTGTCTTGAGTGAACGCGCCTCCAGTGGTCACGTCCAATGCCATCTGGAGGCAGAAAGGAAGCTTAGCTTCATTCCTGTTACTTGGGACTCCTGGCCCAATACCATCCTATCTATAAACAGCATTCATTAGAGGAAATTAAATCTCTGGCAGGATTTCCACAGGGTCAGAGGGTCAGGCCGGCAGGGCTGCCAGGATCGGTTGTGTTGCCGCATACCACCTCCACACTAGTAGGGCGCCATGCCTGGACGGATATACATATGTGTTACAGTGACTACAGGTACAGACCTGCATCACTTCGTGTACCAAGTCCTCCCACATGCAACAGTCACTGTTCCCAGCTGCTCAAAGGATCAGCAAAGAAGAGGGATGCAGAGGCAGCATGCACAAGTAGCAGTACGCTCCTAGTGCCAGATGCTTGAATGCTGAATTGTTCCCAAGGCACCCCCACACACACACAGGGACCTCCAGTCTTGCCGCATCCCCTCAGGCTGAGTTCACAGCATGTGACATCACACCTTGTGTCTCCACAAACAAGCCAGCATCCTTGTGGAAGGAAATGACGTGAGTAGGGTATACCTCTAGCTCATCCCTTGCACCACTGTGGTCTGCTTCCAACATCCCCTTGCCTGAAAGCAGATCTTGGCTAGTAGAATTCTCACCTGAGTGGGTGTTGGTCACTTGCAGGGAGCAGATGGCAGAAGAGGGCTCCACAGACAGGTTTCTACAGGTTTCACTGGATAACCATTTAGAAATAAGATGTTCTGAACCTCAAAGGATTTTTTTCCCTAAATTTAATTAAAGCCTCCAATTTTTTTCTTTATTTGGACACCAAAGATCAGCGTTGCATGTGGGGTCTGGGAACTTGTGGGGCCCACTGTCTCTCCTCTGTAGCTCCTATCAGTCAAGGTTCTTAGGTACAAGAAAGGCAGGTCAATTGGAGGAAGAAGGGGGATATATTTCAGGGTGTCATAGCACTCACCTGTAAAGCACCAAGGAAACTGAGGCTGGGGGCTGGCCAAATCCAGGCTAGCCTGAGCTATGTAGAGGGTCCTTGACTGAAAGGGGGCAGGGGGAGTTCTTTAAAGAACACTGAAGCTGGGCAGAAAGTCAGAGCTCACAGGGCTCAGAAAACAGGTGGTGGCTGAAAGAAACAGTGTATCAGCGGACTGGGTGATGTCATGGCCAGCTGCTGTGTGAGTGGGAGGAGGTGTGTGTGTGTGTGTGTGTGTGTGTGTGTGTGTGTGTGTGTGTGTAGGAGGCAGGCGCCAGTACTAGCAGCCCATCAGCCGAAAGGGAACAGCACTGACCATAGTCAGCATACTTTGAAAAAAGCCACAGTTTACTGTCATTGTTACAAGGAAGACGCCCCAGTGGCATTGGACCCCCAGGGACAATGTCTAACCGTCAGTATGGTTTTTGCCTTTCAAAGATTTTATTTGTAGTTTGGGGATTTGGAAAGTTTCCTTTATTATGCTCCATCCTTTAAAAAAAAAATTTTTTTTTAAGTACTGCTAAGGATAGCCTGATGGGGCACACAATTAGTTGGAGGTAGGTTTCCCGGCCTCTCCCAGAATCGATTCTCTGGGCAACCCTGAGAAAGTGACCTTACTCTGAACCTGAGCTTTATCGCCTGGAGAATAAGGTTCATGGGAGGAGCCTCAAAACTTCTTTCCACTCTCATGAGAAAAGTGGGCAGGGGACTTATTTAAAGATTGTCTGCTCCAAGCAGCATCTGACAGAGGCCTCCTGTCCTAACCTAAGACCACTGCTTTCCCTCTTCAGGATTGAAGCTATCCAAGGGGCAGGATATCGTCAATACTGTTGAGACATCCTGGTTCACATCACCTCCTGACGACACCATCGTGTGCTGCTTTACCAAGCAGTTCACGATTGTGTTCCAATGCTAGGTTTCCTACCACCTTGAACTAAAAACACAGACCCTCACAGTATTTCGCACCAAAGGGGCTTCTCTACAGGTATTTTTGATGTCATCCAGTTTCCAGAGACCGTGATGCTCTCAGACTGGGCCTCAAAACACCCAGAAGGTGAGGATGCTGTATCTCTGGGTGCTGTGTCCTTCAGATACCAGGCCACCTTGCAGTGAGGCTGAAAGCAAAGGTCAGGAAAACCTGTGGTCCAGGTGGAAAGCAAGAGAGACAGAAGTAAGAAATAGCCAGAGAATCCAGTCACTCGCAGAAGAGAGACTAGAGCCATTCTTATGCCTGTCTGCAAGTACCTGGGAACACGGGAGAAAAGCAAGAGTCTGGGTTTTAGCATCCAGGAATCTTTGAAGGTTATACACTATCTACCTCTGTCTACCCCCAGCCTCTGACCTGTTTGTTTCTATCACTTAACCAGAGAATCAACTTCCAATGATGGCTAAGTCACCTCAAGCCAAATGTCCACTGAAACAATATTTCGAAAACCTAGAAAAAATATTATATTTTAAAATTCTGTTTAAGGCATCAGAAAGCAATTGGAATAGGAGGAATTTGTGGGGCATAATTCAAAAGTAAGGCCAGAAAGGTAAAGCAGAGAATGGTGAGTAGTTTGCCAACACCGAGAAGTGGAGCAGAGCTTCCTATCAGCAGGCCCTAGAGGCTCCAGAGGCAAGGGGCAAGGAGCAAGTATATACCTGGACATTAGAGTCTCGAAATAAAGCCAGCAGCTATGTGAAAGGATGGATTCAATTGTGTCACACTGTAAACTTTACATAGGTGCGATAAAATGTTTTAAAGGTAATAAAAAGAATAATAGGAAAATAAACACACAGAATCAAAGTTTGGAAATGACAAGAAACAGACTTTAGGGTGATCATGACTAATATATTAATATATTCTTGGAATTCAATGAAGAAGAGAATCTTGGCAGAAACTTGGGCTCATTAGAGGAAGAGTCCACGTCCCATCTGTAACTAACAGTATAAGAAATTAAGATTTTGGTGGATGTGATGAGCAACAGATTCAGCTAAAAGAAGATTAATGAACTGGAAAACACAGAGAAGAAAATGTAAGGCTAAAGGGCAGACACTAAGGAATAGAATACACACAGAAGGCCAGCGTATACTGAGGCGTTGGAGAGATGGCAGGAGCACTCAGCAGCCTGGCACAGCAGCTCACAACTGCCTGAAACTTCACTTGTGCGGGAGCCCTAGTCTGCTCTCCAAGGGCTCCTGCATGCATATAAACTTATGGAAGCAAAATCACATACTACTAAACAGATGAGTAGATCATGTTTAAAGTATGTGCTGCAAAGACTTAGCATGTACAAGAGGAGACAAGCAAGAGGCAGGAGTGGTGAGCCCTGAGAGCCCACCAGAACCGAATCGGGATGTAAGAAACTCTGAGTGGGTCAAGGGAAATGCATCCAAAACCCATATACGGAGCTAGGTACTGCTGTACTGCTGACCACCAAAGGTCAGGTCTCTAAAACACCCAGAGAGAAACAAAGAAGCAACAGTAATACAGGCAATAGACTTCTCAATGAGAATTAAGTAGTCAGCTACCAACACTGTCGTCAGAACGCTGTAAAACCCGACAACTGACTTAGATTTGGGGATATTTTTGTTCGTTTGTGTTCATGTTTTTGAGAAAGGATCTCACCATAGAGCACAGACTGACCTAGAATTTTTTATTCTCCTACCTCAGCCTCCCTGGCACTGGCATTGCAGTCCTGTGCCCACTCTGCCTGCTCCAACTTAAAGTTTGATGGTCAACAAGGTATCTTCCAAAAGTGACGTTGAAATTTATTCCTATCAGACATCACAAGGAGAGAAAGGTTGTCACTAGAGAGCTGTGTTGAGGAGACATGAGGCAGTCTCTCAGTGACAAAGTAGCCTGAGGTATAAAAGCTAGGGAAATGGTAAAATTTCAGAAAATATTGTCACCACTGAGGTAAACAGAAATTAATGTCACCTGTGTAAAACAGTCCTAGCTCAGGATTCTGAATGGGATTTGAAATGTGAATTAAGACATACAACAATAGAGAAAAAAATCTGAGGGTAAATGGAATATATGTATTATACATGATGCTCATGACCTGGGAACGTTAAAATATTGATTAGACTAGACTGTAGACACCTGTGTCCGTCTCTAAGAAAACCAATATGGATTTTTAAAGTAATGCACTAGCAGAGAAGTCGGAATAAATATACATTCACATTTACATGCACACACACATGTGCACACACACATACATGTTACAAGACCAGTGCTCTAACCCCTGAGCTATGGAGCCCTCGCCTCACATACACATATTAAACCAGAGACAGCAATAGACATGAAGTGTGAATGGAGAACTTCTAAGTCAAATAGGGCCACTTGTAGAAAACAAAGTAAAGATTTGTGCATATTTAAGTGTTAGCATTAAGTACCCAGAGGCCTCTTCCACCCTGGTCGGGCAGGGAGTTGATTAAAATGCACTAAGTCGACTATGAACGACAGGAGGGTCTGCTCCAAGAAGATCTCAAGGTTGCTGACATCCATAAGTTCAGGCATTGCACTATTGTGTAAATACAGATGAGGAGACCATTGAAACGGAACAGCAGCTCCTGAAATAGATGGATACACGCAGTTGACAGATGAAAGAGCTCTGCAGAGATCTGAGGAGAGCACGGGCTTTCCGGTGTGTAGAGCTGGGGGCGCTGAACTCAGAACCCTACTTCACACCGTGCATAAAAACCAACCAGGTGAACAGAAGCTCTCGGTGTGAATTGCAAAACAATGAAGGATAGAAGGGTGTGTGTGTGGGGGGGGGTGTCTTCAGACATCCCAATGATCATCAGCCCCAAAGCCCTGATAGATTCACCAGGTTGACGGAGATGAGGAACCCTGTCCATCCAAGGGTGTAATTAAAAGAAGGAAAGCTGAGAGGAGAGGCCCGGGGATTTGCTACTCTCAGGAGAGAGAGAGCAGCGGGGGTGTTGGTACATACCAGTAACCCAAGCAGTGAGGAAACTGAGGCTCATGAGTCAGCTTCAGGAAATTAGAGAGACCCTATCCCAAGGAAATAGACAGCACTGAAAGAAGTCAACAGTCCCAGAACGAAAAGATGCCAAGCAGCTATCGGGGACAGTAGGAGGATTGGGAGCAAGCACCCCGCAAAAGCAAATAGCAGGGTGACCGGTGAGCCTCAGACACTGCATGGCTCCTTTCTTCCTCGGAGTAAATGCAGTTAAAGCTATGGTCAAAAAATGCAGCATAAAACCATTGGCTAACTCATTAACGCTGACAATACCAGGTGGCAGCAAGGATGCATAGCAACTACAATGTCCCTACACTGCTGAAGGGGTCTACATTGGTATAATCACTTTGCAAAATCATTTGGCACTGTCACCCCACAAACTTGCAAACCTCACGGCCCAGGTGCTTCCCCACCCCAGCTCTGTGCCTGATACACATGTATCCATAGGCTCACTGAAATGTACTTATAGAAGCATTCATAAGCAACATTGTTTCTAACTGTCCCGAACTGGAAACAATAAGTGGTTGAATGGCTATGCATACAGGCAGGGACATTGGGGCTTAGAAAAAAAGTGGGAGGTGCGATCCACGCCCTTTGGGAAGTATGCTAAAAGAACTCCCACCTGATCGTGCTTGTTGTGGACATTGCCCTGACAGAGGCCTCTCTCCCTCATACAGATTCTTTCCACACACCACTCCAGTAGACAGAGGTAGAGGTCGGTTCCTTGTTTGGTTCTTTGGTTTTTGCCATGCCGGAGAGTAAACTCTTGTGTGAAGCAAGCACTTTACCACAGAGTTATATCTCCATTCTCTTTCACTTGAGTTTTGAGACAGCCTCAGGAAGTCACCCATGATAGCCTTCCACTCTCTCTGTAGCTCACACAGGCTTTGAACTTGTGGTCCTCTTGTCTCCTGGGTAGCAGTCCAGCCCCACCATAAGTCATTGAGTTAAGTCAGTCTACCTCAAAGAGTATCCCCTCCATGGTGTAGCCAGGGTCTACTCCCTACGCCAGCTCTGCCAGCCCACATTCCTCTCCTGAGAAACCACACAGCCATGCGGACCCAGGGTCAGGTCAACTGGAGCCACAACAGCCGGCCAGCTGCCAGCGTGGAGGCCACTCTGTTGCTCAGGACACCTGGTCCCATCAAGTCCTGCCTGGCTGCTTTCCAGTCTCACATAGATGCTAACGGGGACATTTCAACTACAAAGGCAGGCCACACAACCACATGCCTGCCACATCAGAGCTGGCTGCTCTCTCACCCTGGAAACTCCTTTCTTCACAACTTTCTCTTGGAGGGACACAGCTGCAAGCTCACGTATCCACCCCCACCCCTTTCCTACCAATGTCCACTTCATTCCCACCCTGTACCCAACACAAAAACATTTCAGAGGCACTGAAGGTGGGATGTTTTGTGGAACCATACTGAGCCAGGACCCTGTCTCTAGCAGCCCTTGAACCCAGAACACTACTGCAACTTCAGGATATTACAACCACTCCTAAGAGGTGTATGAACCAAGTCCCTGTCTGGAGCCAGACACACTCTCCTTCTGCCGTGTCTCTCTTCCTGGGTCAAGAACCATTGGGCAGGACTGCTTTATAAAATATAAGATGCCCAGTTAAAACTGACTTTGGTGTTACAAATCATTGGAGTGATGACTATCCGTTTGCCATAAGCTTAGACTTAAAAGTTGTCACTGTTTATCAAAATTTAAAATTGAGCATCCTGTGTTTTAACTGGCTTAATCTGGTCAAAGGGCATGTCCATTCAGAATGCCAGTCTTCTGCTCTATACCAGGCTCTGGGTACCCAGGGCTCTGTCTAAAGAGGTGGCAACACGCCTGGAAAGATGGCTCAGCAGTTAAGAGCACTGACTGCTCTTCCATAGTACCCGAGTTCAAGTCCCAGAAACCACATGGTGGCTCACAACCATCTGTAATGGAATCAGATGCCCTCTTTCTGATGTGGTGTACCTATATAAATAAAAATAAATAAATAATATCTTTCTAAAAAGCGGAGCTGGTAACACACTTGCCCAGCCTTTGCAGGCCCCTCTATCAGGAGATATCAGGTCCTAACAGGGGCTCTGAAATGGGAATGGAGCATGAGTTGGGGATCCCCCTGGGCCCTACAAGTCTCCTATAGTAATTTAAGAGCCCATGATGGGGGGAAGACAGACAAAGCAGTGGCCAGAACAGCTCTGCCAGCAACACACAGTGGCTCTTCTTTCAAGCACGACTTGTCCCAATTTCTCTATCTCCCAGATGCAGAAGCAGTCAGGAGGGGTGGTGAGACCTTTGAGGGGAGTTCCCTGGGAAGTTCCCTTGCTTGTTGTATGGACAGTTTTGTGCTGTGCTGTACTGTGTGGACATGCTTGATCTGTTGGTACACCGTCATTGGTTATATCACTTAGGAAGTTTCCCAGACACACGTGCAAGCAGAAAACTTGGGTGGCCACGGGCTAGGACCCTGCCAGGGTCTTGGTAATTATTTCTGAATTTCAGGGTTTTTTTTTCAAATGTAAAATAGGAAGAACATCTACCTTGCTGAGTATGGAAATTAGGTATGATTCTGCAAAACTAGAGCGACCACGTAAGGACCAGGAGTTGGGGTTGAGAGAGGAGGCTATTTGCAAAGCTGTGTTGATGCTGTGTGATACAGCAGTGGTCAGTCCTGGCACCGTACGTTTGCTGAGTTCCATGAAATCCAGAACCCCTACATGTAAGCTGTGAGATACGGGTGGTGATATGTGAGATACGGGTGGTGATATGTGAGATACGGGTGGTGATATGTGAGGGAGGGCTTTAATGGACCACTGTGTGAATGTTGATGCTTGCCAGATTACTGGTGCCTGCGGAATGGGGGGATACGAACACTTGGTGTTTTCCATTCATTTCTTCTGTAAAGCTGAAAGAGGTATGGGGCCGGGGGTGGGAGGAGGAGTTTTAAAGAGCAAAGTAATGTGCACTTAGTAAGCTTTAAAGACATTCTTTGAGTGCCTACTATGTATCAGTGTCTAGGTATCCAAAAAACATATAAAGTAGATATTGCATATGGAGCACAGAGAGATGAGAGTCCCGGAGGTGGCGAGAAATCCACCCCCGCCCCCGGGGAGAACATGAACTACGGGTGGGTCACTATGACTGGAAGGCAATGGTGCCAGGGATGTTGTAGTGTCTGGAAGGAAGCCAAGCAGGCAGAGGCTAGGAGGCGCACGTCCCAAGCCCCGGCGCCCTCGCGTGGCCGTCTTGCGCACTGCGACCGCGGGAAACAAAGCGAATCCCTGGCGGGGCGGGGCCGGGCCGGGACTGCCGAGGCTACAAGTCCTCGAAGAAAGCAAAATGCTAATGGGGATTATTGCAAGTGGCAAAAGAGAGAATACGACGAAACACCGGGTCCTTTGGGAAAGGCGACCAGCCGCACCCAGCACGTCCAGCTGAGCTGCAGAGACGCGACTCACGCAAAATAGGAGAACGAGAGCAAAGGCCACTGCCGTGAGGCTGGACCTGCGACGCACGGTCATCCACTGAGCATCCTTCCACTGGTCCAGAGCCTCAGCCCCTGCCAGGAGCCACACGAAGCTTGATGCTTCTGTCTTCTGGTTCTGCCGGTAAAGGTCGCCCTTGCTCAGCAGCACCACCCTAGGACCAAAGGAGGAAATGCCACCAACGCCTATAAAACAAGTCCAGAGCCTTGGCAAGGATTCGGGACACTGTTGAGGGCAGTGCTACCACGGCTCTCCCTTGCTCCAATCCAAAACTGGCCTAAGACCCCTCTTCTGCCCACTGCGTCTAAGCAGGACCTCTCATCAAGGCTGAGAATGTTGGGGGGTGGGGCAGATAAAAGACCCCCTGACTCTAGACTCTCTCCTTCCCCAACGCACGGCTTATAGGACTGTTCATCTCTATTCTAAGGATTAAATCAACCCCCTTCCATTTTCAAGGTGAGCTCCAGGAAGTAGTTCAAAGGCTGCCTGGGCGCACTTGCACACTCAAGCACACACACACGCGCGCGCACACACACACACACACACACACACACACACACACACACACACACGCATGCAAGCACACGTGCGCACGCAGTCAGGTACTAGCCATCCTCTTCTACACAGTCCTTGGTCACAGATTTCCTCTTCAACAATCCTGCTCCCACCCAATAGTAGCTAACATTTTCATCAAGGATGCTGATGGTCCAAGACCCTGGAGCGGGGTCGGGGGGGCGGGGGGGGGAGACACACTTCAAACCTTCCCATCTAGCTGTGAGGTTTTCCAAGAGTCTCTATCCTCATAGTAAGCCCACAGCAAGTCCCCTCAAGCCTGTCCCACTCCAAGTGTCATACCTCAAACACAGCCTCTTCCTCTGATGACTCGTGTGCCAGCCAGTCTTATGTCAGCCTGACACACAAGCTAGAGTCATCTGAAAGGAGGCATTGTCTCAGTTGATCCAGTTTTAAGGCATCTTCTTCATTAGTGATGGATGGGGGAGGACCAAGTCCATTGTAGGTAGTGGTATCCATGGGCTGGTGATCCTAGATCCTATAAGAAAGCAGGTTGAGCAAGCCATGGGGAGCAAGCCAGCAAGCAGCACCCCTCCATGGCCTCTACATCATCTCCTGCCTCCAAATTCCTGCCCTGTTCCAATTCCTGTCCTGACTTTCTTCAATGATGGATTACAATGTAAAAGTAGAAGCTGAATAAACCTTTTCCTCTCCAACAGGTTTTAGGACATGGTGTTTCATCGCAGCAACAGAAACCCTAGCTAAGATCACTACTTCTCGAAGTTCTCAGCCAGTTTGAATATGGATCTGCTGAGGCTGACCCTCCAGTGCTTGGGATGAACCATCTGCAAGAATCATCAACAGCTGACTAAATACAGATGCTTGGGGTCACTTGTGATACTTAGACATCAGGGTTTAGAAGTCACTCCCTAGTGACCTGCATTCTTAGGAAAAAAAAATATATATATATGTATATATATATATATTTTTTTCTAGACCAGGAAAGACCAGGTAGGAAATGCTTTAGACTGTGAGCCTTCCAGACCCTGTTGCAAGATTAGCTCCACCCCTGTAATAAATGCTGTCACAGAAGATACATGAATGGACAAGTTTATGCCAATAAATCTTTATTTATAAAAGCAAGGAGCCAGATACATTTGAAGGAGCCTTTCTGCTGCTTACCTTGGGTTTAGACCTATAATTTGTGCTTTGGCATCATAACTCAATTGACTGGATGAGGTAAGTGTAAAAGACGTCAGTCTGGCTTCAGAAGACCTAGAGTGGTGGCTCTCAACCTTCCTAAGGCTGCAACCCTTTAATACAGTTCCTCGTGTGCTGATCCCTAACCATAAAATTACTTTCATTGCTACGCCATAACTGTAATTTTGCTACTGTTGTTAATTGTAATGTAAATATCTGTGTTTTCTGATGGTCTTAGGCAACCCCTGTGAAAGGGGTCTGGACACACAAGTTGAGAACCACTGATCTAGACAGCAAGGGTAGACCCATGCTCCATAGCCCAGTAAACCTGAGCATGTTTTCTCAACTCTTAAAATGGGAATAATAACAAATGTGGGAGATGTCAAGAACAAAGACCTACAACTCTACAGGCCTCTGGTGTGAGCTGAAATTAACATAAGGCATTTGTCCTAGTTAGGGTTTTACTGCTGTGAACAGACACCGTGACCAAGGCAACTCCTATAAAGGACAACATTTAATTGGAGCTGGCTTACAGATTCAGAGGTTCAGTCCATGATCATCAAGATGAGAGTATGGCAGCATCCAGGCAGGCATGGTGCAGGGTGAGCTGAGAGTTCTACATCTTCATCTGAAGGCTGATAGTAGAATACTGACTTTCAGCTAACTGGAATGAGGGTCTCAAAGCCCATGCCCACAGTGACACATCTGTCCCAACAAGGCCACACCTCCAAATCCCTGGGCCAACAGCATTGATATCCACAGACAATTTTTATAAACTCTGAAGTGTTCCATACTTATAAATTTCCCAGTGTGAATTCAAGAACTATCTGATGTCCCAGCCATCAGGGGAAGACTATAAAGGGCCCTGGTAGGTCTGGAGGCCTGTGCTTACCCTAGCAGGTTTGTGTTTGGATGCATGAATGGAAGATGCTATTGCCTACTGCCCTGCATCTTTGAAATCTTGCCACCAGCTGAGCACCTTCTCAGGTCTTCTCCCATGCTATCCCATGCTTTTCCTTCAGTTCTTAGCCTTTCAATCCCAGCTGGCCAACTGCAGTTGCAAAGCAGAAGTTCCTGCCAGAGCCAGAGCAAGCTAGGCTCTGTGCTGATGTGGCCAACCTCAGGTGCAGGACCAAGCTACATTCTGTCCCCTTGAGCTTCTGTATTGCTCCATTGTGATGAAGGCAGGGGTGATCAAGGACTGGGCCACCTCTTTGTGCCATTCCTCTTGGTGCCAGAACCCAGGCTAGAACTCCAAAGGCTCTGCTCTCTGAGAAGCTGGCTGTATTGGCACCCTCCCTGATCCAGGCACTGGCCCTTGGAGCTACAGGATTTGGACTCTGTGGGTATTTAGGCACCACTCCAGGGCCTTCTGTGTCATTTCCTGGTGACCTTCAAGAAGCAGAGGTTGTTAGACGGGACAGGTTCTCAAACGCCCTGTCCTTGCAGCGAGGCGGGTAGTATCCCATCTGTGCAAGGCGTCAGGCGGCTGCCCTGGAACTCATGTTCTCATAACTTTACCCTTTGCCTTTGCACCAAGGGCCTTGAATTCCCAGTGAATGATGACCCTTGGCTGGGAGCCGACAAACAAACTGTCCAGATTAGGACATGGCCCAGGGGAGGAAGTGGTCACTTTACCAGCTAACAACACCATTCTGAGAAGGGGGTCTTCCCAAGCTACCAGGAACAGGCAGCTTCCCACACTAGTACGTAATACTGCACTTGCTGTTTTGCCCTCTCTACCCCTTCCACACTCTCTGTATCAATGGGACAGCTGCTTGGACCCTCCTGGGAGGACCCCAACAGGGCAAAGGCTCAGGAGTATCAGCAGTGCCTCACAGACTTGGGGCTGCCCAACACAAAAGCAGAGGCTCTGCCTTCTCTTCCCAAGGCCAAAGGTAGAGCCCACAGGGAAGACAGGAGAACAAGTCAAGAATAGCTTTCTCTGCCTGGACCTGCTTGCTCTGCTGCTCCAGAGGGAGGTAGCAGAATGTGTGGCTACCCTGGGAGGCAGCGGGGTCCAGCTCTGGAGCCTGGAGACAATGACCTCATCAGGCATTTCCAGCTTTTATGATCTGCCAACAAGGCCATCAGATGATGCAGGCTGACCTCTCGGGCAGTGGGTGGTGAGCTCATGCCCACTGGAATGAATGCCACTACCATTCCCATGCTCTTGGCCAAACCGCAGGCCGCTAGGCTCAGACCAAGGCACCAAGCAGGGACCGGAGGGACAAGAGTGGTCTGGAAGCAAGGGAGAAGTCAACAGATAAACCGAGGTGTCATCCCAGAGCCTGGAAACTGGGGAGCAAGAGTGCTCAGCCCCAGACTACAGGAGGTTACTGGACTTCTATGCATAAAGGTCAGTGGAACCTTTATCTGTCCCCCCCAAGGGGACCCCTGTGGAACAGCATCAGTGCAGCTCATTGGTCATTTTCTTGCCTCAGCTTAGAGCTCTGACATAGCCTCTCCCTGCATGTATGCCTTTCCCACACAGCCAGGGTCTTTCTCCACAAACATGCTGTGTGTGTATTCTCTAGCGTTGACTTTAAATCTCCTATGAGACTTGATAATGGGATGGCCTGGGACAGGTTTCCTTTCCTGCTGCTTGGCTGCATTGCCTCCCTCTTAGACAACTGTCCTTGTCCTTCCCAGCCAAGGACCCAGCCCCAAGGATCCAGTCACAGAACAGTGTGCCTTGCCACGGTTTCCCTCCTAAGGCAACTGGCCCCTCTATTGCTTTAGATATTTGCGTGAAAGAAAAGTCTCTCCTTCGAGCTCTCTGCCTCAATGTTAAACAAGAAGCAACTACATTCTAGAAGAAAGGAGAGGAGGAGAGGAAGGGAAGGAGGAGAGTGAAGGAGGAACAGGGAGGGAGAGGAGCCGAGCTGGAAGAAGTTGCTGAGGAAGAGAAAGAAATGAGTGGGAGGGGAGAACAAGAGAAGGGAGGGGGAAGGAAAAGAAAATGCAAGAGAAAGAAGAGGGAGGAAACTGATACATATGGAGTCTCAAGCTGTCTGTTGGACCATTGTAGTGAGAAGAATATGTCATTCATATATATATATATGAATGACATATGAATGACACACACACATATATATGTATATATAAAATGTGTGTGTGTGTGTGTGTGCATGTACTTATTGTGGTAGTTGTTGTTATTACTGTTTTTCTAGACAAGGTTTCTCTGTGTGACTCTGGCTGGCCTAGAACTCACTTTGTAGACCATGCTGGCCTCGACACCAGAGATCCACCTGCCTCTTCCTCCCAAGATCTGGAAATAAATGTGTGTGCCACCATCACCTGGCTGAGGTAGGCACTTAATGAGTCCATGATGCAGAGGGGAAAAATTCATCCAGGAGGCATCTACCGAGTAACTTGTGCTAGCCCATGTCATGCTCCACCTAGGAAGGAAAGCTAACGAGATTGTTTGTCCTACTTTTTTTCACTGTGTTTTCCATATTAATTCTTCCCGTCTTTCTGTTGAGGAAGTTCAGAAAATACTTGTAGTGGTTAAGAATGGCTCCCATGGGTTTATTTTCATGCTTAGTCACCAGAGAGTGGAACTTTGGAAAGGATTAGATGGATTAGGAGGTGTGGCCTCGTCAGAGTGGGTGTGGCCTCGTCGGAATGGGTGTGGCCTTGTTGGAGTGGGTGTGGCCTTGCTGGAGTGGGTGCGGCCTTGTTGGAGGAACTGTGTTATTGGGGTGTGTTTTGAGGTTTCCAAAGCCCACACTAAGCCCAATGTCCTTTGTTCCTGCTGCCTGCAGATCAGGGCATAGAGCTCTCAGCTCCTTTTCTGATACCATGTCTGCCCACATGCCACCATGCTCTCAGCCATGATGATAGTGGACAAAACCTCTGAAACTGTAAGCAAGCCTCCAATTCAATGTTTTCTTTTATAAGAGTTGCCTTGGTCATGGTGTCTCTTCACAGCAAGAGAACAATGTCTAAGATAATATTGGAGTGAATAAATGCTAACAAGTATGAAGACTGGTCCTGCGCTAAAGATTGGTGCTCTGGGTTCAAGCTCTGCAACAGCATAGCATAACGTGTAAGTTTAGGTGTGAGGTTGTAGCATTTTTCTGGGACTTGATTTCTATCTGGAAAATGACAGGTGGGGAAAATGTCTGGCCCCCTTTTGTCATTAAAATTCTGTAACTCTATGAAGAGGCCACCCTTTAAGTCAAGACCCAATAGTCAGGGCGATCTAACTGCACACCCATGCATAAAATATGAGAGAGCAATGGTTTGGGTAAGGCGTCCATTTACCCATCCCTTCCAGACAGCTTGAAGGGAACCTCTCAGAAAAGATTAGCAATTTGAAGCAAACAACTGTGAAATCCCCTGGAGACCCAGATGCACTTAATCTGGCTGGCTACCAGGTCACTTCTGATCGGGGCTCTTGTCTGGTCTTAATTTGCTTGTTAACAGCATGCCCTCCTTCTGCCCCGCTCCCTACCGTTGTCCATTCTTTGTTCTTCTGAGGAATTAAGATCACCAAATGTCACTCTTCTACTGTGAGAGATGGCTCAGCCCAGCCTCTCTCTGGTTTCTGACCTCCCTATGCCCAGCTGGTACCCGAATCTCCCACCCACAAGCTGCTTCCATCAAGACACACACATTGTAGGAAGCATCCCTGAGTGAACCGGACACGGGTTTCATTATCTCCTTTGATGTCAAATATTGCAGTATTGTTTAGTACTTTGAAGTTTAAGGTCACAAGCTGCCTTTCTGGTGACTGTCACCAGTCCGTTTCTTACAGGACTTTCATTGTAATGTAAAAGCAAACATCAAATGAGCTAACTCTATAAGTAATGTATTTGAGTTTTTAAGACTTGTAAGCCTCCGTGACAGAAAAGGCTGAAACGGGGACTAGTGAGAGGGCCCGCAGCTAAGTGTCTTTGGAGGGCATCTTGATGCCTTGAGTCAGCTCAAAGTCAGAGAGAAGGGTATCAATCAGGGCTCCTCTGTGGGTTCTGCTTTAGGTTTCCGCTTCCCTACCCTGGCTTCTCTCAGTTATGAAAAGTTACCTGGAAGTGTAAGCTAAATTAAAAAAAAAAAAAGATTTAAAAAAAATCTGTCCATTTGAGCCCATTATTTTCATTTGGTTTTGACTTTGTTGTTTTCCCTAGAAAACTGGATACAGAGAAGAAATCACCACAGGACAGATGCGTGGATCTAGAAGGCAGCTTGGGAAGATGTCTCTGTAATTGAACAGTGTCGACAGGCTACAAAGTATATTTCCAAGAATAGGAAGTCAGATAAGCAATGCATTTAATAAGGGAATACACTTTGCTCATTAAAATTTATGTTGGTGAACATTTAATAGCAGGAGAGACAGCTCACGACTCTCTATTACCCGCAAGAATTGAGTTTCAAAATGTCTGTGTGGACCACACACCGTGAAACCTATACAATTGTTAGAGTGTAGCTTATTAATGTTTTTAAAGCCTAGGATATAATGTAAAATATTAAGTGTTTAGTTCTGCATGGTGGGATAACAGTTGCTTCTTTTCTTTCTTGTACCTCTTGAAATTTAGCTTTCTTAACAAGGAAAAAAAATATTTACACACATAAGATACACCATTGAGAAAAAAAGAAAAACTGGGAGCACATGTAACAATCCTGTCTCAGGCTGGCTACTTCTGCTTCTTATTCTTCCAGTGGAGACCCCAGGAATTTCACATGGTCTTTGGTCTATTTGTCTCTTCAGCAATAGTCTTGGTTATAAGACAACCCCCAACCCTCACCCCCGCCACACACACACACACACACACACACACACACACACACACACACACACTCACACTCACACATATATACACCTGATAAAAGAGCTAAGTCTGCATGTCTTTTATTCAGTGGCATCGTTCTGGTAGCTTGAAACTGGCTGTGCTTGGATTATTTATACCCTAGAAGTTGACAAAAGCTCCTGACAGCCAAAGCGATTCAGAGCAAAAAGAACACTAACCAGTAGGATCATCAATCCTGATTTCAGGTTACACTACAGAGCCACAGCCTGTGACTGACACAGAAGCAGACACGTGGTCACTGACGTAAACTAGAGGACCCAGATACAAACAGCTATTGCCATGTGATATCCAACAGAGATGGAAAACAAGACACAAAACAACTATTCGATTGAGAAAAGACACACCTCTTCAACCACTGGTGTTGGGGAAACTGAGTCTCCACATGTAGAAGGATAAAACTTGATCCCTGACTCTCAGCCTGTGCTAAAGTCAACTCCAAAAGGATCGAAGGCCTTAAAGTAAGCCCAAGACTCTGAAACCATTATGGGACAAGATGAGGGTCACAGTTCAAGACACAGGCGTAGGTAAGGACTTTCTTAATCTGCTCCAGTCCTTCATGAAACAGAAGCCAACTGATGAACGGAGCCTGTCTCTGCACAGCAGCTGAGTGAGGAGACAGCCCACAGGCTGGGAGACAAGCCTGGCTACCTACACATCTGACAGAGAGCATTGAGATTTAGAAAAGATAAAGAACTAAAAGACACATCAAACAACCAACTAAGCAAATGGATGAATGACACAGAGCTTCGGGTTCTACAAAGATAAACTACCAATGAAAAGTAGTTAGCACCACTAGCCATTCAGAACACAAATCGAAACTACGTGGCGACTTTAACTCACTCTAGTCAGAATGGCTTTGGGGAAGACAAGCAACTGGAGCTGGAGAGATGGCTCAGTGCTTCAGAGAACTGACTCTTAACAGTGTCTGGTTCCAGCATCTGCATGGTGGCTTCACAACCATCTGTACCTGCTGTTCCAGGAGATCTGACGTCATCTTCTGAACTGGAGTCCCAGACTTGCACATGGTACACAGACACACATGCAAAAACACTCAAACATATAAAATTTAAAAATCTGAAAGGATATCTTAATCTTTTTAATTAAAAGAAAACACCAATTGCTGGTAAGGATGCAGACAAACTAGAATCCTACTATACATTGCTGGCAGGGATAGAAACTAGTCCAGCCACAACGGCAATCAGCATAGAGGCCTCTCAATATACTAAAAATAAAGCTGCCCTCTGACCCTTCTGCTCCAGGATATTTAACACACCAAGGAGATACTTGTGTACCAGTGTTTGCTACAGCACTATTCCCAGTGGCTAAATTATGAAACTAACTTAGCTGTCTGCCAGCAGAAGAATAAAGAAAGAAAATGTAAGGCAGATGCACAATGAGACGTTTTCAGCCATGAAGAAGAACAAAGTTATGTCACTTGCAGAAAAATTAATACAGCTGGAAACAATCACGGCAAACAGATTTAGTCTTATGAAAAACAAATATCTCGTTTTCCCTTGCTCGTGTATCCTAGATTTTATGTAGATATATAAAATCACATACGTACAGGTGACATGAAAGGGAAAATAAGACTGTTGTATGGGAGGTGGGAGGTGGGGAGTGCAGGACAGGTGAAATATCCCCAAGGTGCATTTTGTACTGGTAATACTTGTAATGTACTTCTAAGTGTCCTTGGGATACTCAGGACCATGTGCAGTGAATAAGTGCCAGTTTAAAATGTTAGTAAAGCATACTACACATACATACACCTACAATCCCAGTGTGGCAGTATACAGCTATAATTCCACTGAGGTGATATACACCCATAATCCCAGTGTGGTGGCATGTCCCTATGTGATGGTTTGTATATCCTTGGACCAGGGAGTGGCACCATCTGAAGGGGTGGCCTTGTTGGAATAGGTGTGACCTGGTTGGAATGGGTGTGTCACTGTGGGTGTGACTATAAGATCCTCACCCTAGTTGTCTGGAAGTCAGTCTTCCACTAGCAGCCTTTGGATGAAGACGTAGAAGTCTCAGCTCCTCCTACACCATGCCTGCCTGGATACTGCCATGCTCCCACCTTGATGATAATGGACTGAACCTCTGAACCTATAAGCCAGCCCCAATTAAATGTTGTTTTTTATAAGACTTGCCTTGGTCATGGTGTCTGTTCACAGCAGTAAAACCCTAACTAAGACACCCTACAATCTCAGTATAGTGACATACACCTGTAATCCCAGTGTGGTGGCATACACATACAGCCCCAGCAACTGAGAACCAAAACAAAAGGCAGCCATGAATTCAAGGCCAACCTGATCTACATAGTGAGTTCTAGGTTGGGGAGTGGTACATAGAGAATCATTGTTTAAAAAAAAACAAAACAAAAAACTAACAACAACAAAAACAACTAAACCAGCCAGGCGGTGGTGGCGTACACCTTTAATCCCAGCACTTGGGAGGCAGAGGCAGGCGGATTTCTGAGTTCGAGGCCAGTCTAGTCTACAGAGTGAGTTCCAGGACAGCCAGGGTTATACAGAGAAACCCTGTCTCAAAAAAAAACAAAAACAAAAACAAAACAAAAAACAACTAAACCAAACAAAACAATGAGCTGGAGAAAGATTTACAAGGCCTGTAAATCTGATACCTAAGGCCTCTATGCACACTGGTACTCATGTGCATAAACACAAACACACGCACACAATCAAAAATATTTTTAAAATTTAAAACAAACAAGAACGCACATACACATACTTCTATACGATTACTAAAAACAATAAACTGGCCAAGGCTACAATCAACACCACCTGCCCGAGAGCCAGTTATTAAACATTTATAAGGTATGGCTGCCTGAGCTTCTGCTGCTGCCTCAGCTTCCTGTTACATTGTGACCTTTGGCAACTCCCAGCAGCTGTTTGCCTAGAGCCTGCATGCCCCCCTCACCTCCGGAAGTGACCTTCACTCCCCCTTCCTACATTCCAGCATCGCTGGCACCTGCAGAGATGTGAATTACTGGGCCTTGCACTGGCCTTTTGACCCCGAAACTCTGGGTGGGCTCAGACACCTGGATCCAGCAAGGATGGATCCAGGTGGCTGATTCAAGGTTGCCCAAGCAAATCTTGGCAGCCCAGGTTCCCAGGCACATTCCTTGTGTTCAATCCGAGGAGGCAGTGGGCACAGGCAGGGGATCTGTTCTGATGTCAGGCTGCCTGGGGCAGTCATCCAGTAGACAAATGTAGTCTTGGTTTGACGTGCCACAGAATAGAAGGGACTTTGGGACATGCATGTCCCTAGTGTTAAGAGAGAACAGACCCTCAAAGCACACCCAGCCCTTTCTCCATCCAGGTGTGTCTGGACTTCCTTCCTTCGTCCCTCCCTGAGGCCTAAGTGCTGTTGTAATCTTGGAATCTGTCCCCTTCCAGCAGTTACCTCTTGCCATTAGGGAAGGGCCCTCCCTCACCTCTCATCTGAAGGCAGTAGTCTTTTAATCTTTTAATCGGCAGCCGACAGAAGAGAGCAATCACATAAATAATGCGCATAAAAATAAAATTCCTACTTGGCTCTATCCTGCACAGTGTGTTCCAGGAGCGGCAGATTTGTTCCTCTAATTTGCTTTGGCTGCAATTAATATTAAAGCAAGGTGGCAGGGAGCAGGGGCAGAGCCTAGTCTCAATGATATGTCACAGCGGAAAACTGAGAGCTGTCGACAACTGGAACTGAGCCTTGTGCTACAAATGGCTGACTCTGCAGCTATTGATATCCCAGGGGCTTCCCCATAAGACCATCCAACCCTCTCAACCCAGACTTTGGGTGTTAGTTAAGGTTACTATTGCTATGATAAAATACCATGACTAAAGCAACTTGGGGAGGAAAGGGTTTATTTAGCTCATGACAGCGCTGTTTATAGTTGAAGGAAGTCGGGACAGGGACTCAAATGGAGCAGAAACCGGAAGGCAGGAGCTGATGGAGATGCTACAGAGGGGTGCTGCTTATTGGCTTGCTCCCTTGGCTTGTTTAACCTGCTTTTTATAGAACCCAGGACCACCAGCCCTGGGGTAGCCCCACCCACAATGTGGTCTCTCCCCCTCAGTCACTAATTAAGAAAATGCCCTACAGGCCTGCCTGTAGGCCAGGCTTGAGGTATTTTCCCATTTGAGGCTCCCTCCTCTCTGATGATTCTAGCTTATGTCAAATTGACATCAACCTCACCAGCCCCTGGCATCACCCCTCCCAGGCTGACTCTCAAAGGCTTCATTCACATGACTCTCAAAGGCTCCTTCTTAGCCAGGCACAGAGGAGAAGCCACAGGTCACAGCGAAGCTCATCCCAGCAAAGTCGGAGCATCCCTTCACCCAGAATCCGAGAAGCAGGATGTGTGTATTTGGGGGCTTGATGCTGCCCTCCAAGGCTCGAGAAGAAAATCACACTAGCACAGAAGAAGCAAGGGAGACGGATGTCACTTTGTGACAAGCTACTAAAACTTATGCTACAAAAGAAAACTATCTCCATACTTTCAAACTGCCTGTCTATCCTGTGCCTCGCCCACCCCCAGGACCAGCCCTATTCTAAAGGTCTCTAAAGGTTCAGAGTCCTCCCTGCCCCCACCAGCACAAACTCAGGTACTGTTGGAAGAGGCTCGCTGTAAAAAACAAAGCATGCTCCTGTCACTCAGGAAATTCCAAGGGTTTTAGAAATCTCAGTGCCAGGAAACTGGGCAAAGATCAAATGTATCTTTGATTCCAAGCCAACTTACTTACTGGTTCCCCTGGGGACCCCTCCTTCGTAAGTTATGGGCACATGACTCTCTTTGCCAGCCATCTGCCACCAGACAACTCCACCTAGGACAGAGACTAAATCGAACCCCACTAACAGCAGCCTCAAGGCTGCCCCGGGGGGCTTTGTTCATTCAGTCATCCAGCAACGTGCTGAGTTTTCAAGCAACATGCTAGGCTGGACACATGCACCGGGAATCGGCCGGACATGCTCCCTGCTCTCAGAGGACTTACACTCCAGCTAGGAAGAGCAGTCTGAGCACACACACTGCTACTTCTGTGCTCTGGGTTACCAGGTCATAGTGTGCTGGGGCCACTCTCTCGGCAATGGGAAAACATGGCAGACTTTGCAGAGAAGCACCAGGAATAAGACTTGAGATTACAGGGCTGTATTTTCGGTTTTTTGGGGTTTTGGTTTTTAAATTAGTGTATGGGAGAGAGACAGAGACAGAGACAGAGTAGAGTACCTGCCTAATGTCCACAAAGCCCTGGATTTGGTTCCCAGTACCAAAGTAAAAGCCCTGCCTGTGGAACAGCACAGGAGATGTAACCACAGTCCAGGGCACCTCCAAGGGCAACTGGAGGTCAGAAGTGATTCTGATGAACCAAAGTTGGAGGTCAGGGAGGCTGCACAGAGGAGGAGACCCGCACACTGTTAAGGGACAGAAAGCAGTTCAGCCTGGCTTCACACTTCAGGTCAGAGCCTTGAGGTCAAGGTTCATAAGTGGAGGAGCAGGACCCAAGTGATGTGAGGGTGAAGACAGCTAAGAGTTTCCCCACAAGACACTCCTGGTGGGGAGGAGAGAGTCCTAATTGCACGACAGAGCTGACCTGGATGATCTCAGACACACCAAATACACACACACACACACACAGAGAGAGAGAGAGAGAGAGAGAGAGAGAGAGAGAGAGAGGGAGAGGGAGAGGGAGAGAGAGAGAGGGAGGGAGAGAGAGACAGAGAGAGAAAGACAGGGGCATAGACAGAGAAACAGACAGAGAGAACAATCAGGATGGAGAAGGCTACCTAGAGCTTTCCAAGTACCTGTGACCTCCCTCCTTGAAAGGTGGATCTATCCCAGCAGGCCACCTCTAAGGACTGTGTGGCTTCCACGCAGGAACAGGGGACTAGTGTGGGGAGCAGCTAGTATGAAGACCTAACTAGACAGGCATCTGTCAAGTCCCTCTCATCCCTGGGGAATCTGACAAATAGGTTTCATGTCTACCTAGATCTTAGTACTCCAAAATCATAGAAGGAGGCAAAGCTGAAACCAAAGGTCTGCCTTTGGCAAATGAACGAGAGGCTGGGAGCTGGTCAGTGCCTGCTGTCTGCATAAGAGGAGACCTCACATGGACCACACAGGGCACACTCACACCTCTCTAGACACATGAAGGCCAGAGACTTGGCCTCCTTGTCCCTGGGAGCTCTGCCCTTAGAGCCACTTCACCTATACATTTAGCTTATAGGTGTATAAAATCCAGACTCTCACTGGCCGTTGAAGGCTCACTCAGCCTGTGGTTGGGTTTCAGGGAAGCTCCAGGAAGACCTGCTGAGCATCTGCTGCCAGCCTAGCTCTGGGATGTGTGCTCTGTGGGCAACCATTTGTTCAGAGCTTGTTGAGACAGATGTGGGGCCTCCCTTTCTCATAATGCTCACAGCATCCCTGCCTGACAGATGCTTTTCTCACCATTGGACAGGTGAGAAAAAAAAAGCAAAAAACAAATCCTGAGCTCCAGCAGAGAAATAACTTGTCCAAGATCACAGTCATGGTAGCGCCACAATCTAGTAGTAGATTAGTAGTTAGATTGTAGGTAATGCCTACAATCTAACTACTAGAACCCTCTTGTTCTCCTCCTTCCCTCCCTCCCTTCAGTGACCTAGTCTTTGCCTTTGAAGTTTTTGATCTCACCAGAGGGAGAAAATAACAGGCGTGAACCAGTGACTGACAGCAGCAGCAGCAAACCTACATTCGGGGTGAGCTGGAGAAGGAGAGAGTCTGCTCTGACCCCACATTCCTCATCAGGTTCCTTTTAAGTCTCGGGAGAAAGAGCACATAGATAAATACAGCCATGTGCCATTATGGTGTGATACATTGTTAGAAAAGAATTAGGCTAGTGCATAATTGATCACTGATTCAACTTCTTAGAGCTAACCTACATATTCCTCCTGGATGGGGATAGCCAGTCACTCCTGGTGGCCTTTTATACAAAAACCAAGAGTCACAACAAATGGAAGGTGTCGGAGGGTGCTGCCTATGGCCCATGGCCCATGGTTTGCTGGCAACTGTTTTTATTGTTCTAGGGTTGTTTTCTGTCTTATTTTGTAAGTGTTTGTATTCCACACTCTGAAATATGGATACAAAGTATAATGAGGTGACTTCCAAGGGGGTAGCACTGTTGCTGGTCTTATTATCTAGTATTGCATACCACGTGCAATTGTATTGTGCTATCCTCTGTGATTGGCAATTCAGTACATTTGTTTGTATGGATATTACTGTGTGTTAGCACTATTTCTCACGTTGTGATATCACAGTAGAGATAATGTCACCAGCCTAAACTCTACTCTTACAGGACCACTATTGAACATTTAGTCTTTCATTGGCTGGAACATTATTATGTAACACACTCACATGGGTATTGCTATAAAGCAAAGTGTGGGTGGGCACACCTGTATTCCCAGCTACTTTGGAAGTTGCAGGGATCACATGAATGCAGGAGTTCAAGATCAGCCTGAGCAACATAGATCATATCTTAGAAAACAACCAGTGTGAAGGTGCATGCCTGCAATCCCAGCACTCAGGAGACTGCGACAAGAGGATTATCTCAAGTTCAAGGCCGTCCTGGGCTACACAGGAGACCTTGTCTTCAAACCAACAAAGTAAACAAACCTCAATGAGGCATTGGAATGACATTATTGTTTAATTGTGTGTATATATATATATATATATATATATATATATATATATATATATGAGATTCTGTCTAAAAACCTGAGTTCTTGCCTCCTACAGGAAAGAGAGAGAAATTAATACCAGGACAGTCCTATGTTGCCTTGGAGACTGCAGGACCATCCTCCATTCCATCAACATCTCTTTGCGCTCACAAGCTCCCCGATTTCCCAGTTTATCTGGCCTGTGCTGTGTTGGTCCGTCCTCCAACAGTCTGCCCTCCCCCTTCCTATTGTCCATCACTGTGGTCCTGTTAATGTACAGCTTCTCATTTTTTATTTTTTGAATGGTCACCCATTTCATGCATCCTTAACACATTCCTGTCCCTTGGTGGTCCTTCCCTTTTCTTCAGAAAGCAACTCTTGAGCTTCATTCTCTCTCTTCTCCCTCCTTTACCCACCACTTCTGCCTCCTCAACTCCCCTCCCTTTCTTTCACTGCCTTCATCCTTTGGGTTTGAAACCTCCAGAAGCATCAGGTCAAGTTTAATAAGCTAGATGCTCGATCTAGGGAGAGGCACATCCAGAGTCTTGAAGAAAAAAAAAATTAGACAGGATAAAGAGCCAGAGCCATCAGCCATGGGAGCCTCGGGAGGTACTGATGCTACTGTTGGTTACTGTGTGCATCTGCTGCAGCCTTGTCTGGGGGTCAGCTGGCTTGTCCTCAGACACCTTCTGGAAGGTACCAGAGTTTGGGAACATGAAACACAGCCTGCTTCACTTCTCTCACAGGGGGAAATATCTGAAAACTGTTTCCTCCTCTGTCAGCCCTGGGACATTTCTGTGACTAAAAAGGCAAGGGTGTTTCTAGTAACGAGTTGCTCAACTTCTATTTGAGAAGATATTTCCCCCAAGAGGTTGAATGAAGAGGTTTTTATTGTGGGTTCGAAACAGGCAGGCCCAAAGCATTTTTATCATCCTGGAATGAGCTCTCATGAAAAACGAAAAGAAAAAAAAGAAGAGAAGAGAAGAGAAGAGAAGAGAAGAGAAGAGAAGAGAAGAGAAAAAGGGGGAAGAAAGAAAAAGGAAGGAAGGAGGGAGGGAGGGAGGGAGGGAAGGAAGGAAGGAAGGAAAGAAGAAAGGAAGGAAGGAAGGAAGGAAGGAAGGAAGGAAGGAAGGAAGGAAGGAAGGGGAAAATGTGCTTACTTTATTTGGGGTCCCATCAACTTTGATCTCACTCCTGCCTCCATGACAGGTAGCCGGCCTGCAGAGCACTAGGCAAGGGCTCTTAGTGCTTTAAAATGAGGGTTGTTTAAAATGAGGGTTGAAACCATCCCTCATGAAGCCAGGTGAGAAAAGAATCAGGAAGCATGTGACGTCTGGGCTGCCTGTGCAATTGTTAATTTTGTATGTCAGCTTGGTTGGACCAAGGAAGGCATCTGTATTAGTCAGGGTTCTCTAGAGTCACAGAACTTATGGATAATTTCTAAATAGTAAAGGAATTTATTGATGACTTACAGTCGGCAGCCCAATTCCCAACAATGGTTCAGTCGCAGCTGTGAATGGAAGTCCAAGGATCTAGCAGTTACTCAGTCTCACGCAGCAAGCAGGCGAAGGAGCAAGAGCAAGAGCTAGACTCCCTTCTTCCAATGTCCTTATATTGTCTCCAGCAGAAGGTGTAGATCAGATTAAAGGTGTGTTCCACCACACCTTTAATCCCAGATGAAAGGCGTAGCCCAGATTAAAGGTGTGTTCCTTAAACTCGGAGATTCAATCTTCTGGAATCCATAGCCACTATGGCTCAAGATCTTCAAACCAAGATCCAGATAAGGATCTCCAAGCCTCCAGATAAGGGTCACTGGTGAGCCTTCCAATTCCGGATTGTAGTTCATTCCAAATATTGTCAAGTTGACAACCAGGAATAGCCACTACAATCCACCCCTTGTCAACTTGACACAAATAATATCTCATGTTCACATGAAACAATAACAAGGTTGTAAATACGCCTAACATGATATAACTATCCCTCGTACAATCGCAAACGCATTAGTAAATTTACAATGGGCATTCATATTACTTTATAATCCTCGTTTCTGCAACTGGTTACGTGGCCTTAATTGGTATTTATAACTACCTTCCTCTACTACCCATTCTGTATTTCCTTCACCTTCAGCCAGCACCTCAGCAGGTCTTGGCTCTTTTCCTGGAGGATTGACCCATACCTTCATTCCTGATGGGTCTGCGTCCTTTGTCATCCTGCTTGGATTAGGCTGTTGTAGTTTCCCATTGACTTTAATCACAGGACATGGTAGTACTAAGAGACGCCCTAAGGGATCTCCTGCACTCCAGACATAACCTTGCTTACCACCATTGTGAAGAGGTAATCCAATTTCCCCATGGTAATCTGGATCTATCACCCCTCCTAACACTGTTATTCCTTTTTTAGCCTGTTGGTTTAAGGGCATTAGAAGCCCAAAATGACCAGGGGGAAGTCTGAGCTTCCAGTTCAATGAAATGTTTGTTGTAGCTCCTGGTAGGAGCACTCCCCTCTCTGGAGCCAAAACTTCTAAGCCAGCAGAACCTAGAGTTATGGGGACAGGAAGCAAAAATTTTCCTAGAGGGTCACTAGGAGTGATAGTAAGTGGAACTATTCCGTTTTCCACCCCTTGATTCCTGGACCCATGAATCCTGGCTATGGGTGAAACTGTACCATATATCGAGCGCTGATTCAAAGCATATACTGCCTTCTGAAGAACTCTACCCCAGCCTTCCAAGCTGTTACCACCTAATTGGCGCTGTAACTGCGTCTTCAAAAGGCCATTCCATCTTTCTATCAGACCAGCTGCTTCAGGATGATGGGGAATGTGGTAAGACCAGTGAATTCCATGATCGTGGGCCCACTGTCGTACTTCTCTGGCTGTGAAGTGAGTTCCTTGGTCAGAAGCAATACTGTGTGGAATACCATGACGATAGATAAGGCATTCTGTCAGTCCGTGAATGGTGGTTTTAGCAGAGGCATTACGTGCAGGAAAGGCAAATCCATAACCAGAATAAGTATCTACTCCAGTAAGAACAAAACGCTGTCCTTTCCACGAAGGAAGTGGTCCAATGTAGTCAACCTGCCACCAGGTTGCTGGCTGGTCACCTCGAGGAATGGTGCCATATCTGGGGCTCAGTGTTGGTTTCTGCTGTTGGCAGATCTGGCAATCAGCAGCAGCTGTAGCCAGGTCAGCTTTGGTGAGTGGAAGCCCGTGTTGCTGAGCCCAAGCATAACCTCCATCTCGACCACCATGGCCACTTTGTTCATGTGCCCATTGAGCAATGACAGGGATGGCTGGGGAGAGAGGCTGACTGTCCACAGAACGGGTCATCTTATCCACTTGATTATTGAACTCCTCCTCGGCTGAAGTCACCTTTTGGTGAGCATTTACATGGGACACAAATATCTTCACATCCTTTGCCCATTTGGAGAGATCTATCCACATACTTCTTCCCCAGATGTCTTTCTCACCAATTTTCCAATTGTGATCTTTCCAAGTCCCTGACCATCCAGCCAATCCATTAGCTACAGCCCATGAGTCAGTGTATAATCGTACATCTGGCCATTTCTTCTTGCAAACAAACTGTAATACCATGTGTACTGCCCGAAGTTCTGCCCACTGTGAAGATTTCCCTTCACCTGTGTCTTTCAAGGTTGTCCCAGAAAGGGGTTGTAATGCTGCAGCTGTCCACTTCTGGGTGGTGCCTGCATAACGTGCAGAGCCATCAGTAAACCAGGCTCTAGTCTTCTCCTCTTCGGTCAGTTGATCATAGGGAACACCCCATGAGGCTATAGGTGCATGCTTGGCAGCAGATGGCATTGTAACAGGAGTAGAAACCATAGGCATTTGAGCAACTTCTTCATGTAACTTGCTTGTGCCTTCAGGACCTGCTCTGGCCCGATCACGTATATACCACTTCCATTTGATAATAGACTGCTGCTGTGCACGTCCCACTTTATGACTTGCAGGGTCTGATAGTACCCAGCTCATGATGGGTAGTTCAGGTCGCATAGTGACTTGGTGTCCTATTGTCAGACGTTCAGTTTCCACTAAGGCCCAATAGCAGGCCAAGAGCTGTTTTTCAAAGGGAGAATAGTTGTCTGCAGATGATGGTAGAGCTTTGCTCCAAAATCCCAAAGGTCTTTTCTGTGATTCACCTACAGGGGCCTGCCAGAGGCTCCAAACAGCATCTCTATCAGCCACAGATACCTCAAGTACCATCGGGTCTGCTGGGTCATATGGTCCAAGTGGTAGAGCAGCCTGCACAGCAGCCTGGACCTGTTGAAGGGCCTTCTCCTGTTCCAGGCCCCACACAAAGCTAGCAGCTTTCCGAGTCACTTGGTAAATAGGCCTAAGTAACATACCCAAGTGAGGGATGTGTTGTCTCCAGAATCCAAATAGGCCCACTAAACGTTGTGCTTCTTTCTTGGTTGTAGGAGGGGCCAGGTGCAATAACTTATCTTTCACCTTAGAAGGAATATCTCTGCACGCCCCACACCACTGGACTCCTAAGAATTTCACTGAGGTAGATGGTCCTTGAATTTTGGTTGGATTTATTTCCCATCCTCTGATACGCATATGTGTTACCAATGAGTCCAAAGTGGTTGCTACTTCCTGCTCACTTGGTCCAATCAGCATAATGTCATCAATATAGTGCACCAATGTGATATTTTGTGGAAGATCCAAACGATCAAGATCCCTTCTAACTAAATTATGACACAGGGCAGGAGAGTTAATATATCCTTGAGGCAAAACTGTGAAGGTATACTGTTGGCCTTGCCAACTGAAAGCAAATTGCTTCTGGTGGTCCTTATGGACAGGTACTGAGAAGAAGGCATTTGCCAGATCAATAGCCGCATACCAGGTGTCAGGAGATGTGTTAATTTGCTCAAGTAACGAAACTACATCTGGTACAGCAGCTGCAATTGGAGTTACCACCTGATTTAGTTTTCGATAATCAACTGTCATTCTCCATGATCCATCTGTTTTCTGCACTGGCCAGATAGGAGAGTTAAACGGAGATGTGGTGGGAACCACCACCCCTGCATCTTTCAAGTCCTTGATAGTGGCAGTAATTTCTGCAATTCCTCCAGGAATACGATACTGTTTTTGATTCACTATTTTCTTTGGCAGAGGCAACTCTAAAGGCTTCCATTTGGCCTTTCCAACCATAATAGCCCTCACTCTACAGTTCAGGGAACCAATATGAGAATTCTGCCAATTTCTGAGTATATCTATCCCAATTATACATTCTGGAACTGGGGAAATCACCACAGGATGTGTCCGGGGACCTATTGGACCTACTGTGAGTCGGACATCAGTCAAAACTCCATTAATCACCTGTCCTCCATAAGCCCCTACTTTAACTGGAGGGCCACAATGTTTCTTGGGATCCCCTGGGATCAGTGTCAACTCAGAACCAGTATCCAGCAGACCCCGAAAAGTCTGATTATTTCCTTTTCCCCAGTGTACAGTTACCCTTGTAAAAGGCCGTAGGTCCCTCTGGGGAAGAACTGGAGAAAGGGTAACAGCAAAACCTTTGAGTGTCTTATCAAGATCCTTCCTCAGAGGAACCTGGCCACCCCTTCATTCAAGGGGTTCCGGATCTGCAAACTGTCTCAAGTCTGGAAATTGATTCACTGGCCGAGATTGCTGTTTACCACGATCTAATGTAGCCTTTCTTTCATTTGTTTGAGAATTTTTCTGCTTATACAGATCAAACAAATATGCAGTAGGCTTCCTATGTATTTCATTCCTGGAAACACCATGATTGATTAGCCAGTACCAAAGGTCCAAGCGAGTCATGCCATTATAAATTTCACCTCTCCTGTGCTGACCATTACTGGGTATGTTATTATAAACATTCTTTTGTCTACGCTGTCCATTATAATAACTAGAATCACCTTGTCTCTGGCGATTCAATGCTGCCACCTGGCCCTTGTTACCTCGGAATCCAACTAAACCCAGTGAATTTAATTCATCTAATTGAGCAGAAGCATCTCCAATGCTAAGATCTGGCACAAGGAAAAGGGAAAGAACAAAACCCTTCAAATGTGCTGGTGCCCCTCTCACCAATTTGCGTCTTATAGAGCTGGTGAAAGGCATATCTTCTGGACCGTCCCATTGTGGACAATTATGCTTTACACAATATATCCACTCTAGCATTGCAATTTCCCTAAGTCTTAAAATCCCTTCATCAACACTAAGCCACGGAATATCAGGCATCTCCAAGTCATTTCCAGTAGGCCATCTTTTGATAAACACCTCAGCCAACCATTCAAACAAACTTTTGACACCTTTTTTAACTATGCGAGCTTCCGTATTAAACCTAGAATCTCTACTCAGAGGACCCATGTCAATAAACTCAGCCTGCTCTAGTTTTATGTTCCTTCCACCCTTATCCCACACCCTTAAAATCCATTCCCACACATATTCACCAGGTTTCTGCTTGAATGAATTAGCAAACTCATTAAGCTCCTTAGTAGTGTAGCGAATTTCCTCATGGACTATACTTTCTACCTCCCCTCTAGGAGCCTGTTTTGCTTTGAGTCTGGTTACAGGTCTAGAAGAAACTATTGGTGGGCCGTGAGCAGACTCTGCAAAATTAATTTCCTCATGTGGGGAAGGCATTATTTCAAGAGGTGGGGCTGAGGGTACTACTTCCTCAGGTGGGGCAAACCCTTGAGAATCTGAGGATTCAAAATTCTCAGCTTCAACATGGTCTTCCCACACATCCCCGTCCCATGTTGTAGGATCCCATTCTTTGCCAATTAGAGCCCTTACTTTAACTGTCGACACACTCTGAGGCTGAGACTTGAATTTTCTCTGTAGTTCAGCCAACCTTACAATGAGAGTTTCTGTTTGATTTTCTGCAACTTGAGCTCTATTGCTACAAGAGAGAAGATTCTCCTCAAGGACACACTTAGCAACTTTTAGATCGTTTACTTGTGTCTGGAGCCTTTCGATTTTATCACACAACTCCTTCCTTTCATTCATCATTTTTTCCACAGATACTAAGAGCAGCCAGCCAGTAAAATCATTTTTCGATTTTTTCCCCATCTTGTAGAAAGCTTTGTGCACTGAATCACCTAATTCATTAAGAAAATCAAGGGCATTAGCTTCTTTAAGTTCGGAATATAGTTTCAACCATGGGTCTTCAAAATTCTCTGAGCTCCCAGGAGGGAGAGAATCTGGAGAGGTTTCAATATTTGAAAGTGCTGGTGGATCAACAAGCCAATTCCAGTATTTTAAAAGATTCATCCTTGTACTTCTGTTACTCTAGAACCACTCCTGGTACCAACTTCTGTATTAGTCAGGGTTCTCTAGAGTCACAGAACTTATGGATAATTTCTAAATAGTAAAGGAATTTATTGATGACTTACAGTCGGCAGCCCAATTCCCAACAATGGTTCAGTCGCAGCTGTGAATGGAAGTCCAAGGATCTAGCAGTTACTCAGTCTCACGCAGCAAGCAGGCGAAGGAGCAAGAGCAAGAGCTAGACTCCCTTCTTCCAATGTCCTTATATTGTCTCCAGCAGAAGGTGTAGATCAGATTAAAGGTGTGTTCCACCACACCTTTAATCCCAGATGAAAGGCGTAGCCCAGATTAAAGGTGTGTTCCTTAAACTCGGAGATTCAATCTTCTGGAATCCATAGCCACTATGGCTCAAGATCTTCAAACCAAGATCCAGATAAGGATCTCCAAGCCTCCAGATAAGGGTCACTGGTGAGCCTTCCAATTCCGGATTGTAGTTCATTCCAAATATTGTCAAGTTGACAACCAGGAATAGCCACTACAGCATCCAAATCTTTGTCAAACATTCTGAGTGTTTGTGTGAGGGTTCGGGGGCAGATCTCAATCAGTTACCTCTGAGTATAGCGTTGTGCTCTCTCGTCCATGTAAATGGGTCTCACCCAGGTAAATGGTCTTATCCAATCAGTCAGAGGCTGAACAGGACAAAACTCCAGCCTCATCCAGCAGCAGAGGGCTCTCCGGCAGACAGCTTTGGAATGTTACCTGTATGTCATTTCTTACTGGTTAAATATCAGCAACCGCCCACTGAGTTCAGGCTTGCCAGCCTCCATAGGCAGCAAAGCAACTTCTTTGCAACCCATCCCATCTAGACTCACCCGCCCTATTTGTTCTTCTCTGAAGGAAGACGTGCAGACATCTAATCCAACACCTGTTTCATAAAATACCTAACAAGACTGCAGGTTTTGATTTGGAAATCCTCTTTTCTGTAGGGACCACCAAGGAGGGAGAGGCGAGGGCCTGGTTGGAAGAGACAAAGCCTCATATTCTATGATTCTATGTGACAGACAAGGCCTCCTCACCAGCAACCTGCAGCCCCCAAGGAGCGATGGTGACGATTTCAGCCTTCAGAGCAGCTTGAATCAAAACAAACGACCAATTGGCAGGAATCTGCTACCCAGAATGCATCACTGGGTTCTCAGCAGGGAGCCAAGGTCTCCCGGCCAATTCCCTCCTTCCTCAAGCAAGCATTCCCTCAAGGACACTCCCTCTCTCTGCCTGAACTAGCACCCTCACTGTCTTGCTGTCTTCTTTTTATTCTCCATAACCCTGGACTCAACAAAGCTCCACTGCAGACCCTACCTTTAGCCCCACCCCAGGAACTGGAACTCATGCCTGGATGGCCTTGCAAGTTTGTGCAAAATGTCTGTCAGTAGAGCTATGTAGAAGACCTGGGCCTGTATCCCCCTCATTCTCTTCCCCCACAGAGCTCAGGACAGCATGGAGTCCATAACGCATATCCTCAGGATGGTCTTTATCAGCAGAATCATAAGCAGTGATGAAGAATCCCCCTCGACACTTGTTAGATCCCAGCTGCAGATAGGATTGGAGCAGGTTCTTAGACTGGGCATGCTAGAAGCAGAACCCGAGGCAAGGATTCAGCATGCTTGGTTGATGGGAGAGAGCACACAGGGACAGGGGTCACAGGGCAGCCTAGGAAAGAGCTCTGCAAGAATGTGTCTGAGCTCAATGGCAGTCTCAGCTTGATCCATGGGCAGCTTTGGAGGGCAGACTGCATCGTGTGGACTCGCCACCGTGAAGTAGGGGCAAGGCAACCAACCACTCTCCTTGAAGCTGAAACCCCTCAACGCGTAGCATACATCATTCTGGGGGTTCCAGCTTTTCAATTCCAAGCCAGCAGGTTATGTCTTTGAATTGTCCCTTACTGTCAAGGAGCCAAGACCAGTTGGTGCTGGTCCATTCAGGGCTGGGCTCTAGGGAAGACAAATATCCACCAGCCCGGAAAAGGGATTTGGAAGGTAAAGGGTGGGCATCTGCTTGTATCCACTGGGCAGGCAAGAGCCAGTGCAGCATCTCTCTGGTATATCCCACACAGCCTGGAGGCCCTGATGGCTGCATGCCCCACACCTCCTAGACCCCTCTAAAGACAAGCCCTCGGTTCAAGCCAGCCTGGAGTCTGATTGGATAAGCCAGCCTGGAGTCTGATTGGATAAGCCAGCCTGGAGTCTGATTGGATAACACCTGATCGGCTCCCTCCAGACTCTGTTGGCTTCCCGCTTGTTTGTGACTCAATTAAATTAACAAACTGGTTTCCCTGCCCAGACTCTTTCTGCTGCCTGGATTTTAGCATATGTCAGTCAGGGTGGCCCAGATGGCTGCGAGCACGCTCCACAGACCTAATGCCAGCTCATGGCCAGGGAGTCCCAAAGACTCAGACACAGAAGCAAACAGGGGAGAGGAGAAAACTAGGTTAAACAAGAGGAGAAAGAAAGAAACAGAGGGGTGGGCAGGACATAGAAGGCAGCTGATATTCTTCCTCTCAGGGGACAGCAGCTGCTAAGGACCCCATCTTGCTGGGAAGCCCTCAACTCCAGAAGATCCGTAAAGACATCAAATGGCCTCAGGCTTATTTGGAACCAGGGGGCTGAGATTGGTGGTTCTCAAACTACAGTCCCTGGAACGCAAACAGTAGCAGCATTTGGAACTTACAAGAAACCCAGGCTCAGGCCCCGCGGAATCAGACTGATGGGCGCAGCAATCTGGATTGTTTATATGTTTAATGTATATGGGTCTTTTGCCCACATGTATGCCTTGTGCTCCATGTGCATACCTGGTACCCAAGGAGGCCAGAAGAGGGCGTCAGAGTTACAAGCAGTAGTGAGAGCTACCCCGTGTGGGAGCTAGGGATACAACCTGGGTCCTCTAGAAGAGCATCCAGTGCTCTTAATCACTGAGCCATCTGTCTGGCCCCAGCAACCTGTGTCTTAAGCAAGCTTCTTAGCCGATCCGATGCCCACTCAAGTGTGAGAACCTCTCCTGGGTGTTTAGCCTTCCTTCTGAGTGTTCAGTCCTCCTGGTACATCACGGAGTTGACTGTACTCTGGGTCAGCTGAAGGCTGCTGTCAAACCCCAAAACGAAATAAAAATGGCAACTAGGAGAAAAGAGTGCTTCAAAGACTCCAAAGAGGCTTCAGCTAGCCCGTGACTACTCAAAATAACAAGCTTTAAGTTCCCGCTGTGGAAGAACAGAAAGGGGAGGAGACACTAAAGGAGGGCAGGCAGCCTGATTCATCTACAGAAGGAAAGGCAAGTTTGGGGGTTATATGGTGTCAGGTCCAGGATCAAAAGAGGAAGGGAGGGGCTGGTGAGATGGCTCAGTGGGTAAGAGCACCCGACTGCTCTTCCGAAGGTCCGGAGTTCAAATCCCAGCAACCACATGGTGGCTCACAACCATCTGTAACAAGATCTGATGCCCTCTTCTGGAGTGTCTGAAGACAGCTACAGTGTACTTACATATAATAAATAAATAAATCTTAAAAAAAAAAAAAAGAGGAAGGGAAAAGAGAAGGGACAGGAGAAGAGGAGAGGGAGATGGGGAACAGTAGCCAGCCCGTCTGGGGTATCCAAAAGACCATTATCATTGTCCAGTGGGAATGTTGCTTTTCTGGATTCTGGACCAGCGTGATAGGCTGGTGAGAGACCTAAGACCATGTCAACGGGTGTGGGATACCATGGCAGGAGAAGCTCACACATCATTGCCCGAATATTCCCCAGTAACCCATCTGGACTGGCAGAACGATAGAGGGGCTGCCACAATGCTAGACACCCTGCGTGTAGTTTTCAATAAGCCCCCTGCCCTCAGCAATAGAAAATATTTAACTTCTGTACTTGGCACAACATGCAGCTGAAGCCCCGCCCCACTCCCCCCACCCCTGCCTCAAAATAAATACTTTTTGTGATGTCTACAGGTAGGAGGTGTGGGGTGGGAGGCAAGGCAAATGTGGTACCTGGCTCTGCCAGGAGGAGCCTTCAGTGGGTAGCTAGAGTGAGCTGGGTGTTTAGCTGTGTCCTGTTTATCATGACCCTTTTGGCCTTTGACCTGGAAAGGCAGTTTCAGCTCTCCTGTCTGCCTCCTCCAGGTGACCTCAAAGGCCATTATAGTAACTTTTACTTTAAAAACAGCAGCAACTCGGCAAAGACACTTCAGGCCTCGGAGCCCCAGCTCTCGCTACCTTGTTGCTATGTTTGGACATCTGCACCTCTGCCTCGGTCAGCCCCGTCCGGACCCTAGCACATCAGGAAACGTAGTTCCCTTTCTTTACTTTTCAACTGAAGGACTGTGCCATTGGCTCCTTGCATCTTGTGATTAAAAGTCTTGTTGTTGTTTTAAGCAAAGAGCAAGCGTGTCCTCTGAGTGTTTTTGAAATGACATGTGGAAAAAAAAAAGAGTCACTAAAACACAATTACGTGGGTCAAACTTTTTTTTTTTTTGCTTATTTTATTTCTCTGTATGATAGAGTTGGATTTTAAATGAGAGAAAATGCATTCCTCCCTGGGACTTTGCGCCCCACCCTCAGAGTTCCCGATCTCCCGGGGTCTCTGGAGGCGGGAGGGCTCTTAGCTTGGCTTTGCAGCTGAGCAGCAAGGATTGATTTTTCCATCTCGGTTGTCAAATGAGGTGGTGATGCAGATTAGGGGGGATTAAGTGATTATGCTAACGAATATTTCCTCCAGTGCCCAGTGTGTTCGGAATTGAAACGGGGATTGAAGTTGATAGGATATTTCTGTGAAATCGGGTAATTATTTGAGTGAGTTTCCAAGTCATTCAACAGGAAACGGCTCGAGTTTCCTGCGATGCCCTTCCTGTGCATAGCAATGTCGTGAACGTAGAATTGCCAGAAATCACTTTAGAATGACCCAAATCTTGCTAAAAGCAAAATAGATATCACTTGCCTCAGCTTGGAAGAAAGAAGGAGGAGTTTGACTCTGATGGTCTTCCCACTTTTGTATCCTATACCCTTTTCTCACCTCACCTCTCAAATGGGATGGTAACATCCCATGTCCTTTCTTAGACAGCTTAGAGGCTGTGCACAGGGAAGGGCACCAAGAGGAGACCATGGAGGACCCCAGGCTACAGAGTGAAGATTTGTGGAGATTGGAGAGACACCAGGAGGGTGGTCCTAAAGGATGGAAGACTAGGAATCAGGTTAGAGAGACTGTGCAGGGCTCAGACAACTTTTGTGGGTTCCTCCTCGTACTCTCACAGTTCGGGTAGTGTGAGGGCTGGTCATAGTGACAGTCACAAAGCTGGAAATTGGTCTGACTGCCTGCTAGAGGCCGAGGCCCAGGAGGAGAGAACTGAATCAGATACAGGTTTTGGCGAGGGTAGGGGTGGGGGTAGGGGTAGGGGTGGGAGTGGTCCTGTCTGAGTGAATTCTGATAGCTTCAGGGAGTGAGTGGGCCTAGAAGTAGAGACCTGCTGGGGCTATCGCATACAGCCTAAATGCCCTTTGTCAGGTGTCTGAACAAAGGCAGTGTCTAGGGACAAACCCTGTCCCTCAAGGAGACTGGAGCTGTTTCAAGATGTCCCATGCCTTCCTGCACCTCCCTTGCCACACCTCTCCCCAGCCCCCGCCCAAGCCCCTCCAGGAGCCTGGAGAAAAGTATAATATAAAAAGCCTAGAACGGGTGTTTGACCTGAGGCACAGAAGCCACTAATAAAGGAGAGGACAGTCAGGGTTAGAGAACGGTAGACTGACTACAGTGATTGCCCTGAAGGTAGGACTGCTAGATAAGATATGGGTCAGCCTGGGAGCCAGTGTCACACAGTCAGGATCTGAGCTTTAGTTGTGGGCCCCCTAGGAGCTGCGTTCTGGTTTTCTTTGTTCAGTCTGTCAACCCTTGCTGTAGGAAACATGCCGGTGATTTTTATTTCCTCCTCGGACGGCAGATTTGCTAACTCTTGAACAGTGTTGTTTTTGGTATCATGGGGTAAAATCTGAATTCACACAGTTTAATTCCTATGCAAGCCGTGGTCTTGCTGTCAGGTTGGGTCTATGTATGGTGACAGGGAGGGGCCCTAGACGGGCATGAACTCACTGTTTCCAGGTCCAAGAGCCCAGACTGCAGCAGCTTAGCCTGTGCACTCATATGATGCATCAATGTCTGCCACATCTGATCTCCATAAAGCTCCAGATCCCCCGCCCCCTTCCCTCTCAGGTAAATCCATTAACTAACTGCATTGGAACCTTGAAACCCCAGACCTTATAGATCTTGCTTTTCCATCAGGTCTGTCCTGGGAGGAAAGGGGCCTCAGCTCCATTGTCTGCCACTCTCTCTGTCCCAGCCAGGGGACACTTGAATATCCTTACTAAGAGATAGCTAACCCATGCTTCAGAATAGAGGGGAATGGGTTGTGTGATCTCACCGGTACCAAAAGGGCCTCTTCTTGTGGTGTTCTCCTAGACACGTTAACCCACCTCTAGTTTTAGGGATAATACCTAATATAATGTTAATATTATATGGAAAGAGTTGCATTTTATTTGCATTAATTTTTATTGCTGCATTGTTCTCTTCTGTTGGCCCTTTTTTTTTCCTCCCAATATTTTTGACCCATGGTTGGTTGATCAGTAGATACAGAACCTGTGGCTATGGAGAGTCAATCGCAAATTCACATAGACACCAATATTCATAATCTCATACCAATGTGAAATCCTTGCTGACTTTTAACCCGTTAAACTCAATAAAAGTTTGCTTTTTAAAAGTATATATATAAACATATACAGAGATATGCAAATATTTATCTTGAGAGCATCTTAAAATATTTAAAAATCGAGACTATTACCAGAGCACTCATCCGAATCGCACTCTTTGATGCTAATTATAAATAACCCAGTCTGGCCCTTGTCTTTAATGGCTTTATAAGTGCTAGGCTTGCCTTTCCGATTAGACTGTAAACCGTCTTTTGCGTCTCTAATCCCTCTCAGAGCACCTGCCATAGAGTGGGCCTTGGTAAAAGTTTAATGATATGTCTGACTCCGAGGGCTTGGGATTTCAATTTGCTCCTTCTTCTTGCAGCCCCTGCTCCGGTCCCATCCCCCAACCATTAAGAACAACCGCTTTTCCTAAACTTGGTTTTCCACCCACCACTTTTAACATGGATATTCTCCACGGACGAGTTACACACCAAAGTTAATTGGAGCCTCATTCAGCGTCGTACTTGCCTTTTAAGTACACCCAGAATAAATCGCCACTTACCTCACAGTGGGCGTGGCCAGTGTGAGCTCCAGCTGTTTCAGTTCACATCATTGTTGTCTACAATACTTGGGTAGCGGGTGTGGTCATGATGTCATACAAAGGAACAAAAGAGATCTTCCTCTAAATACAATGCGAACACAAACACTAAAAATGCAGAAAAGTACGCAGGGGAAAAATGAAAACGTAGCTTTTTAAATGAAAGACTTATTTTTATTTTTCATTATGTGTATCTACGTCTGCAGGTGCTGCCAGAGGTTCAAAGGGAGCATTGGCTCCCCAAGAGCTGGAATCGCAGGTAACTGAGTGCTGGGAGCCGAACTCAGATCCTCTGCATGAGCTGCGAGTGCTTTTTAACAGAGGTGGCCCTTAACCGCCATGTTCCAGCCCCAAACACTAAACTTTTAATTCTTCCTAATACTGTTCTTTGTACATCCTCCCACCATCTTATTATGCGTGGATTACATGTTTATGTGCACGGAAATCTATCATAGCATACATAAATAGCTCCATATGACAAAAGATTTTTGTCTTCCCTTTCTTATGAAGCAATGCTGCGCAGATACTTTCCCTGGGCCCGTCACCTTAGAATTAAACACGTAAGGTGCTTGTTTCCAGTTTTTTCTGTTATAATGGTCAACAGCCTAGTATTTGGGAGGCAGAAGCAGGAACATCTTGGGCTCAGTGTCAGCCTAGACTATCCTTTAAAAAAGTAGAAAGGGTTCAGTAAAGTCCTCGGTCGTTAACTCACACTTACGCTGCTGTGCATTTTTAGGGAAAGACTCTTGAGAAGAGAAGATGTTGGTAATGTAGACTTATAAGGCTTTAAATATGTAGGTAAGCCACTATCCCAAGACATGGTTTACACAGACCATGAGGAATCCTAACAGGGGTGGAGGAGGGGCTTTTCCAGCCCCTCACCGGGAATGGAAGGCAGCAACAACAGCTCCTTCTTTGGGCTTTCAAACATGTCGGTGGTTCTAAGCCGTCAAATCCCCTGGTGAGGTTGGTGATCAAATAGCTGCAGGAGCTCAGGAGAGGAGCTCTGCCATTGGTAGCTTTCCAAAAGCATTCAGGGGCCTTAGGGTGAGCTTTAGACTGGTTTCCCATTGCAGGTACGGGTGCCTACGTCAGGAAGGGAAAGAACACGATGTCCATCCTTCCTGTGCAAGGACACACCCAAAGGCAAAGTGGCCGGGGACAAGACAAAGCAAGGTTTAGAGCCGTGGAAATCACCCAGAAATTCATCAGAACAACAACAGTTTGGGGGTTTCTGACCCTTGGGTTGAGAGCCTGACCGTAGCTTTCCCCAGATGACACACAGCATCCAGGGTGGTGAGGGTAGCTTTTCTCCACCAGGCTGACCAGGGGAAATCTTGGTTATTGTTTATGGCAGAGCCTAAGTGGCCTCACATAGGATATTGGCTTTAAGAAATAAATAAATGGCAACAGTGTAGAGCCAACACAGCTGCAGGGGATGATCCGGCCTGTCGGGAAAGCAGAAGAAACGGAAAAGGGTCTGTTTGGTGCTTGTATTAGTTGCTTATCTTTGTTCCTGTGATTAAATATCTGACAAAAAGCAAGGTGAGAAAGTAAACGTTTGTTCCGGCTCGCAGTGGAGGGGGTAGAGTCGGCCATGGCGTGGAACTTTCTGTCTGTGGCAGAGGGAAGCTGCTTGCGCACATCTAGGTGGATCGGAAAGCAGAGGAAGAGGAAAGTGGCACTCAGTCAGCCTCCTCCTCTCCCCTGACCGTGTGTGTGTGTGTGTGTGTGTGTGTGTGTGTGTGTATGTGTGTGTGTGTGTGTGTGTGTGCATATGCATTTGGGTGTGCTTGTCCATGTGTTCCCATGTGGAGGTCAGAAGTGGATGCCCAGTGTCTACCTCCATCACGCTCCGCCTTAGGTTTTTAGACAGGAGCTCCCACTGAACCTTGAGTTCCTGGTTTTGGAGCCTGGCTTGCCTACACATCCCTGTGATTCACCCTGGCATTCCCAGCACTAACATCACAGGCAAACTCCATTGCACCTTGACTCTTACATTAGACCCGGGTTCTAGACTACAGTCCTTATGCAGTAACCCATAACCTACTGAGCCATCCTCCAAGTCCCTCCTTTGTCTTTTCTATAATTTTTATTATTTTAATTGGGTATGGACTTGGGCCCGTGAGCATAGCTGGTGCCTGCAGAGAACCGAACAGCAGGTTGCATCTCCCGGAGCTGGAGTCACATAGGCTGTTGAGAGCCACCCAGAGCGGGTGCTAGGAACTGAACTTAGGTTGTCTGTAAGGGCGGAATTTAACCTCTGAACCATTTCTCAAACCTCTACCTTCTTGTCTGGCACCCCGCCCGTAGGATAGCGCCCATATTTAGGAGTCTACTACTTCAGGTGCTTTTCTGTCTGGAAAACCCTGCAACAGGCACACTTATCCTGGATGCTCTCTGATCTAATCAAGTTGTCAACATTAATTCTTTAAGTTTCTGCTTTTATTAAAATTTAAATACATATATGCCATTTACGATACTTAAACACACTTAAATTATTAATATAAATGACATTTGCTTTTTCTTGTAAAACCAACTGTTTCCAGTTTTCTTTTGGCTAATGGAAGCCCACTATCTACTACCTCAAATTTCTCTTTTTTGATAAGTCCCCCTTTTAGTTACTGACTGCATCTGTGTTTATGTATTTGTCTCTGGGTAACATCTTCATCCTGAGTAACTGATGATTCCTGTGGTGGGTGGTCGTGGGTGATCCTCAGCATCCTCTCCTCTGCTGTCTTGCTCCTGCTCCTTCCTAGCCCCTCCCACCGCTCTATGACGCTCCACACCATCACAGTAAGGTGAATGTTCTCTGTGCTGTGGCTGCTGTCACACTCCTCTACTTCTTAGTCTCACTAGAATTGCTCTCATTTTCTTCTTCTTTTTTTTTTATGTGATTGTCTACCTCTTCATCAGCCAACCCCAATTTTCTCTGTAGTTGTCTGTCTTCTCTCAAGAAGATCAGAGTTTTATTAGCAATTTAATCTTATATGAAGACCCTCTAGATGGCTGGAGAGATGGCTCCGCAGTTAAGAGCACTGACTGTTCTTCCTGAGTTCAAATCCCAGCAACCACGAGGTGGCTCACAACCATCCGTAATGAGATCTGACGCCCTCTTCGGGTGTGTCTGAAGACAGCTACAGTGTACTTAGACATAATAATAAATAAATCTTTGGGCCAGAGCAAGTGCCAGCCGGAGTGAGCAGGGTCGACTAGAGTGATCTGGGCTGATCCAGTTCCCAGCAACCACAGGATGGCTCACAACCATATGTACAGATACAGGGTACTCATATACATAAAATGAATAGACAAATCTAGAAGAAGAAGGGGAAGAGAGAGAGGGAGAGGGAGAGGGAGAGGGAGAGGGAGAGGGAGAGGGAGAGGGAGAGGGAGAGGGAGAGGGAGAGGGAGAAGGAGAAGGAGAAGGAGAAGGAGAAGGAGAAGGAGAAGAAGAAGAAGAAGAAGAAGAAGAAGAAGAAGAAGAAGAAGAAGGCCCTCCAGAGACCCCCTGACCTCCCCTAGGTTGAACTGGCTCCATTCTGCCACAGGCCCACCATTATTCTTGGCTGCTTTTCTTCAATGTCAACTGCTTACTCCACACCGTTTCAGTCTGTGGTTTGGGTTCCTGCCTTCCCAATGTCCTCTCCTGGGTTTACCCCCTCATTTTGGTGAATCATATCCCTCAGAAAATTGTTCAGGAGGGCTAAGCTTTTCAGGTTTTGATTATAAGATAGAGTATCACGGTTAGGTGTGTAGCTGGGCAATGTCTGGGAAGTATTTTCCTCTGGAATTCTGGATGTCTTGACTTACTTCCAGTACTGCTGTTGGGAAGTCTCCTGCCTTCCTGATTCTTGATCACAGTGTATTTGACTTTTGTCTTTTCCTGGTAATGACAAGATCTACTTGGATCTAATATTCTTACATTTCTATTTGGATGCCTCTGTATGGCTCTGTTAAGATACTTGTGGGTCCCCAGGACAGAAAGAGTGCTGAGTATGGTAATTTTACAGAATTTGACCAAAGATTTATTTTATTAGTTTTATTTATGTGTATGAGTGAGCATATTTGTGATGTGAACATATTTGTGGATGTCTGCTGTGGTGTTTTGAATGTGCTTAGCCCTTGGGAAGTGGCACTGTTATGAGGTGTGACCTTGTTGGAGGAAATGTGTCACTGTGTGGGTGGGCTTTGAGGCCTCCTAGTACTCAAGGTCTGCTCAGTGCCGAAGCGAGCGTCTTCTTCTGGCTGCCTTTAGATCAAGATGTAGACCTCTCATCACCTTCTCTAGCACCAAGTCTGCCTGGACGCTGCCATGCTTCCTGCCATGATGTTAATGGACTGAACCTCTGAAACTGTAAACCAGTCCCAATCACATGTTTGCCTTTAGAAGAGTTGCTTTGGTCATGGTGTCTCTTCACAGCAATGGAAGCCTTAACTAAGAGGTATGCTCAAAATGTCCTGAGTCTAGAGTTACTAGAGGTTGTGAGATGCCCAGGGTGGGTGGTGTGGGTGTTGGGAACTAAGCACCAGTCCTCTTGAACAGTAGCAAGTGACTAACCACTGAGCTGTATCTCCACCCCTTGACAGGATCATTTCATTGGCTTCTTCTCCTTTAGGCTCTCCTTTTTCTTACTTCCTGAAGTTTCTATACTTTCTCTTTTTTAAGATTTATTTATTTTTATTTATATGAGTACACTGTAGCTGTCTTTAGACAAACCAGAAGAGTACATCAGACCTCATTACAGATGGTTGTGAGCCACCATGTGGTTGCTGGGATTTGAACTCAGGACCTCTGGAAGAGCAGTCAGTGCTCTTAACCACTAAGCCATCTCTCTAGCCCAGTTTCTCTACTTTCTTCTCAGAAATCCTACACTGGCTTAGTTGTCTTATCTTTACTTTGCTCAATTAAATTTAGCCGTCTTTAAAAAACTTTTTTTACTTTGTTTTCTGGGAGAGTTCTTCAGTTTTAACTAACAAGTTGTGAGATTTGCTTTCTTGGTTTTATTTTATTTTTTATTTATAAGTGTTACTCCTTTTAAACATATTTTTTATTTGGTCTTTAGGAGTTTCACATCATGCACTCGGCTTCCACTCATTTCCCAGTTCTTCCATGTAGTGGGTTGGCCTAATGCTACTTGTATTCTAATGTTAATTTTGGGGGAGGCAAGACTGGTTACCCCAGAGACAAGAGTACACACATAGACCCTGAGTGACCCTGCCTCCAAGTTATTTCTGATTAGTAAATAAAGATTCCAACAGCCAACCTGTTCTTCTGGGCAGAAGAGATATAGGTGAGGTTGAGGTTCGCAGCTTGGGGTCAGAGGAGAAGCCATCGTGGGTTAAGGAAGGAAGGAGATGCCAGCATGGGTTAATAGTAAAGAAAACATGGCCCTGTGGGCTAACCAATTGGAGTTAAGAGCAGCCCAGATGAAACACAGTAAGTAGTAAGAATTCGGAATTATCACTAGGAAAGAAGATTTCTAACAGCATGGAGCCTAGGTATCTGTCCAGCTCTTACGCTGCTTAAGGCTAATTGTAAATATAAAGGCTGTGTTTGTCTCTCATCTGGGAACTTAATTAACTAAGGTGAGGTAGAAACCTCGGGCAGGGATTAAAGTAGTTTCTACAACACTTTCATATTCACTCTCCACCCTTGTAGCCTCCCTCCCCCCCCCAAAAAAAATAAATAAAGGAATAGAAATGAAGACAAATAAGTCTCTGTCACCCACGGGCTTCTGCGCATGCGCCACTCTACAGCTCCGTCTTTTCGTCACATACTTGTTTATAGTGGAAGTTGGGGGGTACTGTGCATGCAGTACACCCTATCACCCAAAAAGCATAAGCAGCTTACTTGCAAATTTTCATTGTCATGAGTCATTAAATAGTTCAAGGCCTCTAGCTTCTGCTACAACATAAAAAACTGGACCCTCAAAAAGACTCTCGGACACAGTGCTACGGGCCTGAGTCATGGGGATACTGTGGCTATGGATATACAGGTCTAGCCTCTTCACAAACTCCAGAAGTTCAGATGGGGAAGCTGTTGGAGTGAGCCAGCTCAAAGCCCTGGATCTCGGCTAGGGTGGTCGTTGGGTTTGTCAGCCTGTCTGCTTTTCTGCACCCACACTACCAGAACTGGCTCTCGCATTGGCCAGGTGAGGGGCGGAGCAGCTCCCCTCCCCCCCCCCCCCCCCCCCCCGCCAATCCTCCACCCCCCACTTGTCTGCCCATGACTCTGGGGTCAGCTTTCCCACCCCCATTAAATTTGGGCCAGCACTTCCTCACCCACATCACTGCTGGCACCAAAGTGGTGTGGTACTGGCAGGTGCGGACCAGAGCTAGCTCAGCGTGGCCCTCTGACATCAACTTCCGGCTGCAGTACAGATCCCCAGCACCTTCATAGCCTTCAGTGGAAACATGAAACACTGACATCAACACAGACCCCGGCTGCTACAGGACCGTGGAGCCAGGCAAGGCCCTCGGATGGCAGCAGCCATCATGGCTCAGGGTTCTTTACCATAGACATCTCCATTCTGCCTCTTCATGGTGTACAAACAACTGGGCTTCATTTCCGTCTCTCCACCACCTACTTGCTTCTTTATGCTGCACTCGACAGGTGAGGGTCTTCAGGGCCCACAGTATCCACTCTCTCCATTTTAAATGCCAAGAATTCTTTATGCAGGTATGTTTGTACACATAAAACACATCTTTAACTCGATACTACATATTTCCATGTCTCTAGCTATTATAGTTCATGTTAGGAGGTTTTCTTAGACGTCTGATAAATCTTGTCTATTTATCTTTGAAATTTTTATATGTGTATGTGTGTGCGCGCACGTGCATTTTTTTTGTCCATGACGAGATTGCATGCGCTCATGTGTGTGCGCGTGTGGGATTGAGAGGACTTCTGATGTCATCCTTGTGAATGTGATCTACTTCCTTTGAGACAGAGTCTCTCTCACCAATAAGGCTAAACTGTCTAGCCAGTAGTCCCCAGGTATCCCCCTGCCTCAGCCTCCCCAGCATATTTGTATATGGGTACTGAGGATTGAACTAAGGTCCTCACACTTACAACAAAGTTATTTTACTGACTTAACTACCTCACCAACCCTGTTTATCTACCAACAGCAAAACCCATCCCATCCTAAGGTGTACCCAGGGCTTGTGGTGGTTTTCACTTTACAAGTGTGATTTAAAAAAAAAATCCTATACTAATGCTATGCAGCAACAATGTTGTCACACACCCTGAGAGGCTGTCAATCATACACATGTTATTTAAGTACAGGAGACAAAGAAACTCACAGCAAGCTCAGGGCTGTGGGGCTTTTTCCACTTCGGTGAGTCTGGCCCTTTTCCTGGTGGAAAAGTGTCTTTAAGGCTGTCCTTTGGAGCCACCATATTACTAGAGGGAACTATACCAAGTTCTTACCTAGCGAGTAGCAGTCTGACTAACAGATACTGGAGGATGAGCGAAATGGAGTCTGGGAGCCTCAGCATCCCCTGTCTTCTGCCGTCCCTGCCTCTCTCAGGTTCCCGGACCTTTGGTGCTGCCCTCTCTCAAGCCCGTACAGATCACCGTCCTGTTACAGACACAGAGGAGGAATATGAAGAAAGACTGCTTTGCACAAACCTCCAACCAGCCCTTCTGATTCTATCTCCTACGCTCACCTCCACATCTAGAAGGGATTGGAGCTGCCAACTCTCGAGCCTTCTGGGGATCCTGGCTTACAAATTGAGCTGGTTTCCCACATTCTGTACGATTGGCCGAGGATCCAATTTTCTATCCATTTTCTGGGTCTGTGTAGTAAATTACCCCTTATCTGGTTGCATCGCGGGTTTCCAGTTTTACTGCCGTTCTCTCCTCTCCAATTTTCCCTACTGATGTGGGCTTGGGCCTTTTAAAAAATCCCTTTACTGGCTCGCTAATGGGATTTCAGGAAGGAATGGAATCGAATGTTTTCATCTTTACACAAATCTCCCTGCTGCTCAGCTTCTCCCCTCCTTTCCCCACCTATTTATTCTTCTATCTAGAAATCCCCGTAGTAAGGACAGAAAGCAGAGGACAGACAAACTCAGCTGAGCCTCAGCAAGCATGGCCTTCAGTCAAGGGGAGGGAGATGAGCTGTGGTGTTGTGCAGGGTCAGGACGCTTGCCTGGAAAGGGGTGGGAATGTCCAGGGAGGCTGTGTTGTAGGATGTGAATTCGAGCAGCACACTGAATGGTAACTTGGCCTGAGTCTCTGGACAGGCCTGGATGAACAAAGTCCTGGCTTTGGAGATGACACTAAAAACAGGGTTTCTTCCTTCAGGGCTAGACCCCACTTAAAAACTATTTCTGAATTTCCAGGGAGATGTGAGATTTAACTTTTGACTTAAAGAGTCCTGTGCAGATATGGTGGCCACGGTGACACACTGGCCCTGCACTCCACAGATTGAATGACCTTTTAGTACAGGCCTATGGCCACAGGTCTTTCTTTACAGACCTTCTATAAATCACCACTTGTATGTTCTTTTCTCTTTTTTTCTTTTAAAGATTTATTTACTTATTTTATGTATATGAGTACATTGTAGCTGTACAGGTGGTTGTGAGCTATCATGTGGCTGCTGGGAATTGAATTTAGGGCTTCTGCTTGCTCCAGCCCAAAGCTTTATGTATTGTTATATGTAAGTACACTGTAGCTTTCTTCGGACACACCAGAAAAGGGCATCAGATATCATTACAGATGGTTGTGAGCCACCATGTGAGTGCTGGGATTTGAACTCAGGACCTTCGGAAGAGTAGTCAGTGCTCTTAACCGCTGAGCCATCTCTCCAGCCCTCTTTTTTTCCCTGTTATGACGTGGATTATAAAGTAAGATCCTTGTATCTCAGTGGCTAAAGAATCAGCCTCCATGTGCAATCCCTGAATTTTTACCTTTAATGTGAAAAAACAAAACAAAGCAAAGCAAAACAAAAACAAAACAGAATAAAATGCATCCCTTCTCACAGTGAGGGTAGTAAGGCTTCGCTCCCTTTGCAGCAGATTTGCCAAGGCTTAGAGATACGAGCTCTTCCACCTCATACAAGCCCTACCAGGTCTGGCTGTAGAGAGCAGTTGCAGGGTGGGATTCAGGGAGTACAAGCCTTCCAGAAATGAATGAAAGGCGAGAGTGAACTAACTCCCTCCTCCCCCCTGCTTCCTAGCCCGTTTTACTACCCTGCATTATACCATCGTTTGTCGTTCGTTTGCTTTCTTTCTTACCCACCATACTACACGAGGAATACTTTAGATATTGTCAGTGTTCCCAAGACAGAAACAATCCTTTTTTTTTTTACAGGTTTAAATGAATATTAGTTATAAGGATGAAAGGGTGAAGAACTGAGAAGGATTCAAAAGCTCCCTCCACCGCTCTCTGTGTGGCTGAGCGCGAGAGAAGTTGTGTGCCGGGAACCCAGAGGCACGGGGCTGGCTGCTGGAAGGTTGCAGTGTGAGGGCCTTTAAAGGTCAGGGATGCGTGCCTCACCCTAACCACTGGCCGACCCTACCACGCCTCCACTCATACTGCTTCACTGTGGGGGAATTTTCCATCCCTTGTGATTGCCGGGATGATGTGGCTCCCTGCCTCTCTCCTTAGGATCAGTCTTATCAAACAACACAAGGGACCCTTATCTCGTGAGCAAACACACACAGCCCTCGCCCTGCCCCCAGAAAGAACTGGCCCGTGACTTCATTCCCTAACACAAGCATTCCTGCCACCGCCACAGCCCACTTTCACTTGGCGCCAGGCTCACAATGATGATGTGTGGTTAGCTCAGTGATGTGCCGGAAGTGGGTCAGTGGTCACCGGAAAGCGTGAGAGCCGCACTTCAACGCAAAACCCAGAGGCTTTGTTTGGATCTGAGCGTGGGGAATGTCACGCTGAGGGGCTAGAGCCCCTAGGAACCACACAGAATGCCAGAGAGGACAGAGGTGACACAAACAAGATTACTTCCTCCTGACATGGCCACTAACCAATCCCTTCACTCACAGCCCTTAGAAAGGTCTCAGTGACACCCTTACTTCCCCGACACCATCCCTAAGTGACTAAAAAGGACATAGAACTTGAGATGTAGTCACCGTGGGTCAGAGCCTGAGGGTCTGGGATGGGGGCTGCGAGGATGTGAAGGGTTTCTAAAATAAGACATGCCTGGGCGGCTCTTGATGGCCATAGTGAGGTGGTAGGATGGGGAGATGCAGCTTCTGCCTGCATAAGAAAGAGAGTGGAACCCTCTCACCCCCATTCTAACCCTTTAGAGACATTTTCCAAGGCAGTGTTACCCAAGGATGACCCTGAAGATCCTAGCCAGGTCTCTGCCCTGTGTGTGTGTGGCTTGGATGCAAGGCAGAGATGAAAAGGTTTTGCATATGTAAGCTTGACATCAGGAGACTCTGGGACAGACCTACCTTCATTGGAAGATCTTTTAGCGGGATCATTCACTTCTGGCCCTGGGAAAGCTGCTGCCATAATAAGGCCACAGGGCAGAGGACAGTGGGCAGGCAGCCCTTGGGACTTCTAGGCTCTCAGATCTACAACCACAAAACAGTGAATTCGTCCAATAGCCAGGGCTAAGCTTGGGGGTGACATGGAAACTGGGGCCAGCTTATTGGTCTCTAGCTGGTGATACCTGGAGGAGAGGGTCAGAGCTAGCCCTCTACATGATAGGGTGAGTCTACTGACATCTGGTACAGACAACCCTCCCACCCACAATTGGTTCGTGGGTACAAAGACAATCCAGAGACTGCATTGTGCCAGTTTGTTGTCAAAGAAAAAAAGAAATATAGCGTTCAGTATACACAAACACTTGGATTTTGCCCCTACATTCTCATCTTTCTGTCCCACAGAAAAAGGAGAGAGGGGAGTAGAGAGAAAAGAAGGAAGGAAGAAAAGAAAGAAGGAAGGAGGAAAGAAAGGAAGGAAGGAAGGAAAGAAGGGCAGGAGGGAGGGAGGAAGGAAGAGTTGTTATCTCAGTCATCACCCCCCCCACACACACACACACACACACACACATACACACACACACATACACACAGTTTAAAATCTTCCATTTTGGAAGGACACTTCTTTTGTTTGTTTAATTAGATATTTTCTTTATTTACATTTCAAATGTTATCCCCTTTCCTAGTTTCCCCTCCAAAAATCCCCTATCCTCTTCACCCCCTTCCCCTGCTCACCAACCTACCCACTCCTGCTTCCTGGACCAAGCATTCCCCTATATTGGGGCATAGAACCTTCACAGGACCAAGGGCCTCTCCTCCCATTGATGACTGACTAGGCCATCCTCTGCTACATATGCAGCTAGAGGCATGAGTTCCACCATGTGTTTTCTTTGGTGGTTTAGTCCCAGGGAGCTCTGGGGTTACTGGTTAGTTCATATTGTTGTTGGAGGGACACTTCTTAAAACAGTATTTTTCAGGAAGCTGATAAGACAGGGTGGTCTGAGGGGAAGATGAAACTCAGTAAGGAGAACTCCTTAAGACAGGAGCTAAACAAATTCAAAGTAGCTCCAGGAAGTCCCTGAAACTGAGTAGTTTCACCAGCCCCTCCCTCCCCAAGATAACACAGTTAAGACTGCGCAGCCTCATGCTCAAGCAAGCCAAGCTACCAAGAAGACTCTGAGACCAGCCAAGCAGCCGGGCAGCAGAAAAGACCAGCAAAACTATCTAGGAGAAAACAAAACTTAGTAACGCTGTCTGGAAGAGATTAGATCATCTGGGAAGGACACTCACCAAGCTGCTGAGCTGTGCAGTAAGTTCCAGGATTTCAGCTCTGTGAACTGTCACCCATGCTGAGTCGGCTTTGGTGATACAGCTGTCTTTGAGTCATTTCTGCTCCTGTAAGTAACCCTTCACCTATATTCCTGTAACTAATCTCAATAACAATGGTTCACCAAGTCAGACTTCAGTGTTATCCATACCTTGCTCTGTGATGGGCTACCTATCTGGGGTAATTTGAACATGTGTGTCGTGTCCACTCAAGAAAATCTTTCACCCAACAGGAAGGAAAAGAAGGAAGGGAAAAGCTGATATGGCACTGTAGATCTATAATCTCAGGACTTGGGATACTGAAGCAAGAGAACTACTGAGAGTTTGGGGATAGCCTGAGCTCCACAGTAAATTCCAGGACAGCCTGGGCTACAGAATGAGCTCCTGAACCACCATACCTTTCCCACACACACACAAAAAGAAAGAAACAAAGAGTTACAATGACTCCTCTTCAAAGATCGTTTTTTTGATTTAAGTTTTTGAGTCACAACTGGGCGTAGTGCGGAAGTCAATATATCTATTGGACTCAGACTCAACTGCTGTTGTTTGAATCACAGGGTTAGTTAACTACCCAAGTGAACATGGATAAGTCACGTAACCTCTCCCCTCTCGTGTGTCAGCTTACCCATAAGGGATGCTAACCACAGTCTGTCTGAGGCAGAGTGGAAAATAAATACTTTGTTGCCTGCCACACACCTAAAAAATGGTCCAGTGCATAGCAAGTGCTAAACTGAGTGTTAATCTCAAGGTCATTCTTGGGTTGCAAATGTCGTGGGAGCCTCATACATCAGAGGTTTTGGGCGAGCAACCCATGTATTATATGCTGTGTTACACCGTCCCTTCTGGACCCCTGCACAAGCTGGTTTTGTCTCTTTATCATAGTTACTGAGTCACTAGACACTTATACTGAGTATTGATTTTTAGACAGAGCCTTCCTATGTAGCCCAGCCTGGCCTTTAACCACAAACCCTCCTGCCTCAGCCTTTAGAGCACCAAGATTATAGCGTACACCAACTGTTAAAAAGTACTGTTTGAGTAATTAACTTCTATGTGCCCTGATGGAAACTTTCCTTTGAAGCTGTAGTGTTCAGAACACCCAGGGAATAACACCTGGACAGTCTGTGTGCCAAGGCAATACATGCACTGAGAAGTCTCTCCTGTCAGAGAGGAGTGGTGTCCATGGGGTGGGGGCATTCAGGGATACCTATCTCAGCGGATCCTCCATTCTATTCCATCTTTGAAGCTGATGGATTTCTGTCTTACCATGTTACCACAGGCAGGCTGCGGTACTGTCCCCGATAAAGGCCACTCACTGTTTAGTACAAGTATAAGTGTCATTTGCTTGTCGATTTTGCAAGGAGAGAAGAACCAAGACATGTGGCTGAAAGAAGTTTCAGAAGTTGGGAAGCCTATGTTCTGAGCATATTTCTGTCTGCCCATCCCTGGTGGACAGGTGGCTCGGTCTTCTTGAACTTCCTCCTTTGTCTGTAAGCCAAGAAGGCTGTCTCCCCCCCCCCCCCAAAAAATGCCATCTCTATTCTCTGAAACTCATTAGGACAAAGTAAATTGTCAACTACAACATCACAGGATGTGACCATTGTCTTACACCATATCGTAAGACAACAACAACACCTCATTCATTCATCCTTTTATACACGTGTGCAGACATCACCCGACAAACATGCTGGGTGCCTGGTAGAAGCTAGCACTATTCTAAATCCCAGAAGTTCTGATTGTCAGCTAGAAAGAAAACCGAGTCCAAAAGAAGAGGAGTACCAAGGTCTAATATCATTTCCTCTAGTTGATAGGAAGGTCAAAAATGTGACTTACTGTTCATAGGGGCTCTGTAGTGAAGAATTTAACCCTGCCTAAGAAAGGGCTGGTTTCAGTCTACTAGTGGGAGGGAAGCTCTAAAGCCCTTGGAATGCCAGGTCTGATAGGAATGTTTTTGTTTGTCTGGGAGCCCTGGGCCACTTCAGATAGTGGGAGCTAAGGATTTGGGTCATGTGGTATCAGCTCCATATCCAGAAGGACTGGAAACTGGGGCCAGCCATGATATCAGCCATGCCTATTCAGCGACAGGGCTCTAATAAAGGGTGTATACCGAGCCTGGGGCAAGCTTCGCTGGCTGTCCAGAACCTGTGTGCTTGGCTGCTAGGAAAACAGCACTGTCCCCAACCCCCAACACAAGCAGAGCCCTGTGCTGGGAGCTTCCTGCCCAGGGCCTCAGGTGCAGCCCTTGGTTGACTTTAACCCGTGTTCTCTCTACCTAATAACTCATAACTGCAGGTGTAACCAGGTGAACTATTCTCCTTAAGGGTTGTCTTAGGAACACTCAAACCTTTGACTGTAGTGTGGTATGGTGGATCATTCCTTTCACGTGTTATGGGGACTCTTTCCATATGGAGGAAAAGACTATGAGCAGAACATTGAAGGCAAAGGCAGCTGGGCCTGGGGCTCCATCATATGGGGCTTCATCTGGGGCCCTATTTTCATGGCAAAGAATGACTTGGAGGAGGGCTCCCTGGTGTCTTCTTTCTATTTCACTCTGGTTTCTGAGGATGCCCTGGTGCTCTCAAGGTGGGGGACCACCAAGCCAAGAGAACTCCTCCTGCATAGGATGAGAGGCAGCGCAGGAAGAGGCTATGGACAGATAGATGTTCCTGCTGCTTCCCAGGGCTGACCCTGCCCATGGCCCCTCCAGGCTCATGCTACTATGTTAGTAACTCACCTTTGAGCTCAAAGCACGTTTTAAACAGCTGAGGGAGAGAAGGGGGCAGGGAGAGGAAGAAGAAGAGGGGGAGGGGGAGGGAGAGGGAGCAGTTCAGGATGACCCATGAACAGCAAATAAGCTGTAATAGAAAACAGGACTGGAGGGCTGTGTGTCAGGAAAAGCGATCCGCAAGAGAGTTAGCTTCAGAAACGCGAGGTGTATTTGGATAAAATTCTGTAAAGTTGAACACATACACATTTATAAGACATGCTCAAAAAGAAATAACAGCATAGGATGATAATAATAAAAATTGAATCTACTGAATATCCACCATGGACCAGACACACTTTAGTGTTTTGTATATGGCAGCCCCTTGACACTAGCAATATCATTTCCATGTGATTTACAGTGGCATCAAGTGATTTCTCTCAAGTTCACCAGTTAGTAGTAACCCTGAACTTCAACCCTATCTTCATGGCATCTTAATTCCTCGATATCTTGCCTGAAACTCTTGGAAAACCCTTACCAAACTGATCATCCTGAAAACCCACTTAAGTTCCAGCAAGAGTAGCAGAGAGGGGCAGTATGCACCTGCAATCCTAGCACTTGGGAGGTTGAGGCAGGAGGATCAGAAATTCTAGAGCATCCTCAGCTCCACGGAGACATCAGGCCAGCCTGGTCGACATGAAACCCCCATTTCTTTCTTTTTTTTTTTTTTTTTATTTAAGATTTTATTTATTTATTATATGTAAGTACACTGTAGCTGTTTTCAGACACACCAGAAGAGGGCGTCAGATCTCGTTACGGATGGTTGTGAGCCACCATGTGGTTGCTGGGATTTGAACTCTGGACCTTTGGAAGAGCAGTCGGGTGCTCTTACCCACTGAGCCATCTCACCAGCCCCGAAACCCCCATTTCAAGCAAGAACAAGAAGTAACTGAACTGACTATGGCTTCTAACTAAAACCAGGCAGTTTGAGAAGCAATATCAGAAGCTGGTTTTCTAAGAAACCACAAATTATTCAGAATTATGTTTTTTTAAAGGAAAACAAATTCAAATTAGCCACCGAAAGAATAAAAGCAACATAATAAATGGAATGAGAAAATTGTCAAAGCTCCACGTCTAGAGAGTTCTGTGGGTGACTTTGTTCTAGGAAAAGACACATTGTGGTGCTCTCAAATGTTCCAGGGCATCACAAAGTAAGGAACACTTTTTGGTTTCCCTTTGCCCACACAGTCAGTACAGGAGTGAGTGATACTAAACGTGGCTGAGTGGAGCAGACAGACACATGTGTGCCTCTGTGCACACGCAGTCCAGGGACACTTTGAGCTGGGGTCAAATAAAAATGGTTTATATGTCACTCCGTTTCTTGCCAAAGCTATCGGAAGTCTATGGTGGATATGTCACTTTTTTAAAAAAAAACTCAAAATGTGTATTTGTTTTATGTATGTGAGTACACTGTAGCTGTTTGGATGGCTGTGAACCTTCAGTGGTTGTTGGGACCTCTGCTCGCTCTAGTCAGCCCTACTCACTCTGGTCCGGCCCAAAGATTTACTTATTATTATAAAAAAGTACACTGTAGCTGTCTTCAGGTGCACCAGAAGGGGGCGTCAGATATCATTATGGGCGGTTGTGAGCCACCATGTGGTTGCTGGGATTTGAACTTAGGACCTTTGGAGGAACAGTCAGTGCTTTTACCCACTGAGCAATCTTGCCAACCCCGGATATGTTGCTGTTAAGTCAGGTATATGGTAAAGGCCGCAGGGACCACAGTCCCTGGGCTCATTCTTACCAGCAGTGAGAACATAGCAGTAGATAGAACCAAGAGCCAGAACCAAGCTCAAAAATGAACTCCTGGCCCATGCTACCTGACGGCCTACTGTGTTCTAATCTGCCTGTTCCCTGGCCAAAGGCTTGTGTTTTTATTTGCTTTAGAAATACTTTTGAGGGCTGGAGAGATGACTCAGTGGTTAAGAGCACTGACTGCTCTTCCGAAGGTCCTGAGTTCAAATCCCAGCAACCACATGGTGGCTCACAACCATCCATGATGAGATCTGACGCCCTCTTCTGGTGCATCTGAAGACAGCTACAGTGTACTTAGACATAATAATAAATCTTTAAAAAAAAAAGAAATACTTTTGAATTTTTAAAAAAAATTTTAATTTTTTTAAAGGAGACGTTTGACAAAATAGACTTTTAAAAAGGAAACTCTCTTTTTGTTCAACTTTTGTTGAATGGGTGCATATTTGTCTTTGAAGTATGTTAGTGAGTAATTTCATCTTTAAAAAAAAACAACATTCATTTTCTTGGGCTGGAGAAATGACTCAGCAGTTAAGAGCACCAGCTGTTTTTCCAGAGGTCCTGAATTCAAGTCCCAGCACACACACATGACCATTTGCAACTGTCTATAATGAGATCCGATGCCCTGTTCTGGTGTGCATCATGGTTTCATGAGTTGTATATTGGTGTGTGTGCACGTGTGTGTCAGTGTGCTTGTTCATGGGGGCACATCGGGGTACTTTCTGTCTTACTCCCTTACTCTCACTGAACCTGAAGCTCTCCCCATTCCCCCAAGCCCCCCACCTCCGGCTCACTTTCCACCTGCCTCCATCCGCAACATCAAGGGAGTTTGCTTTGTTTCATTTTATGCCTATTGGTGTTGCTTGCATGTTTATTTGTGCCCTAGATATGTATCTGTGGAGGCCAGAAGAGGGTGTTGAGTGGAGTTACAGATGGTTTTGACCTTCCATGTAGATAGTAGAAAAAGGACTGTTTGTGCTTTTGACTTCTGAGCCATCTCTCCAGCCACACCAGTCAGGTTTTTTATGTGAGTGCTAGGGACTTGAACTTGGGTCCTCAAACTTGCATTGCAAGCTCTCTTATCCATGAAGTCATGCTCCCAACCTCCTGTTCTGTTTTTTTTTTTTTTTAAGACAAGAATTTCCCCATCTAGTCCAGAACACTCTCAAGCTCATGATCATTTTAATAGATGCAAAAGAGACTTTTGATGAGGTCCAGATTCCTCCGTGATAAAAGTCCTAAGAAGCTGAGTATCACATCTGAGCAGAATAAAGGCTACATACAACAAACAGACAGCTAAGATTACACTAAAACTCCCAGCATTTACCTTGAAATCAGGAAGAAGACGAAGGTGTCTGCTGTCTCCACTCTCATTCACTGCAGAGCTGGGAAGTCTTAGAAGGGTAACAAGAAAGCCAAAAGGATACAGACAGGAAAGGAAGATGCCAAAGAACCCTTCCGTGCAGGTGACATAATTCTCTATATAAGAGACCCTGAAGTCTCCGCCAGAAAACTCCTAGAACTTACAAACCCTTCCTGCAAAGTAGCAGGACACAAAAGTAACACAAAAATGCCATTAACAAGCGTCCTGAGGAAGAAATCAAGGAGACAATCTCATTCACAGCTGTCCACTTCACCTCCACCCCCCTCTGCCCCCAAAACTTGGAATAACAGAAGCCAAGGAAATAAAAGTCTTGAAAACACTCCAAGGAAGAGTCAAAGGTGACAATAGAAAATGGAAAGACCTTCCCAGGCTGGTGGGTTGGAAGAATCAATACGAAGGAAATGAAAAGCCCACAAAAAGCAATCCCCATTAATTCAGTGCATCTCCATTAATATACCAATGATATGCTCCACAGAAACGGGGGGCGTCTTAAATTTTATTCAGAATCACAAAGGCCTCAGATAGCCAAGGTAATCTTTACCAAAAAGACGAAAGCTGGACCTGTGTCTCTTACCTGGTTTCAAGTTAAATACATGTATTGTTTGCTTGTTTCTATTTATGTATATGTGTGTTTCCGTGCGAGTTTATGGACATGCGGTTCCCATAGAGGCCAGAAGTGGGCGTCGTAGCCCCCGGAACCACACAATTGTGAGCCACGTGATGTGGACACGGGAACAGAACTCAGGTCCTAGGTGAGAGCAATAAATACCTATCCATCTCTTCTGCACAACGATTTTAAGTTTTACTACAGAGTCACAGTAATAAACATAGCAGGCACTGACACAAAGCAGACAGGTAGATTGATATAGCAGAGTAGAAGATTCAGACATGACCTCGCGCAGCTATAACCACTTCCTTCTTAAACGAATGAGAAATGCCTCCCGTAGGCTCTGTGTTTGGATGCCTGATCTGCAGCCGGTGGCAGTGTTTGGGAAGGTGGCACCATGCTGGAGTCACTTGGGAGTTGGCTTTACAGCAGGACCCCACTCCTGTTCTCTCTCTTGCTTCCGGTATGCAAATGAAATGTGAACAGGTCAGCTTCTGTCTCCTCTTCCTGTGCTTCCTCCCCCCTCCCCCCACGTCCCCCCACTGTTTGTTGCCACGCCTTCGCTACTGTTACCAACACTATGCAGTTCTCTCTGGAACTGCAAACTAAAATTCTTTCTTTCCCATGTTACTTTGGGGTATGGCATTTTATCACAGCAATAGAAAACTAAGCAATACAGATGGAAAAAAAAAAAAAAAAGCCGGACGTGGTGGCACACGCCTTTAATCCTAGCACTTGGGAGGCAGAGGCAGGCAGATTTCTGAGTTCGAGGCCAGCCCGGTCTACCGAGTGAGTTCCAGGACAGCCAGGGCTACACAGAGAAACCCTGTCTCGAAAAACCAAAACCAAAACCAAACCAAAACAAAACAAAAAAACCCCAAAACAACAACAACAAAAAATCTCACTGGAGAAAAGACAGCTTCTTTAACAAACGGTGCTGGGGAAAATCGACATTTGTATGTTAGAAGAATAAAATTGAATATTTCTTTCTCGCTGTGCATTAAAAAAAAAATCAACTTCCAATATAGGTGACATAAAGCCCCAAACTCAAACTCCTAGAGGAAAAAACAGGGGAAATGCTTCAAGATTTGGGAACAGGTAAGAACTTTCTGATAAGATTGCTGATAGTCAGGAAATAACACCAACCAGTAACAAACAGAAGTAAACGGACTCTGCAGAGCAAAGGACAGTCTTGGCCGAGTGAAAGGCAGTCTAGGGAGTGGCAGGAACACTTGGCTAACTGTGTCCCTCACTGGTGGCCAACACCACATACACAACAAACTCAAACTAACCGCATCCCTCACTGGTGACTAATGCCAAATACAGAGAATTCACAGAGTAAAGAGAAAGTAAACAATCTAATTAAAAAACAAATGGGTTAAGGAATGAAATAGGGAGTTCTCCAAAGAAGGACTACACATGAGCAGTAAATAGCCGTTTATTGGGTATCAGGGAAATGCCAATCAAAGCTGCACTGAGAGCCCACCTCACCTCTGCCAGGATGCCTATTATCAAGAAAGTGAAAGACAACAAATGTTGGCAAGGGTGCGGGAAGGAGGAGCCCTGACTGGATGTGGGAGAATAAACTGGTGCAACCACTATGGAAATCAATGTGGAAGTTTCTTAAAAAGCTACAACCAGATATGATCCAGATATACTACCTGGGCAGACACCCAAAGAGCCCTACCCCCTACTCTAGAGACTCCTGCTCATCCCTGCTCACTGCTGCTTCTGTAACAGCAAGGCAACGGAACAGCCTAGATGTCAATCAACTGAAAATGGAAATACGGTGCACAATGGAACTTGATTCATCCGTAAAGAAAAATGGGGGCTGGCAAGGTAGCCCAGTGGTTAAGAGCACTGACTGCTCTTCTAGAGGTCCTGAGTTCAAATCCCAGCAACCACGTGGTGGCTTACAACCATCTGTAATGGGATCTAATGCTCTCTTCTGGTTTCTCCAAAGACAGCTATAATCGTACTCATATACATTAAATAAATCTTTACAAGAAAAGAAAAAAGAAAAAAGAAAAATGGACTCTGTAGGAAAATTGACAGAACAGGGCAATGCTGGCTCAGAAACACAAACGCTGTGCATCTCTCTCATATCTGGATTTTAGTCTCACATTTTCATACATTTGTATTTATGTGGCAGCAAGTGTGTGTGTATAGAGGCCAGGAAACTAGAAATGGACCCATGAGAGGAGAAAAGGGAGTCCTTGAGGGAAAGACTCAGGAAGGTATAGAGCCCGTGTGATAGGAAAGAGGTAAGAGATGCACAGGAGCTGAAAGGGTCCAGCCGAGGGTGGGGAGGAGGGCCAACCAGAAGCAAAGTACATCCAAAAATGCCACGAGGAAAACTTGTATTTTGTAAGATAACTTTTAAAAAAAAGTTTAATTTACCAAGTAATCTTTCTTGCAACACACTCAAAACTTAAGACATTAATTCCCAATTCTGTATAAACTAAAAACTCAATCAAGTTTTTTTTTTAAAGGCCCCAAGATGTCACATATAGAACCCTCATTCTTATCTGTTCCTTTGTGTACTAGACAATAGCCAGCGTCCCCCTGGGCATGGGAAGTGGGCATATCAAGTCTGCTGTTAGCCTAGTGCTTTAGGAAGAAGGCTTGTCAGAGCCATTAAACTGCATTTCTGGAGTTTCACAAAACTGAACCCAACTAAAGCAAATGCTGGTTAGCATCACTGAGACAAATTCGAGTATAGTTAGTAACCCAACCAAATATGGATGGCCTGTCATCTGATGTAGCATGAGCTCTCCTGTGAGGAGGGGACTGAAGAGCCAGGAACTCCAGGAACCCACACAAGGACCCTGACTGGAATGAGCGTGGTGCTTTCAGAGCCAGGGTTGGTGACATGTATGTAGACCGGGGCTGAGTCTGGCTTACCTTTTTTTTTGGATTGGCTTGGAAGCTAACAGTGTTTTTTGTAGTTTTTACATTATCAGAGGAAGAAGGTGAATATTGTTTCACAGCCTGTGCAAACCAGGTGGAATTTCAAACCCCAGTGTCAAACATCAAGTCTTATTGGCACGCAGCTAGGGCTGTCTGTCTGTGGCTTGTCTGGTTGCTTTGCACTGCAGTAGCAAAGTTTGGTCATTTCTACGGAGATTATCTGTTCCAAACAGCCCGAGAATGTTTGCCACCTTGCCCTGTGCTGTAAAAGTTAGTTATTCCTTGTTTCAGAGGAATTAATAATGATAGAGGGCACAAAAGAAATGAAATGTTGTATCTAGACAAAAAGTATATGTACACACACTATATATAACTGAAAGACCCACAACGTGAGGACTCCCCCACGTTCTGACTGAGGAGAGGCGACACCCCAAAATCATCAACGAGAAATGGTCTTGCTGCAAACTGCAAGAGGATTTTTATTCAAGAGCGCTCTCGGGCCCACGGTCATACACCACGCAGGGGTAGAGGACCTTGGCACCCGAGTAGCTGGATAAGGGGATATTTAAAGGAAGAAACCACAACTCAAGGAGGTGGGAAGGGCGTTGTTGGAAAATACCAAAAATACCAGTTAAGAATCACAAGGAAGTGCAAAGTCACAAGTGTCACAAGGAATACCTGGTAATTGTTAACTCTCAAGACAGTTTTTAAGAGCCCCTGACAATAGCACATTTGCATTGCAGGTTCCGGTAATGGTCAGGGTGACTTTCTTTGAATGAATACTCCTTGAACCCAGGAAGTGGGTGGGTGGAGGAATGTCACTATCTGTTTTATGATTAGCATACCTTGGAGCACTGAGTTTACTACTTTTTCATAACAAGCTCTATGTTCAAAAGCTTAATTCCCATTGCCCGATGAGTAGATATATTAACTATAGTATACCCAAACGATGGAATATTACTTACCTATTAAAAGGAATGAAGTAGTCCTGCAAGCTACAACGTGGACACACCTTGAAGGCCCACTAAGTGAAGGAAGCTTGCCTGCAATGATTCTCCATTGTGTGATTCGATTTATATAAAGTAGAACAGTCAAATATATAGAGATAGGATGTTGATTGGCGATTGGTTATCTAGGTCCAAGGGCTGACAGAGGCAGGGGATTGACTGCTAATGGAGAGGATGAACATTTCTAACATTGATCATGGTGACTCCTTAGCACTCTGTGGGTACCCCGACCGCCACTGATCTCACACATTGCTGATTGGTGATTGTATGGTAGTGGATGACATCACAGTTTCTAGGAAAGACTGGAGGTGATGGGTGGGGTTGAAGATCATCTCAAGTAATTTCAGGAGAGGGTCCCCTAAGGATGCAGTACTTAAGCCTTCAAAGATGAGAAGAGTCAGGAGATGGTGTTCCATTTAAAGGAGACAACAAAAGCCAAAATCCTAAAGCAGAAAGGCTTGTCATGTTTGAGAAACAAGGCCAAGTGTGGCCACAGCCGCCCATCCTAGTGAGACGATGAGGGGTCACAAAACTGAAAGTGGGGGAGATTCAACCCGGGAGCTCAAACAGGGCTTCAGGTTGAATCTGAAGCCCAGTAGGGAAAGGCTCTGAACTGTGAAGCAGGGGAGGTACTGGTACATGCTGCAAAGGGTGTGCTGGCTCCTGTATGAGAGTCCAACTCTGCTGAAAGATGAAGAAGATGAAGATGACGGAGGGGGAGAAGGAGAAGGAGGAGAGGAAGAAGAGGAAGAACAACAAGAAGAACAAGAACAAGAAAAACAAGAACAAGAAGAGGGGGAGGGGAGGGAGAGGGAGAAGGAGGAGAAGAACAAGAAAAACAAAAAGAAGAAGAAGAGGGGAAGGGAAGGGGAGGGAGAAGAGGGAAGGGAAGGGGGAGGGGAGGGGCAGGGAAGAGGGAGAGGGAGAGAGAAGAGGGAGAAGAAGCAGAAGCAGCAGCAGCAACAGCAGCAGCAGCAGCATGTAGATGCGTGAGGGACAAAGACGGCTTGGCCTGTCATCCGTCAGCCTTACCCTAACACTCTGCATAATCACAGTACATGATTCAACCCAGACAGTTAGCACTGGCACAATGCTGTTGGTTAAGCCACAGAACTGCAGGATTCCCCAGCTTCAGTCACGTCTCACTTCAGGGTGACATCCAAGCCTCTGTGTTATTTATTTTTGTTACTTTTGAGTTGCAAATCTGCAACTGCTCCTCGGTCTTCTGGAGTTTCACGCATAGATCTTTGCTTTACAGTATGAACGGAACCGTTGGCTGTTCTGGAAAAGACTAGGATGTGGCAAAGGAAGGGAGCATGCCTTGGAGGGTGACAGAATTCTGCTTTATTATCGGAATATTACGGAATATTACTGCTGTGGTTTGAACATGTCTCCTCCCGACCTAAAGCAAATGCTACAAAACATCCACAATGCAACTGTGCTGGGAGGTGGGGCTTAATGGGAGGGGTTTAGGTCATGAGGGTGGAGCCTTCACGGAAGGGTTAGCGCCATTATTACAGGACTTGAGGCCTTTCAGTCTCTTTCAGCCATGGGAAACCCTGGCCATGGCATGTTGCAGCCAGAAGACCCTTCCCAGAAGACAAATGGATGCTGGTACCATGCTCTTGGACTTCCCAGAATCAGGAACCAAGTCTCTATCGCTTATCAATTACTCCATCGGCCATGTCCTGACAGCCGCACGGAATAGACACTTTGTATCCCCACGACATACAAATGGATGTCAAGAAGGCATTTAAAGCCCGGGGCAACAGTGTAAGCATGACATGTATTACACACACATATATAATTATATGTATTTGTATATTCATGAAATAACCCTAAGGTTATCAAAAAAATTACCTTTGCCGGGCAGTGGTGGCACACGCCTTTAATCCCAGCACTTGGGAGGCAGAGGCAGGAGGATTTCTGAGTTCGAGGTCAGCCTAGTCTACAGAGTGAGTTCCAGGACAGCCAGAGCTACACAAAGAAACCCTGACTCGAAAAACAAACAAACAAACAAACAAACAAATGACCTTTGTCTGGGAATGGTAACTGAGAAATGGAGTGTGTGAGAATTAGTTGTTTTGTAGGGAGTCCCCTTGCCTTCTTCTCTTTCAAATTCATGGCCTCTTTTTCTTTAATTGCCACTGTGCGCGCACGCGCATAACTTTCACATAATGTGTTTGCATTACCTAGCAAGATGATGATCGTGATGATGGTGATGGCGGTGGTGGTGATAATGATAAGCCTACCTACCTTATTGAAAAACCCCAGTTAAGGGAAGGTGCATGGGGACCCTAAAAAGCCTCTGGGAGTCTCCTGGAGAAGAAAGCTTGCATTTAAGCATAACTCTACCCTGCTCCAGTTTAGAAATGTTTGCGGTGAATCCCAAGGGAGATTAGATTAGCAGGTGGATTATAAAGATGAAAGTGGGGTCATAATAACTGTTGGTGGGTAAGGAGTGCTGTTCTATTATGTAGGGTTGTGTTTTCCTCGAATGTTCTAGAACTGCGGGTGAGCAGTTCTGATGCTGGGGTTTCCGTCCTCGTTGTGCTACCAGCTAGCACAACCTTAGGTCAGAACCCGCGTTTCTCCCCTCGCCGAGCCTCACAGAGAAGTAACTTGCTCACACATTCACTGTTTCTTTCTGCCTGACCAGGGTGTTCGTGCATGCACCAACCACCACAACCACAACCCACTGAAGACTGGCAGAGGAACCAGAGAGTGTGTCAAGGAACTCAGAGCAGAGGTGGGCGAAGCCTCACAGGAATCACCATATCCTGTTTGTTGCGGGAGCCTCGCCAGCATCTTCACTGGGTTCCAGTGACTCACAGGATCCACTCACCACACATGCACAGATGGCGCCGGGGACAGGGGAGAGCCACGCAGGGCCGTAAATCTCCGAGGCGCTAATCCCAGCCAGCATATGCTTAATTAGGCAAGGTGTGTTGGACTTCCACGCACAGATAATTGAAATCCATGCAGGAGATGACTGGTTTTTGTGTTCTAAAATGATGAAATATACATGTCTGGAATTTTTATGGTACACTTCATTTTACAGAAAATAAGTTTAACCACGATGCTAATCCTTCTGATCTTGTCTAATAAAACTATTTATTGAGTCTTTTACTGCAAAGACAATGCATGCTTTTATACACAGGTAATTTTATATACTTTTTTATGGAAAACACAAGACAGCATAATAGCAAAAGAAGGATCTATGAGATGCCAGGTGTGGTGGTATACAGTAGTAATACCAGCACTTTGAAAACTGAGACAGGGGGATCACAAGTTTGAAGGTAAGCTGTGAACGTGACCCTGTCTCAAAAAAAAAAGAAAAAAATAAAATACAAAAGAGAAAAGGAAAAAAGAGCAGGTTAATCTGAGCACTGGGACCCTGAGGCAGGGGATTGGCAAGTGGTGGTGGTTGGGGGTTGGGGGGAAGAAGGGAGGCAGAGGGGAGGCTGTCAGTAAGGTTTCAAACTATTCAAGCTGCACTTTGCTATATTAAGAAGATGAGGTATCATGGAGGCTTAGTATTGAGCTGATTAAATATGGATATTCCATCAACATACCCTCAGGAGCCCATTCAGGCTGGACAGGGGAGAGCCTTGGTACTTCCCTGTAGACAGTACCCCTCTCTCCTTCCCTATAAATGCTAATTACTGGCTCAGCAGCAAGCATGCGTGCACATACACACACTGTTGGCTCCATAGGAACCCAATCTAAACCTGGGACATTTGGAGGGCACCTAACCTTTTTGGACTGAGTGGGTTGGTGATCATGGCTGAGTTTTCTGCCAGGTTAACCCCGCTTGCTAGTGCTGGGCTCCTGACCTCTGCACACTGTATTTCTTACTGGACTCTTAGCTTAAGTGGAGTTTTTGCCAGGTACAGGGAGGCCACCGAGAACCAGAAGCACGTGACCTATGCAACTCTCCAGCTCCTGCCAAACCTGCCTCAGCCTCCTCTGGGCTCAAAGTACCCCCCAAAGTAGGGTTTCTCCTACTGCATATCCTGGAAAGTGATCTCTGGTCCCACTGGGCTTCCTCCCAAACTTCTCTGAATGCTGAAAGTCTTTCCTGGCATATGATGGGAGAAAAGTAGGAGTCCTGGCACCTCATTTTCTTGCCCTTCTCAATTGTTTCCCATGGGAACACAGTAGTTCTACTCTGGGTTCTCCACTACTGCTGCAACGTCTCCCTCTAGGTTTGGTGGTCCTCACAGTTCTCACTATCATAGGCAGAGGTACTTCCACAGAGCGAGGGACCTCAGGCTCTGAGTCATCATGGACCAGGCCCTAACACAGGGCTTCGGGGGAACTGAGCTGTCTTCCATCTCCTGATTAAATCTGCCTCTCCAGTCTTTTCCCATGCTATAAAACCCTATTGTGGATATCAAAAGCAAATGATGGGCTCTTTCTTTTGGTTACAGTAAGATGTCTTATCTGTCGTGTCTGTCATCTCCCCCTATATCATCAACTCCTCTCTAATTTCATAGTCCGGTAAAGGTAAAGCCGACACACAGAACAAAAACTCAGTATTAGCCTAGTTCTAGTACCTATTCTGCATATGTCCAGGGGAGCGATTAGTAAGAACTAACAGGTCTAAGCCATACCTCATGCTTGTACATCACCTTTTCTTGTTGATTTGTAGTTGCGCTGGATGTAGGGAGACTATCTACTCTTTGCACGGGACTTTTCTGTTTGTTTGTGTGTTTCTTGATAGATTTTTTTTTTTCAAGACAGGTTTTTCTCTGTACAAAAGCCCTGGCTGTCCCGGAACTTAGTCTGTAAACCAAGCTGGCCTCAAACACACAGAGATCCTCCTGCTTCTGCCTCCCAAGTGCTGGGACTAATGGCATGTACTGCCACACCCAGACTCAACACACCTTTCTTCTGTAAATGTTTTCATTCTTAGGCTGTTTTATGTAGACAGCCCGTTCTTACAATCTTGTTTCTTTCATACTTGGAAGATAAACTCCAAGGCTACTTCACGTATGTTTGTCATCTTTTCTATCACATTTTGATACCACCACAGCTTTGGGGTTTATTTTTCCCCTTTCATAGACTGGGGGTTTATCTTTGAATGTGAAGGATGGAGAAAGTCAAGCTTGGTTAGTTCTGGAGCGCTGCTTTCCCAGAATCCTTGATGACTGTGGAGGAAAGAGTCCATCACCACATATGACTCCTCGACTGGGTAGCTTTGCACTTTTCCTGCCTAGAAGAACACTAACCTCTCAAAGAGTCTAAAGAGAGGTTTCCTGAGACTGAAGGAATGACCATCCAGAGACTGCCCCATCTGGAGATCCATCTCATATACAATCACCAAACCCAGACACTATTGTGGATGCCAACAAGTACTTACTGACAGGAGCCTGTTATAGCTGTCTCCAGAGAGGCTCCACCAGTGCCTGACAAATACAGAGGTGGATCCTTGCAGCCTACCACTGGACTGAGTACAGGGTCCCCAATGAAGGAGCTAGAGAAAGGACCCAAGGAGCTGAAGGGGTTTGCAGCCCCATAAGAGGAAGAACAATATGAACTAACCAGTACCCCCAGAGCTCCCAGGGACTAAACCACCAACCAAAGAGTACACATGGTGGGACTCATGGCTCCAGCTGCATATGTAGCAGAGGATGGCCTTGTTGGTCATCAATGGGAGGAGAGGACCTTGGTCCTGTGAAGGCTCTATGCCCTAGTATAGGGGAATGCCAGGGCCAGGAAGTAGGAGTAGGTGGGTTGGTGAGCAGGGGGAGGGCAAAGAAGGGAGGGGTTTTTTTGGAGGGGAAACCAGGAAAGGGGACAACATTGAAATGTAAATAAAGTAAATATCTAATTAAAAAGAAAAGTGGTTTCCCTTCTGAGCAATGGTTTTGGAAGACTGGCAGTGAGCCCAAGGATGCTCCCATTGCTGGAAAGTTCTTTGCTAAGTTTCTTTGGAGACTGTTTTTGGGCCACATAGGAAACCAGTCTTACAAGTTAATAGTGCTCTCTTGGACCCCAAATTACATGCTGCAGCTTGACTAGACCCCTTTTTCCAGGTAATGTGATTCAAATGGCTGCTTCCTGCTTCCAGAGCGGAAATACACTTGGAAGCACGCTGAAGATGGGGGATAAGCCGGTCTCTGTTCTAGTTGTTCACTGAAGTTAGTTTCTCACAGTTACGTTTAACAGCAAGGACAGGGTGCATGTGTGTGCACACACACAAAGGAGGTTCCGCGTTTCTGCTCTGCGTTCATGACTAGAACCGTGAAGAGAAGGGTAAGAAAAAGCCTTGAGTGCTTGGGGAGAAGATAACTTTGGAAAGACACTGACCTCTGAGCATAGACAAGATGGACTCTTCCTTGCTGCCTCCAGGAAGATGAGCATCGGATCCTGATGCTCAGAGAGGTGTAGTCGTCAGCGGGGAGAGCGAATGGTACTTGGAACAGACTGGACTCCGAACGTCAGGAGCAAAGCCCATGGCTGTGTTGATTTTTTTTTTTCTTAAGCCCCACACACTTCTAACAACACCAACTAAAGGAAAGAAATACCAAAATGGATATCCCTCTGGATTTTATACATCCTCCAATTTCCCAATTGCCACAGCTATTGCCAACAATACAGTCTCAATGGTGCCCCATAGGAAGAGGTCTCAGAACACACCACAGGACGGGACTGCAAATCTCAGTGATTACAAACAATTAAAGTGGGCAGCCAACGTGTAATTTTCGTTTTAGGCACGGACAGAGAATAAGAAGTGACTTACTGCGTTGGAACAGAGAGGAAGGGAACTGTTTCCCTCTGTGTAAAAACCACACTTGATCAAGTTGAGATTAAAGTTAATGTGCCTTCCCCTGTTTGCTTGTAAAATTGGGGGATGCGGAAATTAGAGAAATTAAATCCACAGCTGCATTAGCTGCGAATAACAACACCACCAAAAAAAAAAATGCTATGTGATTTTGCATAAACAAAAACCAGGGATATTTCAGCTTGTGGGCAAAAACGAATTTGAACATCCCCATGGTGGGAGAGTCAGAGACACTGTTGGCTCTCCCTGATGATCAGAGCTTTGGCTCCAAATGTGACAGTATCATTCTCTCTTGCTCATTTTTGCTTCTTCCACGCTGTCTTACATCTGTCTCGATGCGGACCTGCCCTTTCACGTGTCAGAGTGGGTGTCTATCCTAAAGTGAACTGTACTCAAGTCTAGCGTCACTACTTGCTGCATTGGTTCTAATCTACACTTTAAAAGCCCTGCTATTACACGGACTGCTCAAACTGCAGGACACCACTGGTACTGCAAACGAAATAGTCAACGATCGCCACACGGATTGGCATCACGAGGAAGGGCCCATTTTCTAAGTTAACAGAAGTATCATTGGGTGGGCTGGGATATTTAGACTTGTACAGGTTAGGTAAGAATTCCATCCCTAGATGAAACACCTATAAGTGCAGGTTATTTAAGAATATTAGCATCTCTTTAGAATATTTTGGAAAGGAGTTGGGACCAGAAAGTGAACATGCTGAGCAAGCAAATTGCTGCCTGAACATTTCACTCCCTGCTTAGGGATCAGATGTTCGATTTCTTTTTACTTCAGAAGAATTTCGTGCTTTTGATCCTCTTCTTGGTAAACTGAAACTCTGACAGAGTAACAACTCAAGTTTTTGGGTTTTTTTAAAGATTTGTTTGTTTATTATACGTACACATATTATGCGCACACATGCGCACATCTATCTATCTATCTATCTATCTATCTATCTATCTATCTATCTATCTATCTATCTATCTATCTATCCTGTAGCTGACTTCAGACAGACCAGAAGAGGGCATCAGATCCCATTACAAATGGTCGTGAGCCACCATGTGATGTGGTTGCTGGGAATTGAACTCAGGGCCTCTGGAAGAGCAATCAGTGCTCTTAACCGCTGAGCCATCTCTCCAGCCCTGCTTAACCCTTGCAATGCCCCTCAAATCACGGTCTTGTAATCTTGTAATTGTGTTTAGTTGTGGAAACTTTCAGTTACTATTTCTTTTTGTTTGTTTGTTTGTTTTTGTTTTTTTCGAGACAGGGTTTCTCTGTATAGCCCTGGCTGTCCTGGAACTCACTTTGTAGACCAGGCTGGCCTCGAACTCAGAAATCCGCCTGCCTCTGCCTCCTGAGTGCTGGGATTAAAGGCATGGGCCACCACTGCCTGGCTTCAGTTACTATTTCAATTCATTACCATTATTTATTTGATATTTTCTTCTGGAACTTTTATGAGATACGTGGTCTCGCTTACTCTCACATATTCATGATTTTCACCTTCCTTCATTATTTAAATATTTAAATACATTTCGCACTGTATTCTGAAAGCCAGTGATGGTATGACCCAGCTCACTCAACAGTGTCTGCTTGTGGCCTACAAAATATTTATTACCAACTTTTACATTTTCATAGCCATATTTTAAATAAATGTTTGTCATGCATATCGTTCTCATTTCTGACTATACAGAATTTGATTTGAAATTTGTCTTTTAAAATAGATTTTAAGCTGGACCCTGTAGCCTTAGGCCTTACTTGGGAGGGCTGAAGCAGGAAGCTCATAACTTCAAGGTGAACTTGGACCATGCTCCAAAACACAAAGTAAAAGGAAGACCTGGGGGGTAGAGTGCTCTTATAGATGCGGAGAGGAGGGCCCATCACTCACCGCGGAAAGGAACTTCCTGCTCTGACATGCTTTCTTCTGTCTTTCCCAGCCTGGTTCTGCAGAGCCTTCCTAAGGAAGCAACTTTATATTTCAGTTGCTGATCTTGACGGTGCCCCATCTTTGGGTTAGCGTTGCTTTCTTCCAATGTCTTATGGTTATTTCAGTTCATAAACTCATTTTGAGGGATGTTTTTTGTTCATTTAGCGTTTGGTTCATCTCTATTTACAGCTCAGCGGGTTTGTGAATTTCTCTCCACCTGTACCCAGCAGCTCCTATGGAATCAGCGCTCCTGCTGGGGTCTAAGCATGCTGCTGGTGCTTCAAATGGAGGAGGCGGGCCAATGGGGCCCTGTAGCTCTTGCTTTATTGGCTGTGTTCCCGGCCTTATCTTCCTCAGTTTCCCTCCTGCTTTTATCAAATCAGCAATCTTAACCTAATCCAACCACAATTTCTCCTTAAGCATCCTTTCACACTCAGGTAAAGTATTCTTACCTTAACCCATCAACCAACGTGGGGCCATTTGCCCCGCCCCGCCCCGCCCCGCCCCGCCCCGCCCCCATACCCTGCTGACGTTGAAATCACTAAGGATGCTGCCTGGAATCCAGGAACCCAGGCAGCAGCAGCTATTGCCCTATTTACTACTTGAGCTTTGTGTTCTGTTTCTGGGTCAGGGAGCTTTTGATTTTGCTCTTGAAGCCGGGTTAGTTTCATTTTGTCATCGTCCACTACAGGCGTGCTTTAAGATAAAGGCAGTGCTTCAGGATTTACTATCTCCCCTGGAGGAAGCCTCTTGTCCCTTCTCAGCTCCACCTCCAACTCTGTTCCCTAACTGGGTTCTCTCTGTGGGACAACACAGACGGGCAAGCTGCAGCCAAAGAGAAAAGACCTTTCTTCATCCATTGATCCACTGGTCACCGGATCATTTCGCTCTGCATCTATTGATCAAAGGATGAAGAAGGAAGGGCCTTTCTCTTTGGCTAACCCTTGGGAAATACTGATCCCTCTTCCCGTGCTTGGTTTACCTTGGCGTCTCAGGCCCTTGACCCCTCACCTCGACTGACCTTACCCTCTATCTCATCAAGCCTCAGACGGAGCAAAATTTTTAATTCCATATTTTTTACAATGGAGGGCGATGTTCCAGAGAAATATAAAACAGTAAAATATAAGTAATGTTTTAAATGGTAAAATATAAATATTAGATTCTAAAAAATAGATTCAAGGTACAAGGTTCCATATGTTGGTCTGTGCTCCTTTGCTTTTCTGTTGCTGTGATAAAAAAACAACAACAAAAACAAACAAACAAACAAACAAACAACCCCTGACCAATTCTTACACAGCTATTTCAGCTTTTGACTTTCAGGTCATCCCCCATAATTAAAGAAATCCAGGACAGGAACTCCAAGTGGTGACCTGGGGACAGGAATTGAAGCAGAACCTTCAGAGGAACTCTCCTTATTCACCTGCTTTCTCCCTTATGCTCAGTTAGCTTTCTTATTCAGCCCCAAACCATCTGCCGTAGGGATGGTGCCACCCAAAGTGGGCTAGACCCTCCTGCCTTAATCATCAGCCAACACAAAGCCCCATTCAGTGGTTTCTCCAACCTTCCTAATGTGGGTGACCTCTCACCATAAAATTATTTTGTTGCTACTTCACAAATGCAGTTTTGCTACTGTTATGAATCATACTGTAAATAGCTGCTTTGCAGCATATCTGATAGGCAGCCCCCGAGGGGGTTGTGACTCACAGGTTGAGAACTGCTCAATCTGATTGAGGCAATTCTTCAGTTAAAGTTTCCTCTTCTCAAGGGCTAAGTTGTGTCAAGTTGATGATAAAACAAACTAAGGTATGGTCTCTATGTTTGCCTGTGAGCTTCTAGGCAACCAGAGTGAATAAATGATTGGCTACTTAGTTCTTACTTCTCTCAAAGAAAACCTTCCCACTTCTTTATGGTAAGTTAACCTTTTTTTATTTCTCCAAAAGATTTCATTTTTATTTATTTATTTATTTATTTATTTATTTATTTATTTGACTTTTCAGGGTTTTTAATAGTCACATGCAGAGATCTGGTTCATTTTAGCTCCTTCACTGCCAAACCCGGGGGTAGGGGGCTGCTTCAGCTTCTCTGCCTTCTCCTTGTCTGTGATAACCAGGGTGTAAAGGTACCTGCTGCAGCGAACCTTGAACTTCACATTGTCCTTATTCTTCTTGATCTTGACAGACTTGGCATCCTTCCTCCCGGCTGTGAGCAGAAAGTCCTTAAATTCCTCAATTTTCCGAGGCATGGCGACGGAGGCTCGGCTCTGGTGTCTGCACCTGCAGGGGCAATCCCGAGTTAACCAGCCGCGATCCTGCTTCCCCGATCCGCCCCACCGTACCCTTCCCTCCTCCCTCCCTCAGATTTCATTTTTAATTGTGTGAACCCATGTGGGCCACTGAAGACCCAAATAACGGGCTGGATCCCTGGAACTAGAATTACAGGCTGTTGGTGCGTCGCCCAATGAGAGCGTTGGGAACCAAACTCAGATCTGTGAGAGCAGCACATGCTCTTAGCCACTAAGCTAAGAAGTAAGCTTTGGGGGCAGCACATCCTACAGTACATTGAGCCAGCGCAGTGTCTCAGCAGGGAACAAAGGGAGGTGAGATAGAAGATGCCTTCAACATCTTTAACCTCAGTGAGCAAGGCACCAGTCAGAGGTCCTTCTGAGGAAATCCCCAGACACAGTGCCCACCAGCTGGCAAAGGGCAGACAGAGTTCAGGTAAGCTCGGGTATTCCTCTTAAGGAGATGTTCCTTCACTCTCAGAACTCCACCCTCCTTTGCATCGGAGACAGACTCCCGTCTGAACCTTGTATTAGATTCCTGAGACTACAGGGTGAGAGGTGGATTTCCTTATTAGTCATTTTTATTGTTGTTATAGACAACAGGAAATGCAAGTCAAACCAGCTGTGTGTGTGTGGGGGGGGGGGTTGTGGGGTGGGGGTTGTGGGGTGGGGGTTGTGGGTTAACAAATTACCTGCTCTTAAAAAAAACCAAACCAGAAAAGAACAGAACAAAAAAACAAATTGAAGAGCTGTGGAGAAAGAGGAAATCTGGCTGTAGAGACCCCTGACTGTAGGAAGTCTAACGCATCTGAGGTTCTCTTCCTTTTTTATCCCTACCTCTGACTTTGTGTTCTGTGCCTGCTTTCCCTCCGTGGGGCAACACAGGTGGCTGAAGAATAAAAAGGCCTACTTCAGTGGATCAGGTTGTAACGTTCTAATGGCAGGCTTGTCCCAGGCCTTGGCTCTCTGTTCCTTGGCCCTCACCCGCATGGATCCTACCCTTTGTTACTAAGCCCTACGGTCACTCCACAGTACTTCAACAATAGTAGCATATTCCCAGTGTGTAGAGTCCCAGTCACTATTCCCAGGACCCTAACGACACATTCTTGGGTTTTTCTGTATGCTCCCATCCACAAATCCTGCTGCTTTTCAAGAGCTCATCATAAGCTTCATTCTCGCCCTGCCTAGGTTAGAAGCTGTCGTCCATCACTGTCCTGGTGTGACTGCCCCACAGTTGACTTTGAGACAAAGGTTTGAGTGTAATCGTTCCTGTGTGTGTGTGTGCGCGCACGTGTGCGTGTGTGTGTGTGATCCCTGAAGGCACAGGCATCCAGACAGGGAAGGAAAGGAACACCAAGATCTATGCACATAGAGCACTCTACCTGTCATTGCTGAAGGTCCCTCTCTTGGGTGCTCGGCTCCCAGTCCTTCCAGCCTGCATGGAATGCAGATTGGCTTGAAAACTGCAGGCTGATACAAGAAACTAACATGTATTGGTATTGGAAATCTAAAAGGCAAACTGGACTATGGGTGGCTGATATGATCACTTTTGCTGTGGCATCTTTGTCCTAGTAAAAGCCGAGTCCTATTGAGCATAATCTCTGCCTGGGCTGAGTGACTCTCACATTAAAATGTCCACCACTGTCTACTGAATCTTACTTAAGTTTGTTTTTTTTTTTTTAGTTAAATCGTATTTCCTTATCTCTTGTTAAACTTGCAAACCTCCTCATATTTATACTTCTTGCTCCTTTCAAAAAGCCCATAAATGCTTCAAGAAGAGAGAGTCCACGTTTCTCAGCAATGTGTCTGAACACCTAACGTCCCAGGCACTCTCTGTCTTCTCAAGTCCTTACAGCTCAGCACATCAGGTTCTTTTCAGGGCTGATGCCTTCAGCATCTTTGCTACAACCTCAGTGAGCAAGTCGAGAGATGGAGGTCCTCCTGAGGAAGCCCTCAGACACAGTGCCCACCAGCCTACAGAGGGCAGAGTTCAAGTAAACTCACTCATTCATCTTAAGGAGATGTTCCATAACTCTCTCAGTACCCCATGTTTGCTTGCTTGCTTGCTTGCTTTCTCTCCTCTCTTTCTTCCTTCCTTCCTTCCTTCCTTCCTTCCTTCCTTTCTTTCTTTCTTTCTTTCTTTCTTTCTTTCTTTCTTTCTTCCTTTCTCTCTTCCTTTCTCTCTTTCTTTCTTTCTTTCTCCTCTTCCTCCTCTTCCTCCTCTTCCTCCTCTTCCTCCTCTTCCTCCTCTTCCTCCTCTTCCTCCTCTTCCTCCTCTTCCTCCTCTTCCTCCTCTTCCTCCTCTTCCTCCTCTTCCTCCTCTTCCTCCTCTTCCTCCTCTTCCTCCTCTTCCTCCTCTTCTTCCTCTTCTTCTTCTTCTTCTTCTTCTTCCTCTTCTTCTTCTTCTTCTTCTTCTTCTTCTTCTTCTTCTTCTTCTTCTTCTTCTTCTTCTTCTTCTTCTTCTTCTTCTTCTTCTTCTCTTTTTTGCATCTGAGAGAGCCTCGCATCTGAACCTTGTATTAGATTTCTGGAACCACAGGGTGAGAGGTGGATTTGCCTGGGAAGCACATAAAGATGTGAGCTCCACACTGTTGTCTCCAAACTCTACTTGTACCCTGCAGTGCGGGCCCACATGTGGGCACACACATTCAGGGATGAATACACACACACACAAACACTATACACACACACACACACACACACACACACACAAACACTACACACACACAAGCATACACAAGACGAGCAAACTAATCTTATTTATTGCATTGTTTCCTTTCACTGAACTGTCCCATTCTCCTATTTCCAATCTCTTCTACAAAATAACATTGGAAGACTATGTATAGATGTTGTACTGGCTGGTTTTATGTGTCAACTTGACACAAGCTGGGGTTATCACAGAGAAAGGAGCCTCCCTTGAGGAAATGCCTCCTTGAAATCCAGCTGCAAGGCATTTTCTCAATTAGTGATCAAGGGGAAAGGGCCCCTTGTGGGTGGTGCCATCCCTGGGCTGATAGTCTTGGGTTCTATAAGAAAGCAAGCTGGGCAAGCCAGGGGAAGCAATCCAGTAAAGAACATCCCTCCATGGCCTCTGCATCAGCTCCTGCTTCCTGACCTGCTTGAGTTCCAGCCCTGACTTCCTTTGGTGATGAACACCAATGTGGAAGTGTAATCTGAATAAACCCTTCCCTCCCCAACTTGCATCTTGGTCATGATGTTTTGTGCAGGAATAGAAACCCTGACTGAGACAGATGTGCTGGCCAATAGGCAACATCTCCCACTTGCTTGCCCTCTCTGGGGACAAATAAACAAATTGTAACATGTTCATACAATATGATAATATGTAGCAATTTAAAAAAGAACTTCTGGCAAATGTGTAGCAGTGAGAGTTTTGGCTACATCGCTTTGGCTCCCAGCAGAGGGGGATCCCATGAGCATATCCACCCAGGAACTATCTTTAGATGAAAGACACACACATTAGTTTATTTTTAAATGCTTTGGTTACCTCAATGGCTGAACACTCCTAAGCCTTCCCCTACTACCCCAGGCCCAATCGAAGAAGTGGCCAGTGGCTACTCACCTGAAATCTCACATGTCTGGTTGGCTTTTGCTCCTGCCTCTATTGCATCACATCCTTCTTCCCCTAGTCACAGAGAAAGTCTTGTTCCTCTGCATCTTCTAAGTGCTCAGCCATTGGCCATTGATATCTTTATTGATCAATCAAAAACTAATTGGGAACAAATACCTTCAGTGTCTCGACACACAGATCTCCGATTGAATCAAAACATTAGAACCAGTCTCCAACACAAGTTCATATAGGAATGAATCTTGAACATTAACAGCAGGTGGCGGGGTGACCATCTTCCTCTTTCAGCCTTCCTCTCTGACACTTCCTATATCTTCCTCTTTCAGCCTTCCTCCCTGACACTTCCTATATTACCAGTTGAGCTGGAAGTTCATCAAGGGCACAGTACCTTACTCTGCCTTGTATTCGTCATTACTCATTGCACTCACATTGCTTATCATGTGGAACGCTTTTGTAAATGTGGGCGCATGTACCCATACACACTCACTCAGTATCTATCTCTACTTTCTTTCCCTCTCCCTCTCTTCCTCCCTCTTTCCCTTGCTCCCTCTCCCCACTCTCATCTCTTTCCATTGCTCCTTCTCCCCTATTCCCTTGAAACAGGATCTCTCACCCAACCTGAAACTCGCCACTTTGTTTAGGCTACCAGGTCAGCAAGCTTCGGGGACGTTGGTCTCAGCCTCCCAGTGTTGGGTTTTCGGGCACATGTGGGCATACCCAGCTTTATATGTGGGTGCTAGGATTTGAACTCAGGTCTCCATGCATCCACAGCAAGCATTCTTACCCACTGTGCCTTCTCCCCAGCCCCACAGAACCGTACTCTTCATACTTCCATGGTTCTTTCCTGAGCTCAAAGAGAAAACAGAAAGATTTCCAAAGCAAAAGCAGTTAAGGGCCTTCTTGGTTGACGTGTCCTTGGGTTAGCACTCTTAATCAGTATAGTGGTAAGGGCTGGAGGTTAGCTCAATGGCAGAGCGCTTAAGTGGAGTACAAGAGGACCTTGGCTTGATCCCTAGCAACACAACCCCCCCCCATATATGGTAAAAATACACAAAATACAGAGATATTATATAGTACTACAGTATACATATTATATATGTGGTAAAAGCAGCATTGTTTTAAAACTATATAGTGCTACAGTATCCATAACATATGGTATATAACTTATCATATATAGAGTAGCATACTGATGACAGATAGCAGCTGGGAGTTCAAGTTATTTTTTGGTACCTGTTCTTTGGAAGAAGTAATTCATTAAAACTGTCATATATAAAATATTGATTTTTTTCCTTTGTCCATATCTCACCAACTTTACTATTTAATCCTTGCTAGTGAAGAACTAAGCATGAATAACATTCTGTGGCCTCAGACATCAAAGGACTTTTATTTATATATTTGTTCAATAATAAATTAAATCATTAAGGGGCTGGAGAGATGGCTCAGTGGTTAAGAGTACTGGTTGCTCTTCCAGAGGACCCAGGTTCGATTCCCAGCATCCACATGGCAGCTCATGACTGTCTAACTCCAGTTCTAGGGGATCTGGCATTTTCATTCAGACATTCAGGCAGGCAAAACACTAATGCATATAAAATAAAAATAAATAAATCTTTAAAAACAAATGAAAACATAGTCAGTTGTTGAGTGTGGTAGCACATGCCTTTAGTTCCAGCACTGGGGAGGCAGAGGCAGGTGGATATACATGCATTCAAGCCCAGCCTGGTCTACAGAGTGAGTTCCAGGACAGCCAGGGCTACACAGAGAAACCCTGTCTCAATAAACCAAAAAATGAAGTTAAGTTGGGACCAAATGAAAGCTGTGATTAAGAGACAAGCACACTCAATTCTGAAATGAAGACTTTGAGGTAAAGAGCCCACAAATCCCTTTCTCTGTGTTTGCCTCGGAGGCCCAAGCACTCAGTGACTGTCTAATCCTGCATTGAGCCGGGGAGCTTCCCAAAGGGCAGTCAACCCTTTAACAGTGGGGTCCTTTTCCGTTCAGCTTCCTCGATATACCCTCTCCTCCTATCACATCTGGACCTTTGTGTTTTGTGTTTATCGGGCTCTTTCCTTGGCTAACTTTAATGTTTTGGGGCTGCAGTTTCCTGCTCTGGCCGCCAAGACCAAGTGAACTGTCTCTTCAAGCAGTCGAGCGGCAGGGACCACGTCTTGCTCTTTGACTGCTCCATAGAGTGCACAGCCTGATACAGAGCAGGCTAAGTAAGCTCAGGAGGACAGCAGGGCTCCTTGTCATCTTTTAATCCAAGTCATCGAGATGCCATTAACCAGACAAGTGTTTGGTGAGGATAGCCAGACATTAGCTTTGTGAACCACTGTGTGTATGTAATTACTGATCTCCATACCTAGTATATTACAACAACAACAACAACAATAATAATATGGGGTTGTGGGCATCATACTTGAGAGACAGTCAGAAGAGTAGGAGCATTTCCTAGCAAAATTACTATTTCAAAAGAGACAGAAGATTGGAAACATAGCTCTGAAGTACAATGATTGTCGAGCATGGGCCTGGAATTTGACCTTTAGTACTGAAAAAAAAAAAAAAAAGCAATAGAGAGAATACATGAATGCTCACGGCAGCATTTTTCATAAGAAACAAAAAGTGGAAAAGCCCCGAAAGTCATGATGGTTCTGTAAAATTCAGTGTCTTTGGTTATGAAAAGATGTCCTGTAAGAAGGATGGACCTTGAAGATACTATACCAAGCGAAAGAGGCCATACACACCCATCTACCCGCACACCATGACGCCATGTATATAACTCATCGGAATAGATCATTTTGTAAAAATGTAAAAAGCAGATAGTTGGTCAAAGTTGAGGACTCAATGTTCACAGTATGGGTTTAATGAAAATATAAAATTGTGGGGGGCTAGTTCTGTGATTCATTAGAAACCAGAGAGTTAGACATTTTTAATGATTGAATTGTATGGCAAGTGAAATAGATATCAATAAAGCTGTTTTAACAAACAAACAACCACCCCTCCCCCCCCAAAAAAACCCATTGTAGAAGTTAGGCATATGGTAGACATCTGTAACCCAGGAAATGGCAGGCCAGTGCCTCCAGGAGGGAAGCCTGACTTACACTGCAAGACCCTGTTTCATCTGAAGCAAAGCAAACCAAGTGTCCTTGACCTGGCTCCAGAGATTACCCTGACTGGGAGTGGTGAGGAAATGAAGGAGAGACAGACACACAGGCATAGAGACACACAGACACATGAACGGAGGAGCTGGGATCAGGTGGGCTGGCTCTCTAATGGAGAAACCCCCCCACCCTGGAAGCTCAGGGTGTTTACTATATTCAGTTAAACAGAAAGATGGATTACTGCACTCAGCTGAACAAGAGGGCAAGGCTCTTACGTACTAAAGAACAAGGAGGCAGGGCTTATGGTGCAGAGCTGGATCAAGAAGCAGGTCTAGCTAATTTCAGTAGGAGTGGGCTCTGTAGGGGACCAGTATCCAGGCTGCAAACATCCGGCAGGAGAAAGCTATGGTGGACACTGTGTACACATATTTAAACTGCACACAGATCAGAAGAAGGTTTTGCCATCCCTCTGACCCTTCCCAGGGGGTAGGGGGCTTTGCCATTTTCTCATGGGTCAGAGGTTTTAGAGTCCTTGATATGGTTGTGCCATGTCAATAACACTCACCTATTCAGGCCTTCATTCACTCAAGGCTTCTTCAGTTCTCCATACAAAGCAAAACTAGTAGAGATTATTCATTGCAAGAGATCTGAATATGCTGTGAAAAATATTTTAGATGATTTTAGTTTGTGCTTACTAGTAATTGATAAACTATGTCTCTAAAGCCTGGGTCTTGGAAACCTTGTATAAACAGAATAGGAAGCCGCAGTCAATGCCAACAAGCAATGCCGAGATGTCAGTATTGAAGGATGCTGAAGACGCCAGCAAAAGTGATACTGTGTGATGGACTTGGGAGGAAGCTGCAAATGAGGTAAGTGGAAAGAGGGATCAAAGGGTGCATCACAATTAAGACAGCAATAGTTCAGTAGAGAACGTGGAAGTGAGGCGAGCACACCGTGTGTTTGGTACCACTTCTCTTTGCTAGCTGCCCCAAGTAGGAAGCCTACATCTCCAGCATTGTAGTAGTTGCATGGGGTGGGCAGAGTTTGAGTCGGTGCTCGGGATGAGTTTCCAATTCTGTTCTTGTTTCCGTTCATATTCCAGCCACTCTCTACCTACTGTGTGCCTGTGCCAGGCTCTGCTCCTAAGCCTGGTGGAGCAGAGTTCAAAGACAGAGCACTCCATCTCAAAAGGTCTCACTCTTGAAGGAAAGATGAAGGAGGGAGGAAAAGAGGACTATGGCGGGAGGACGGTTTCTCAGTCATCTGGAGGAACAGGAAAGGAGGGGGAGGGGAACCTGGAACTGTGTTGGTTTCGTGTCAATATTTATCTGTCTGCACACATTCACTTCATCACTGTACAAGTCCATAATGCATTCACCAAGAACACAGTCACAACCACTGGATTACTCTCTCCTCTCTTCTCCTCTCCTCTCCCCTCTCTCCTCTCTCTACTATCTAGTGATAGGGGATGAAATGGGAGGGGGTAGGGGGGATGGGGTAGAGATAATGGTGGGAAAAAGAAGCCACAAAGAGCAGCTGCCGGGGTGGGGGGAGGGGTGGTGATTTTTTCCCCTGTAACTGTGGCAATAATCTTCAGTGACCCAATCCCCCCAAAAGAATACATTTAAGGGAGGAGAGATTTGTTTTGCCTCACAGTTTGGGAGACAAAGTCCACACACAGGTACACAGAGAACATGATGGCTGCAGTTGTGTACTTAGTGGTGGGAGTTTGTGATGTGGCTTGTTACATCTCAGCAGATCCGGAAACAGAGAGCCAAGTCATAAGGGAGGCTTGCCCACGAATCTCTAGGTCTTACCTATGTCCTAAGAGCTAGGCTCCACGTCCAAAAGGCTCTACAGCCTTCTAAACAGTGCTGGTGACCAAGTACTGAAATATACTGAAATACAGGAGCCTGTGGGCTACATTTTAGGTCCAAACTATAACAATCACCATCTAATTAATTTCATCATCAAAGAAATCTGGTAGCCAGGAATGGCCAAGGTCGCTCCTGCTCCTCCCATTCCAGATCTTGCAGTGGTTAATCTCTGGTGTGTGTAGATTTACATGATTTGAATGACTAATGTAAGTAGAATCAGACAGTATGATGTCTTTGTGACTTGCTTATTCTCTCAGAATAAGGTTTCAGGTTTTGTGGTGGTTGGAATATGCTTGGCCCATGGGAAGTGGCACTTTTAGGAAGTATGACCTTGCTGGAGGAAGTGTGTCATTGTGTAGGCAGGCTTTGAGATTTCACTACTCTAGCTCCACTGAGTGTGGAAGAGACCCTCTCCTAGGTGCCTGGAGAAGTCAGTCTCTTCATGGCTGCCCTTGGATCGAGGTGTAGGATTCTCAGCGGACTGTTGGCACACGCCAGAAATGATTTGCTGAGGGTGATTTGAACTCTGAGAGCCTGGCTCAAGAGGTTTCAGAGGAGAAGAATTTTAGTCTGTTGCCTAGAGACCGTTCTTAGGGTGTTTTGGGGAAGAACGTGGCTGTCTGAAGAGTCTGCTTGAGGCTAAGGTGAAGAGAGTTAGATTAATTGCATTGACAAGGAAGTCTCCCAAAACAACAACAACAACAACAACAACAAAACAAAACAAACAAAAAAGCTGGGCGTGGTGGCGCACACCTTTAATCCCAGCATTCAGGAGGCAAAGGCAGGCGGATTTCTGAGTTCGAGGCCAACCTGGTCTACAGAGTGAGTTCCAGGACAGCCAGGACTATACAGAGAAACCTTGTCTCAAAAAACCAAAAGAACCTAAACCAAACCAAACCAAACCAAAACAACAACAACAACAACAACAACAACAACAACAACAACAAAACCAGACAGACAAAGGAAGTCTCAGAAAAGCCCAACACAGACTTTGTCCCCTGGTTTACTCTCATGAAGAGACGCTATGGCCAAGGCAACTCTTATAAAGGCAAACATTGAATTGGGGTTGGCTTATAGTTTCAGAGGTTCAGTCCATTATCATCGTGGCATGAAGCATGGCACTGTGCAGGCAGACACTGTGCTTGGAGTTGCCAAGAGTTCTATACCTTCATTCAAAGGCAGCCAGGAGGAGGGTCTTGTCCTCATTGAACAGGGCTTGAGCACCTAGATTTCAAAGCCTGCCTACATAGTGACACACTTCCTCCAACAAGGCCACATCTCCTAAACGTGTCAGCTCCCATGCACTGAGCATATTCAAACCTGCACAATGGATATGAAGATCCATTCATATTATAACATGTCTCAAGCACTTTATTCCTTTTAGTGGATAAGCCAATTGTGCTTATGCATTTGTTTGTTGACTCTTAGAATGTTGCCACTGGGCTGGAGCGATGGCCCAGCGGTTAAGAGCACTGACTGCTCTTCCAGAGGTCCTGAGTTCAATTCCCAGCATCCACATGGTACCTCACAACCATCTATAATGAGATTTTGTGCCCTCTTCTGGCCTGCAGGCATACATGCAGGCATAACACTGTATACATAATAAATAAATAAATAAATCTAAAAAAAATATTGCCATTGTAAACACTGTACAGATTTCTGTGTGAACATACATTGCTGTTTTTGATGGGTGTCTGTCTAGAAATAAAACTTCTGGGTTTCATATAAATTTTGTCTAACCATCAGGCAATTGCCAGATTTCTTTCAATGGTGACTGCACTATTTCACATTCCCAGCAGCAGTATATGAGGCTTCCAATTTCTCCACGACCTTGATAACACTTGTGATTTTCTGTCTTTGTGATCCCAGCCATGCCAGTGAGTATGACATATTCTCGTCGTATCCTTTGTGCCTCAAAGACACCCTGGCGCCAGAGGATGCCCAGCTTACTTGCTGAGTGCATTTGAGAATGAGCTGCATGCCATGAGCTGGATGCTATGCGCTGGGTCTGCGATGCTCACCCAAAGCTTATGTGTGGCAAGGCTCAGTCCCCAGGACAGCGGCAGTCATATTTGGAGGTGGGGCTTTTGTGGGGGAAGAGACGGGTCATGGCAGCTCTTATTCCAGTGGATTCATAAACCGATGCGATCATAAATAGTGGGATGTCTCACTTGCATGCTACCTAGTACTTGTATTTCATTTCTTTGCCGAGTTCCTAAAACAAACAAACAAACAAACAAATGCTAGAGAGAAGCCGATTCCAATTACAAAACAGAAGCCTCTAAATGTCAGCTCCTTACCTTCCCAACCCTTCCTGTGAAGCAGAGTACCTCGTACAGCCCATGGTTGGGCCAGTCTAACGGGCCTGCTTACACACTCTAAGAGATCTTCCGGGTTATGATAAAGAGCTGTAGTTTTGTCCTGAAAAGTAAGTTATTAACATCAGCTTTATGTTTAGAAAGCACACTACTCTTTTAGAAAGCCTGGCAGCAGGAGTGACGTTGGACAGGGAGTAAGACTAGTGTCAGGCAGTTAAGGAGCTACGGCAGTATTTCTACTCCATGGTGACAGTGGGAACCAAAGCAGAGAGCTCCGAGAGGAGGGCTGGGCCTGAGAGACACTCCGGTTGTTGAGCTTTTATTGTGCTATGTAGGAGGCAGCTCACAGATGATCTAAGGATTCCGTTCTATGTACAGTGAGTGAGAGTGGTGACACTATCTATGCATGACTTACTTGACAATTAGTTAGTGCTTGTTCTGGTAGGGTCTGGCTATGATGCCCCAGACAAAGCGAAGCTGACCTGCCTTTGCTGCAGCACCAATGACTGTCTGTCAATATCAGTTTGATACACTCTCAGATCTTTTAGGACCTAGTATTTTGCTCCATCTCATATGCCAACACACGCCCTAGTTAAGTCTTTTTAGGCTTCAATTGCTGAGACCAACCAGCTTCATACACCTAGTTTCCTTCTACTACTTCTAGATGCTAGGGCATGGGACCTGGGCTTCTAAGCTGCTCTCGAAAACCTTGGATAGCACAGCTGCGACCTAAGGGCAAGCTAACTCACTATGGGATCCACTTTGGCCAACTGGGTATAACGTCCCTTCTCTCTTCGATGTCCCAAAGCTTGACCTCTCCACCCTGATTGCGTGGAGACGTCCTGCATGGATGGAATGTCCCACCTTTGGAGAGGAAGGCTGGACTTTCTTCAAGTCTGGTGCTGGATCTTTGTTAGTACAAAACTGTATCGCAATGCACTGTTCTTCAGTCTTCCTTGGCTTCTCATCTCACTACTGATGTCTTGGATTCGTACCTTCTCATACAAAGCACCAGGACTTATGCCTTATCTCGTGTTCTGTTTTCTAGGGAACTGACCTAAGATACATGTAGTTAAGGTTAAAAAAAAATCAGATTGGCCCTTCATCTGGCAGAGTCTTTGTCATAGCTACGGACTGTTTACTATAAGGGCAATTGAAGCTCACTAATTCAGTCATCAGGACAGTGATTACTACGTATTGTCAACTACAGTCAACTGTCTTCATCAGAGCAACTAGACCACGATGACTGACTCCCCGAGAGTATTATACCTTCAGACACTTATCCTGCCTAAGAGCAGCCTGGCTCAGCCAATATGGTCACACAGACTATTATAACTGAGGCATAAGGCCCTATTGTTGACATCTGACTAACATACTATTTTCCTTCACAAAGAACTTTAGACAATTTGTATATTGTTCTCTCGGGATTTAGAGACTGGCTTTTGTTTAGCGTTTTCCAAACATGTAGAGCTTTGATAATGGTCAAATGCCTTGACAGGAATGTTTAATGTACTGAAACTTTACTGCCACTTTCTAAGTAACGTTTCAACAACCATTTATGAGTTATCTAGTGACAAGGTCATCTAGTAATCATTTGTGGATTTAAATATGTGAATAAGAAAGAGAAATACGGCTTCTTTTCTCATACCATTTTTCTCTCAAGAAATGTCCATTTGTCTTATAATCTCGGATTCTCAAAAAAACCCACCTCTATATCTCATTTTTTTCCTTTTATTGAAAATAGATTTTTTCTTATAACATAAATATACCCAGATTATGCTCTCCCCTCACTCTGCTCCTCCCAGTTCCTTCCTTCCTTCCTTCCTCCCTCCCTCCCTCCCTCCCTCCCCTCCCCTCCCCTCCCCTCCCCTCCCTTCTGGACCCACCCCCTTTTCTGTCTCTCATTAGAAGAAAGCAAACAGGCTTCTAAGGAATAATAATAAAACAGATCAAACACAAACCAATTGGAATAGGACAAAACAAATGGACAGAGGGAGAAGAACCCAAGGAAAGGCGTAAATAGATACAAAGTGAAACACGAGTTCACACACTTAGCAATCCCATAAAACCACAGACCTAGAAGCCACAGTGTGTACACAAGGGACCTGTAGGAAGAGAGTGGGGAGGAAGGTGAGTGGTAGGGAAGGAAAAAAGAGACGGGGGAGAGGGAGGAAGAGAGATAAAATTTCAAAAGAAAAAGATAAACAAAACAAAACAACCCTACCCCCAACATGACAGGAGACCAGGAGACCTCCAAAGCCGCCATTGAGTTTGCTTTCTGAGGGCCATCCACGCTGGCTATACGGCCTACCCTTACGAGTCATTTGTTTTCCCAGGAAGACTCCCTTGGAGGAAATGAAATTTTCATTTGTAAGTGGGGCACGTGACCACTTCTCCTTTTAGCTCTAGGACCGTATCTGTGCAGACCTGTGTAGGGCCTGTGTGCGCTCCCTTGGCATCTGTGAGCCCATGTGTCAGCTGTAGGAGCACATCTGGTGCAGACCTGTGCACGCTGCCTCAGCATCTGTGAGCTCCTGTATGTCATTCCTGCTGTACTTAGAAGCTCTTGGTTCTTTGGTGTCATCTGTCTCCTCTGGCTCGTACACTCTCAGCTTCCCCTTCCTCAGGGTTGAGCCCCGAGGGGAGGGATTTGATGGGGACATCTTATTTAGGGCCGAGTGTTCTAAGATCTTTCACTCTGCATATTTCCTGGCTACAGCTCTCTATTTGTTCCCATCTGCTGCAGGAGGAATCTTTGAGGAAGCTTCTCTGATGATGGCTGAGCAAGGCACTGATCTGAGTAGAGCAGAACAGTAAGTAGTATTTGGGTCTTTGGGTTATCTAATCTCAGAGTCTTGGTCACCCAGGGTCATCACTGGGTATAGGTTCCATCTTGTGGAGTGGGTCTTAAGTAAATCAGACATTGGTTGGTCAGTCCCACAAGCTTTGGGCCACCATTGCACAGCATACCTTGCAGGTATTGTCCATGAAAGGGTTTGTGGCTGGGTTGGTGTCTACATTTCTCCTTTGGTAGCATGCAGAGTACCTTCCAGAATCAAGAACACTAGCCTGGAGAGGTGAAGGCTCTAGGTAGGCACCAGTTTTCTCATTTCAACAAAAGTCAATATGCCTTATAACCTCTACTTTTTAAAAACTCTACCCCTGCCCCCTACCCTCAAAGAGGGAGTTTGTCAAAAGAAGATTCAACTGATACTTCTTATGCTAGGTGCATAACAAATGCCTGATGAACACCTGTTGGATGAATTTAACCTCTCTCTAGTGTGTGTAGATATGTGTAAACACCAATACAAATTCATTTAAAGCATGAAGATTCCTTGTATTGATACACAAATCTAGTTGGTGTTAAATATCCTCATATTTTTTAATAAAAGCAACCCACATACAATTGTTCTTCCTAACTTTTACTCAGGTTATCTCACTCAATATTGTTACAATTTCAAATATGATCCTCTCTTACATGACAATGTTCACTGCTACTTAGTTTCACAGGGCTAAGTGAACATAAGTCTTGAGAGGAGCCCAACAGTTACATAGTGAACCACAAAGAGTGATGTGCCCACAGCAGGATGCAGTCCTGAGACTCCCAGGCACATTTCTGCTATAGAAACACTGTGTTTGACCTTGTATCACTTATTAGCCTGTTGGTTAAGGGTGCGAGGAGGAAACTGGGAAGCAGCTGTTTCGATATTCAGGAGTTTACATTCTGAATGTGCACACAAAGAAAGCACATATGAGAAGTTAAGAAACTCCCATTACTGTACAAGGAAGCCACTGGTCAAAGCCCTAATCTGGGTAAAATCATGGTATGTGTGCCAATCAGCCTTAACAAAGAAAGTACATAATGTAACTTTGGTCTGAGTAGACCAGAAGAGATTTGATTGACAGACAGGAGATGAACATGAGTTGGGTCTTCCGAAAAACTAAAGCATATATTTTTAAAAAAACAAAACCAAAAACAAACTATAGAAACATTGAAAATGAAATTAAAGTTTTTTTTTGTTTGTTTGTTTTTTACTCATTGATTCTCAGGCTTTTTCCAGAAATAGCTGTCATTTTTTTTTTTTAATGTCTTTTAAATGCACTCTGAGTTGATTTAGGTTTAATTGATTTTGGAGTAGCATAGGTAATGAAGGGTTAAACTTGCTGTCCATTCATATAAAGAAACCAGACCCATTCAATATAACTTATACAATAGGGACCTACTTATAGATCTTCAGGTACCCTAGTGGATTTCCAAGCCGATTGTTGCCATGGCAACCCTTGCTCCATGTGCCTTCAGCTCGTCTTGACCCACTTTGGTTTAGATGCATCTGTGACCGAGGGGATAGCAGACATGCTCCCATTTCAATGTTCCTGGAGACTGCATCAGTAGCCAGGTTGCCCCCTATTCCCTTTTTCAGTCTTTTAGAACCTATAGCACAGTGGTTCTCAACCTGTGGGTCGTGACCCCTTCAACAATCCTCCAACTCCAAAAATATATTCAAATTACAATTCATAACAGTAGCAAATAGTTATGAAGCAGCAATGCAAATAATTTTATGGCTGGGGGTTAACACAACTTGAGGAGCTGTTAAAGGGTCCCAGCATTAGGAAGGTTGAGAAACCATTGCTCTAGAAACCAAGCCTTGGAGGGCTGTGTAAACGGAGGAGTTATGAGCTCAAAGTCTGACACTTTGGAGAGATGGTTTAACTCAAGAAACACACACACACACACACACACACACACACACACACACACACACATATATATATATATATTTGGAATCTACCCAGCCTTGCTTCCCCCTCCCCACACCAACTCCTCGTGTGGACACCCAAATCCACATATGAACCACACAATGCTTTTTAAAAAATGTTTAAGATCACTTTTAACAGGGCATTCTGTATTAAAGCTGTTGATTTCTATCAGTATAAAGAAGGGTTGTAAGTCAGAACCAGTTTTCCTCCTTCCAATCTGAGCACCATTTGTCTTAACTACATTCCCAGGTGGCTCTGGAAGGCTGAAACAAGAAAGTTCCTTAACTGATGCCCCTCAAACTTCACTTTTATTTTGGTGGTGCTGGGGTTAAAATCAGGGCCTAGGATGGGCCACACAAGTGCTCTGCCCGGGAAGCTCTATCCTCTGCCCATTAACGTGGGAATTATGTGGACTTCCTCCAAAACTGCTAACAGAAGAAACCACCCTCTGAAGGTGACTTTCTGCTAAGTTCTTGTTAGCATAAATATTTGTCCATAAGCAAAGGGAAGTTAATGATCTTTATCTTTCCTTTAATTTCAAAGTCCTGTTCATGTTTACATTCATGATTTCTTTTTAATTATGGAAGTCTATAACATTTTTCATTTATAATATGTAAGTTGGTATCATGATCATATAAGTTCGTACCACTCTGTCAAAGGTCTTGGATTTGGAGTAGAGTTGCGTTCAAAACTATGACTGGCTTACATCTGGGGTGAGCCACATCTTTCCCCTAAGAATAGTGGTGAAGATTTTGAAAGCCTATTTTAAAAACCCTGAATGTCTGAAGGGAAGAGCAAATAACTCAAGGTCCACATACAGACCCCTGCTCTGGGATGCCCTCACATCTGAGGAGAGAGCATGCTCCACTCTAAAGTGCTTCAAGCACTATTGTGTTGGTTCTCCTGCACTGCTCTGTAGTGCTAGTGAGGCTTGCTGGATTAACGTATAGGTGGGCACGACCAACGAAACTATTTTACCACTAGCAACCTGAAAGAGGCATTGCAAATTTAGGTTTATTATCCTAACACAGTCTTTCATCTGCCGGGGTTGAGTCAAAATCAACCTGGTCACACCACTGCGAGTAGTCTGAAATTTGGGAACTTGGTGAGAAAAGTCTAGGAACAGGGACACAGCGAAGGAAAAATGTGGTAGAGAGAAGCCAGCAAATCAAGGAGCACACGCATAGGTGCTCACACTTCACAATGAGCATTCGAAGTGTGTAGCACTAATACTTTACTTCAGAAGAACCCACGGCTCGGGCTGGAGAAACACACCCAGGAGCTGCCCAGCCCTAATACCAACCGCACGGACAAGAACAGCTCGGCGGTTTTCGCCACCCGCCCCCGCCCCCCTCCAAGCACGAGGCCCCGCCCACTCATTTGCATAGGGCGCGCCCCTCAGCGGCCAGGACCCAGGCTGCTTCAGAGCTCTGCCAGCCCAAGCGGCTCAGACCCGGCTGGGGGCGGGCCCGGGCCGGAGCACGTGTCCATTCCGGCCTCACGACGGAGGTGGGCGAGGGCTTAGCCGCGGCGCTCCACCCAGAGGCGCCGGGGCGGGGGTCTGCGGGCGTGGCACGCCGCGCGGCCTTCCGCGATCCTCCACGAGCCCGGTGGGAGCGCGCCGGACACGAACTCAAGCGCAACCGCGGGCGTACCAACCCACCCGGCCTCGCCTCGCCTCACGCTCGACGGGGAAGGCGGAACCAATCAGCGAGCGACGTTTCCCTTCCGATTCCAGGCCCCCGACGCGGTGCTCACACCCCGGGCTCCCCGGTCGCTGATTGGCTGCGCGCGCCGCCGGTCCCGGCCGGAGGCGGGAGTCGGCGCCCCGCGCCTGCCCGCGCCCCGCTCGGCCCCCGGCCCTGCCCGCGGCGCCCGGCCTCCTTCCGTCCCTGCCGTGCTCCCTCCGTCTTCCGTGCGCGCCCGCTCGGCCGGCGTGCCTCACGCCTAACGGGCGGCCGCGGGCGCCAATCAGCGGGCGGCAGGGTGCCAGCCCGGGGCTGCGCCGGCGAATCGGCGGGGTCCGCGGCTCGGGGAGGGAGGCGGGGCTACCGCGCGCGGCGGTGGAGGAGCAGCTCGCCAAGCCTGCAGCTCGCGAGCGCCGAGCGAGCCTCCCGGAGGTAGGTGCGCGGCGGCCAGGGCGGTGGCGCGGGGTGCGGGCGGTGCCGGGGCGCGGGGCCGCGGCGAGCGGAGCGGGCGGCGCCCTCCTCGGCCGGCCGCGGCGAGCGCGGGCCTGGGGGCGGGGCGGGGGCCCGCGGCGCAGTTCCGCCTGCGCGCGCCCACTCCTCCGGCAGCGCGGAGCCCGTCGGAAGAGGAAGGAACAAAAGGTCCGGGGCCCGGCTCGGACGGGCCGGGACCAGGCGCTGGGTGCAGGTAAAGCCGGGGCGCCCGGGGAACCGGGCAGGAGTGTGCCGGGCCGGGTCACGTGGCCGCCCGTGTGGGGTGTGGCGGCGGGCCGTGGCGCGCGGGCCAGGGTCGGCGCCGTGGGCAGGGCCGCGAGCCCCCGCCCCGCCCAGCCTGACTGCGGCCCGCTTCTGTCCCGGCGCGCGGCCGCTCTCGCTCTGTGCCTTGCAGAATGGCCCCGGAGTCGAGTTAGGGGCGTGTGGTACTTTGCTTATACTTTTCCTTTTTCTTTTTCTTTTTTTTTTCTTTCCTGTGGCCTTTGTTAACCGTAACAGTCGCGGGTTCCGAATCACTGTGTGTACTCAGAAACACGCTCGTGGCTGAGGCTGCCCGGGCTCATCCTCCACGCACTTGGGAAAGTTGCTCCGTGGGTACAGCCTATTAGTTTCTAATCACACGCCTTTAGGAAGCATGCTAATTGAGTGCACTTATTTCAGATTGGTTTTCACAATCGGTGCTTGGATTTATTTTCTTCTAGGGATACTGTCCTTGGGCCAGGTACTTTTGTCCTCTTACCCTTGCGTGTTATGGTTTCCTTGTGAATCTAAACAAAAGAAAAACAAAAATCGAGGTTGGTTTTGTTATTCATTCCTTTTACACTTAAAGGCAAACACTACCTGTTTGTTGTCACGCCAATAAAAAAGAAAAAAAATGCCCAGGTGAAAATAATTCCGCAGCAGCATCCCGCCTTATTGTCATGCCTTGTTAGGACATTCTAAATGGCGATGTTTGTAACTAATGAAACGACGTGTAAATAAATGAACCATCAGGCAAATTTATCTGAAGATTATCTTTACAAAAAATGGCACCCTGGTATGTCAATTTACAAAATTTCTTGTTTCTGATTTCCTGACTTAACCCCATAACACTGATGAAAAGGATTTTTCTATTGAGCCTAACACTAGAATGCATTTGCTGCCGTGCTGGAAATATCTTTCCTATTAGTTTACTTTGGTTCCTGTAAAAAGCATTTTTCCCCTTAGCAGAGGCGTGTTAAGTAGTTAAAACGAAGTTGGAATAGTTTCAATCCATGAGTTAGTGAAGCAGATGGAATCCAGACATGGGAGAAGCAAATGTATTATAGTTTTAAGTTTTTTCTTTTTCTTTTTATTCCCCCCTCTCCCATTTAGCTATGAAACAGCTCCATAAAGAGGGGTTCCCCCCTCCCATTAGATCATTTGGCAAATGTTTATGTTTAATCCATAAAGTAACATTGATGTTACTTTTAAAATTTCTTTGTTTTTGCATAAACTTACCTGTGGTGATGAGAAAATTTGTGGACTTTTAAAAGCTGAATGCCCAGGTACATGCTTAATGTTAAAATCCAGTTAACTTAATTAAGTTTAAGGGTCCTCACTGGCCAGGCTTAATGACTGAACTGGGATTACAAACATCTCTTGTGTTCCTTTGCAAGACACTACTCTTAAATACTGTTGTTTCCTGTTTTATAGCTACACATAAAGTGATTCGTGTTGTAGGTGTTCAGCAAAGTTTGGTCTTTAGGGTTCTGAAGTACTTGTCACTAAATAGCTATGCAATCTGTATGGCTCGTAAAGTGAGTGTTGGGAGAAACTGCAGAGTAATTTCCTTTTAGGCTTGGTTGTGTGATTTAACTCTCATTAGGAATATTGGGGATGGTTTTCTATATAGCCCTTTCCTTCATGTGGACAAAGAGAATACTAATTCAGTAGAACAAGAGGTCTCTCATTTTGATGCATATAGAACATGTTGCTGTAGTCAGTACTTTGCATGAGGGAGGCTGGGTGAACACACAAGTAAACTTAACTAGGTTAGCTGCAGAACTGGGTGAACAGACAAGTAAACTTAACTAGGTTAGCTGCAGAACTGGGTGAACACACAAGTAAACTTAACTAGGTTAGCTGCAGAACTGGGTGAACAGACAAGTAAACTTAACTAGGTTAGCTGCAGAACTGGGTGAACAGACAAGTAAACTTAACTAGGTTAGCTGCAGAACTGGGTGAACACACAAGTAAACTTAACTAGGTTAGCTGCAGAACTGGGTGAACAGACAAGTAAACTTAACTAGGTTAGCTGCAGAACTGGGTGAACACACAAGTAAATTTAACTAGGTTAGCTGCAGAACTGGTGGTTGAGGACCTTTTGAGTTTTTAGATTTGACTTTTGGGCCTAACGGTTCCCTTCATGCTTGGTTTGGATGCCGTTGGTTTAATTGTTTGGACCCAGAACCCCATGTTTGCAGCAGCCTCTTTATACAGGTGCTTTTGTGATGCATGCAGGAGCTGTATATAGTGTAGTCTGGCAGATGGAGGTTTATTCATATTCTTGGGACAAGAATCCTTTTTAGAGGGTGGAGAGAGGCATATCTTTTTAGATGCTTTGTCTGAGTAAAAGCAGAAGACACAGTTTTAGGCCCGTGGTTTCTGTAAGTGCAAAGAGGTTTTCTACTAAGTATTGCAAAGGTGTATCAGACACTGACTATAGAGAATTCAGAGTTACTTTATTGGACAAGTAACACTTACACAACAAACGTTCTGTGGCTAGTCACCCCACTACTCCTCAGTGGAATTAGGGAAATGAGAGCTCCATGTCTTGTGGCCAAGGCCCCAAAGTAAGAAAGTTAATTACGTTAGAGCCTAAGTTGAGCTTGAGCATTCAATAAATCCATCCAGAGCCCCTTCCTGCAGTATACTTGCTTGCTTTCTGTCAAGTGTAGAGGGTGGCACTAGGGCGATGGGCTGCGTTAGCTCCTGTCACTGAGAATGAGCTCTTTGTTGGGGTAGGGGCACTGCCTGCCACTTTTCATTCAAACTGGAGATACAGCTAATCTTTGAGAAGCATGCTTGTGGAGCAGATGTACAGTTGCCGAGCTTAATTTGGTCTCAATCTGATTAACCATTGCCCTGTAGTTAAAGAAAGTGGTTAGGAAAGAAAAGGAACTTGAGTCATTTGGGTTCCAGTGAAAGGAGTATTGTATGCAAATAGTTAAGCCAAGAATACAGACTGGGCAGCAAGTCACATAATGGAGTTTGGAATCAAAGCCCAAGGCTGATATTTGGTTTCTTGGTTATGGTATTGGATGAATTAAACTTCCAACTCTTAGTTTTTGTTTTTACTAAAAGTGGGAAAACTAACTTTTACCTCTTAAGGTTGTTAAAAGATAAGTTAGAAGATTGAGAACATTTTTTGAGACAGATTCTCAAGTTAAAGTTCTTGCCCTTTGGTTAGCTTTCTGGGCTCTTAATGCAGATGTTTGCCAGCACCATTGTCCCTGACCTCTTATAAATGGTGTAATGGAATTGGGCAACCAGGCCTTGAGCCTAATTGTCCAAGTTTGTACCTTAAAGCATAGGGGAATCTTTTCAGTTTTAGTTAAAACCTGATGGTATTTATTTAAAATGTTCTTAGCAGAGTTATCTGGCATCTAAGTCCACAGTAGATTGAAACTAGTAGATTATGGTAGTGTGGGAGGCTTAACAGGGTGTGGTGAGGAGTAGACTGGACAGTGGGGGAACTTTAAGCTCTCTGTCCTTTGTTAAGAGAAAGCAGATAACAGCCTGGAGAGGATAATAGAGATAATCTTGTAGACACAAAGCAAGTACCCATAGCTCGACTAGCACGCCTGTGGCCATTCAGAGCAGGACCAGACCTGAAAGCCTAGCAGTAAATGGGCATCAGTTAGCTTAGATTTGGTTTGGGAAACCTTTTAAAGACCTTATTATCTACTTAATATACCTAGATGATTATTCAGGATGGATAACAAGTGGGTGATGGAGCATTGTGCTGTAGCTAAGGATTTCATGAAAGACACACAGTATCTTGTCTGAGAGAGCTCTGATTTCAGACTGAAAAGACTTTCTGCTAGCCAGCACTCAAGAAAGGTGACCTTAGAGATACAGTGCTGGATCACACTTGACAGGAGGCCATCCGTTTTGTTAGCCTGCTGGTATCAGGTGAAAGAATTTCACTCAGGCTTTAAGAGACAGCATGCTAGAAATTTCCTGGATAGAGCAATGTGACAATTCACCCAACTCTGATAGGGGTTTCTTGTTTCTTCATATCACTAGCTTTGATTTTTGGAAAAAAAAATTACTTACTGAGACATGGTCTCTCTCTGTAGATCAAACTTTCTATGTAAACCAGCATGGCCTTGAACTCGGTGATACAGACTACCAAATGCTAAGGTTGCAAGTCTAAGCCACTATGTCTGATGACTTTATTTATTTGGGTCCTCCTTTCTACTTCAGGGTTATTTTCAAATTCTCTATCAGATCATTGTTGGTGACCTTCTAGTAAGGAAGCCAGCCTTGCCTGGTTTAGCTGTATTAAAGAAACTAGTCTTACTGCCACTGATCAATTTTGGTTATTTCTCTACATGTTGTGGTGATGCCTTCAGTTATGATTCTAGATTTATGTCATTAAACATGGTTCTAAGTCACTTCAGTAATTTGATATAAAATATATAATTTTACTAAGTCATTTGGATTTAGACGTTGCCTCAAGTTTGCCCAGGTAGCTAGCCATGTTAAAGTGGTTCTGCGATCTACATACTTGCCTCACGTCCTGCAGTGTGAGTGGCTCTTTCTGTAGCTCAGTTGGTATTGTTTAGTTGTAACCGAATCTTCTCTTAGGACAGTTGCCTGGTGGTTTGGTGTGTTTTCATATTTATTTTAAGAAAATATTTTACAGCTTTATACAAGTGTAGCGTCCTTTGAAAACACCCCCTCGTTGTCATCCCTTACTCCTCCCCTCCCCTCCCAGCAAATCTGTCCTCTGCAGTGCTCCTTCCTGTCCTCTTCCACTGGTGATGTCTGAGCCTTGGAGGAAGGTGAAATAGATGTCCTGTTTAGGGCTGATCTCAGCAGATCTCTTGTTCTGAGCACGTTGACAGATTGTGATCTCTGCATTAACCATCACCCCAACTCACTATAGAAGCTAGTTGTAAGAATTTGAAGACAATTTGATACCTTGCCCATTTAGCAAAGCACAAGTAGTAGGTTCTTCCTTATGGTCTGTGACCTCTCTAGTCATGGCTTTTGATGAGATTTACAGCACCAGGACTCAGTTGGTTATCCCTGGAATGGTCGTGCCACTGTTGCACCTGTGGGTACATCTTCCTGGAAGGTTGGTAGGTTTTAAGGCTTATAGCTGGGTCAAACAGTGGGTGACTTTTCTCTGCCTTTCAGAACTATAAAAACTATCTGACAGGGGGAAGCTTCTAGTTCAGTTTATAGCTTGATATCTTTATGTGCTGAAATAAATTATGTGATGTCTCTGACAATAATCATCTAATTCTTAATTCTGGTGGTCAACTTAGACAAATGGCAATAGCTTGTTTTTTATTTATTTTGTTTTGTTGTTTGGCAGAGGGTTGGGAATCTCCCTGATAACAACTTATGGAAAGGTAAATTGGCTTATAAAATAGGATTCCATATGACTCGCTTATACATCATTAGTTCTGTTAATCCTCTCCACCACCTCCTCATTCCCTGCATTTCCTTTCTGGCTTCCTGGCCTCTACAGACATTCTGTCTTTATGGTTTAGATTCACCAACTGCTTTAGATATGCTTAGGTGAATTTGTAGCCCACAAGCTTGTACCACATGTACCCCATGACGATATCCTGAACAAATTCTCAATTTGTTGTTAAAATTTGAAACTTAATGTGAAACTGTTATGATTTTTCTAGATTGACACTTTTTTTGAGACTCTGGGATTTCCTTGGCCTGAGTCTATAAAGCAATAGTAAGGAGACGCTGCCTCTGAAGGAAGGAAGGCCAGTCTGCTTTTGAGTTAACTGCAAAGCCCAGCTTCTTTTCCTTTTTCGGGTGGGGTAGTTGTAGGTTTAATGTACTCAGGAAGGAAGAATAGATTGTGAAAAGATTCAAACAAAATCAAGCTTATGTTTCTGTATCTGTCAGGTAGCAGCCAGCTATGGTGCCTGTTTAGCACTTGAAATACAGATGGTGAGACTGAGGAACTGAAGTTAAATTCTGTATTATTTTAGTTAGCTTTAATCTAACTTTACTTGGCAATATTACAAGTATTGGCTGCTGTATAAGACATCACAAGTAGAGACCATTGTCACCATTGTAGGAGGTTCTGTGGCACCAACTGCTTTAGATATGCTTAGGTGAGTTTGTAGCCCACAAGCTTGTACCACATGTCTGATGTGGTACTAGGTAATGCTTCAGGAGTAAGACAAAACCAGCCTGGGAACTGGGAAGGCCATTGAGGATGCATGGCACTCTGCTGACTTGCACTTGGGCCTGTGCAGTCTTGTGTTGGTGCACATTTATGATCTGGGGAGGTTCTTACGAGCTGAGATGCAGCTTCTGTGCAGCCTATTAAAGGTGTAAATTCGGCCAGTATGGAACAAGTTGTCTACACAGTGCTCCAGGTCAGGAGGCTGTTCACTGAATTAAATGGAACACTTGTCTACACAGAGCTCACCCTTAAGTGAGGTGGATAGTCGCTGAACTAACGGCCAGACCCACACTCAGTTGTAGCAGTCCATGACAGTGCACCTGTGAACGTTTTCTGCTTGGTTAGAAGGCGTATGAACCACCGTCCTCTGGGGGACTGACTTGGGTTTCCATTTGGCGTTGTCCTTTACTAATGTAAAACTTTGGAAAGAACCTTATTACTTAGAAAATTGAGAAATCTGGTTCTCAAGTTTTTAAAATGCATATTTTAATGGGGGGGGGTGGCCGCTGGTGGTAGTGATTGAATCTGCTAAGCAAGCACTTCCATTGAGCTTTCCATTTTAATTTTTAAAATCCTTATTATTGCCTTCATTACCAGTGATTTCTTTGACTAACACAGGAAATTTCAGATCATTGGTGATGTTTTTCTCTGCTTAGTGGGTTGTGTTTGAACATACATTACCAACAGTCTAAAATAAGGATTTTTATGTTATTTCCATTTCAGCTTTTAGTATTCTAAAGGCATTCATCATTGTCTTGTCTTGTCTTTTTTGTTGTTGTTGTTGTGGTTAACATATTTGAGTTTCTCTTAAGCATTGTTTTTTTTTTTTCAGGATTAACTCTTTTTTTTTTAAGTATTGTTATTTTATTTATTGTTGTGTGTATGGTGTGGGAGTGAGTGCAAGGTGCTCATGTGACCATCAGAACACATGATTGGCTCTGGAATTGGTTCTTTTCCTCTCTCTGTGTGTGTGTGTGTGTGTGTGTGTGTGTGTGTGCATGCACCTATGTACAGGCCAGAGCCTTGAGGATATCAGGTGTCTAACTCAACCCATCTCTGCCTTATTTCCTCTGTTGAACCTGGAACTCCCTGTTTTATCCCCCTCCACAGCTGGTTCAGACCTTTGTCCATAGATGCTGGGAATCAGACTCCGGCCCTCATGCTTGTGTTCTTACCCACCGAGCCATCTCCCTAGCTCCAGAGTCTATTGAAGTAAAAATTCATGTATGTGTTAGGGAATACTTCATATTCCTCTGCCATTTAAAGATATTTGAAATTTCTCTTCCTTTCATAGCTTTAAAAAGAACAATTTATATTTGATTTCTCTCTCTCTCTCTCTCTCTCTCTCTCTCTCTCTCTCTCTCTCTCTACCTGGGATTGTACCTAAAGGCTCTTACATGCTAGACAAGTGCTCTACCATAGAGACATCTCTCCAGCCCTGCACTTGCTTTCTGTATTTACCACCTGCTTCTCTTCTCCAGTTCAGCTTTTGCCAAGAATTTTTCTTGCCAGATTTTCCCTCTTCTCCAAGATGAAATGGCAAGTTTCGAGGTATTTTCTCCTCTGGCTGTGCTGTCTTAGTGGCTGTTGGCCTGAATGAGCCACTTTATCCCAATGTTGTTTGCTTATTTACTTTATCCAGACAGTCTCCCCGTGTAGTCCAGGATAGGAACTTGGGATCTTCCTGACTCAGCCCTTTGGTGCTCAGTGGTATGTGCTTAGAGGTATGTGTAGTCATATCTAATCTTGATTTCTTGTGGTGACATAAATTGCCAGAACAGACACAGGTTAGGCCCATTTCTCCCACTGCAAACACAGACATGTCAGATAAAATAGACTACATAGTTTCTCCTGTTAGCTGAGAAATAGTAGAAAAAGTAGGTCAAAATGAAAGCTTCTTCTAGTGTTTGAAACAGCCTGCTTCTGGGAGACACCCCGCCTGTAGAGGACTAGGAAACACTAGTTTTTAGCTGGATTTTCATATCACTAGAAGGTGAAGCAGAACAAATGTAAAAAGAAAGTACAACCATAGTTAAATGTGGCATGATGTACATGTAAGAAGGTGTGTTGGTCTACTTTGAAAATTAGATGATTCATAATAAGTCCTTGTCACTCATCTGCCTTTGCAGAGGCAAACAGTGCTACCAAGCTTGTGTTCACCTCTAAGCACACTTGGTCAAGTGCTACCTTTTAGAGGATATGGCCAGCTATTGTACTTGGAAGTTCATCTTGTAGGTTGCTTTATGTCAGTTCATAGTGAATGCCTTTTGTTTTGGTGATGTCGGCATTGGGATTGTGTGTGTGTTGTGTTCATATTTACACTTGTGCATGCACATGTATGTTACATACTTCTGAATGTCACAGGACAGCTTAGAGAAGTTGGTTCTCCGTCTACATAGGAGTTAAATTTAGGGAGTAACTCAGCTCATCAGGTTTAGTGGCAAGTGCCTTTACCCTGAGAGTGTGTGATACTCTTCCGTTTCACCAGAACTCTTGTTGGCGGACATTTAAGTTACTTTCAGTCTTGGGAGACTAGAAATAGTACTGCAGGGGATGGTCCTTTGTACTCACTGAGTACCTGTACAGCTTTATCTCTTAGTAGGCCAGGAGTATCTGTCTTAAGGAAAGGTAATTTAATTATCTTTTTGCATAGGTAATAGTTATGTATATAGTACAAAATAGGGAATTGAAGTATAAAGTAATTTCCCTCTTCTCTCTTGCCTGCAGTTTGACTGTGCAGAAATGTCAGTCTTATCACTAGTTCCTTCCATATGTTGGTCTGCAGTCTGGTATGATGGTCTTTAGCCGACACAGGCTTGGCAGCTCTTAAAATAACTGGTCAGTGTAAATTTCAATGGACTATAAGGACTCTGAAGACATAGGTGTAAAACACAGATGTAGACTATCTCAGTATTTTTAATACTCCAAACCAGAGCAGTAATTACAAAGAAGTACTTCCAGAGAAGCACAGTGGCTGAAGGAGAAAGAGTGGCCAAAGCAGAGCTGAGCCCACTTCATATGGGAGGTGTGGCTGTGGCTCAGAATGACACAATAGGCATGTGCACAGTGGAAAAGGTAAACTGGACTTTAGGAAAGTTAAAAGGGTTGTGCATCAAAGAAAAGAAAGTATAAGATAATTCTCAAAATGAGATTGTAGTTGGAAATAGTATGTCTTATAAAGGTTTTCTACTCAGCATATTTAAAGAATTTTAGACCAAAACCCCCTAAAAGATGGGTAAAGGACTCAAATGGACAATCTTCTGAAGATTACAAATGGGCAGAGGAGTTTGAAAGTACACTCAACAGCACTGACCACTACTAAAGCAAACCATAGTGAAAGCCAGTTGATTGCTAGAAGAGAAACTCAGGTTGGCAATAGTTGTTCAGTTAACCCTCTTAATGGTCATACTTTGTCCTCGGCATTGTAACTTTTCGTTGTCACCAGCTGTGGGGCCAGGGTTTGGTGGGCCTTCTATGTGGAAGCACCTGTGTAGTTTCAGGCAGTTTCCTTGGCGTCTTTGGCCCTTCCTCTCTGTCACCTCTGTTGTCTTTCTGGAACTCCTATTTGGACTTTGGGCCTCACCCTCTCCTGTTTTTCTCACCTTTCTGCTCTTTCTGCTAATACATACGATTGGGGAGTTTTCATATATTTTTCTTCTCAATCTATTGCTCTGTGTGTGTGAGATTTTTCTGTTTCCCATTCTCTGTCTTCGTACCGAAATCAAGTTTACACTTGGATTTCTTCTCTCCTCACCCTCTGAGCACTGCTGCCCTTGCTTCTGTGTTGCTGTCTTAACTGCTCTGTCTTGATGGTTGACTTCTCTTCCCTCTCTGCAGTCTCAGTTTTCTTGAGGCTCCCCTTTTCTGTTTTCATTTGCCACTTTTCTTTAGCTAGTCTGTGATTGCTTCACTAAGAAGGGACAGAAAGCTGGACAGAAGCAGGAGCTGTGGGGGAAGCTTGTCCCTTGAAGTTTTATGGAGGAGGCATCTGATTGGGCTGTTTGTTGCTCTCAGGAGTAGTATGTGTGTGTCTTCTCTGAGTTTGGTCGATACTTTCTTGAAGAGTCTTAAGAATCTGACATCCAGGTAGAAGTCTGGCTACTCATGTTTGAGAGGCAGATGCCAACGGTACAGGGCTTGGGAGCGTCTTTAGTGTGTACTTGTGCTCATTGACTGTGTTCTCAGTGGTGCCCAGCCAGCCCCTGGCCTGGGCTTGTGTTTTACCCACAGAACAGTGAGACAGGCAGTTAGTTACCTAGAGAGAGCTCCCTAAGGATCAGTTCTCACCGTCTTCAGTTTTACTTTCTCCCTCCTGACCCCCGGTTGCAGCTGTAGTAAAATCTTGTGAGTTAGCTTCCCCTACAGCCAACCTAAAGGTAATAGTTTCTAAGTTATTTATAGTTATATTTATTTCTTACCTGTTAACTATATGGCATTTTCTTTACCTAGTCTTACAAGATTTTTTTTTAATTCATGTATTTTTAAAGGGAAGTAGGGGTTGTGCTCATCTTGAACCTGTGGGCTTAAGAGACCATCCTTTGTAGCATCCTTGTAGCTGAGATCTGCTATGTAAGACAGTATATCTGGATCCTTTATTATTATAATTCAAAGTTACTTTTTTGGGTTTTTTTTTTGTTTTGTTTTGTTTTTTTTGTTTTTTTGTTTTTTTGAGACAGGGTTTCTCTGAATAGTCCTGGCTGTCCTGGAACTCACTTTGTAGACCAGGCTGGCCTCGAACTCAGAAATCTGCCTGCCTCTGCCTCCCAAGTGCTGGGATTTAAGGCGTGTACCACCACACCTGGCTCAAAGTTACTTTTAGTAGGCCTTTTAGTAGGCTGTTCTCTTTACCTGTAATCCGCTGATGAGATCAGGGTTTCCCATTAAACAGATGTAAGAGTCACCCTTTGAAGAATTACAATAGAATGTGTAGTTTGATAAGTCAGTTGGGGTAAGTAGATAGAAATGAAGAAAAATTGCTCGTAGGGAAGGATGAGAAAAACATGAATACATATATAGAAATTAGAAAATATAAAATAAAATGTTGGAAATAAATGTATCTATAAGCTTGTGTTGTATTAGTTACTTTTCTATTGCTGTGCTAAAGGCAGCTTACAGAAGGAAGGGCTTCTGATGAGTCAGAATGGTTTATGGATCCAGAAAAAGCCAGCCTCCATCATGGGATCGTGTGGGTCTATAGCCACAGGCAGATATGATGGCTGAAGCAGCAGCTGAGAGCATCTAGAGAGGCAAGAAGGAAGCACATACCTGGATGTAGCATGTAGTTTTAGTGGTTAAGGTACAGTGGTATTTGCCTCAGGTGTATGCTACCATAGGAAAACCAAAGAGCCCAGAAACACAGTGTATTGAGGAGGACACTATGTATAAATCCATTCCTATTTGGCTACTAGAGGTGAAATGTTAAATGTGTTAGACAAGTACAAGGCAAATCACATGGGATGATCTTAAAGGTAGAAGTGATGTATACCACTAAACAACCCTTAGAGTAGCTGGCTGATACATCTGAACACATTGGTGTGAAATAGTAAAGTATACAAAAGACCTTCAAAAATCACTTGCTGACTGGAGACATATAAAGCTTATGTAATTGAATATATATGTGATGTTATGAATTAAGAAGACAAAAGATAGTGAATATGAACCAAGGGTTGCTAAGAATAGAATCCTGGATAGTCAGCAGTGGCAGATGTCCCCAAACTCCTTATCACATGTGACCCCTGTATATGAAACCTTTCCAACAACTAAATTTAGAAGGTCCAGTATGTCATGTATTAGTAATAATTGAAAAGGCTCATGATTTCTGGAGGATTGGCAGTTGGTTAAGTACTTTGGTAGAACTTAGTAAAATTGGACATGTGTGTTCTCTGTACCATCTCTCCTTGCAGATAGTATATTTCAAGGTAATGGCTTTATTATGTTTTTAAAATATTAGAAACATAGAATCAAAATGTGTTACCTGTCTTTTTCCTTTCGATTTTCTAGAATTGGTAGGTCTTAGGATCTGCTACCTTGCTTCTTGTACGCAGTCATGGTTCTTGAGAGTACAGCATATAGGGAATGTCTCTAAAGAGTTGTGGGCATGGATGCACATTAGGTTGGTTGCAGTGTGAAGTGTGTTTGCCATGGGACTCTCAGTTAAAGTTTCAAAGTGGTTGCTGCAGGACAGCGTTCACATAGTGTAGAAAATCATATGTACCAGACTATCTGTAGGACTCCCTAAGTGTGGGAAACGGGAACTCAAGCAGCTGCAGGCAAGGATAGAGATCTTATTTATGTATAGACTAGCACAGATAGTTGTATCATTGAGTGAAGAAAGCCAGTTGACCAGAGTTTGAGGATCAACATACGCTTATAAAGTGAACAAAACGTTGTGACAGAACCCATAGCAGACAGGAGAGCTCTTCCTGAGAAGTCCCTGGAGGGAATGGATTAGAGAGACATTAGAGCGTCTTAACTATACTTGGCTTGCCTTGTGTTTGATTATTGCACAATCCTAACATTGCATAATGGGTCAAGGAGAGTATTTAATATAAAGTGTGTGTTCTGGGAATGGAACTTAGTTCTCCTTGCATGTCCTAAACCTGCTCTGCCTACAGTGACAGATTCTCAGAACCTTAACTGGTTTTTGTTTTGGTTTTTTTTTTTTAAAGCATCCATCTCAATAATAATGATGCTTGGAGGAATAAGTACATTTAGCAAAATGTATGAGACCTTTGTGGAAAAAAAAATCAATGACATGTTGATGGATATCCAGTCCAAAATAACTGTAAACACCACACTTTCATACACATGCTTCCCAAAGGTACTGCACTTCTAATTGATCTTCTGTAGGGTTTTTATATGGAACTTTCCCAGAAGATAAGATCAGAGCATAAAAAAACCACCCTAGTCATTTGGGGAGGTTTTTGTTGTTGTTGTTGTTGTTTTAAAGAATGCATATTCTCAGGTATCATCTACATCAAAAGTGGTTTAAAAAAAGAACGGTTGAATACTGCATAAAAGAGGAATCATGGTTCGATAAAGTATGTAGATAATGCTGTTTGCTAGAGTTAGGAGGGAACAATTAATAATTAGAAGACTGCTAGAAACTCAGGATAGTTAGACCTTACCTGATCGAAACTTTCCAGTGAGTAATCTGGGACTCTTAGTTTTACTAAGATAGTTTTTAAACTGTCTTTGGCATCAAGGCTGTCCTTCTGTTCTTTAAAAACTTGCATTATATAAGTATCATTTATTGCAGGAATTAGAAACAGGTAGCATTTGAACTTAGTTCTTGCAGAAGCTAGCAGTGCGCTTGCTGCCATACTATTGAAGAAAACCTTTCTGTTCTGTAAATGACACATCATATTTTTGTAGTATGATTAGAAGTTGAATTTTATTTTTGTTACATTTGTATTTAACTTGGAACAAATTGCCATGTCTTTCATTTAATTTTCAATGCATTTGCATTTCAAGCAATGGCTAAATACTTTTATTTAAAGTACAATAAATAACCATCCAATATTTTAATTAGTATTGCTGAAAATGTTAGGATATAATGTAAAAATCATCCAGAGAGGGTCAGCCAGCCTGGTTACTGTGAGGGAAAGTTGCTGCTGGTAACTGTTTTCTTAGTTCCAGATTGTCATAATTGATCTGGTAAAATAAGGGACACTGATACATGACCACACAGGTCATGTGATTCAGATAACCCAAAACAGGTTTAAATTTAAGTTGTCTTCATTTCATATCTTCACTCCTAATAGTAAGAATCTGCTGGGATTTTTCTGATATTAAGGAGAATCTCTTGAGTTTTTGCTAATGGTCAAGAAGTTTAATTTTCATTTGTTTTTTGGCTAAATTTTTGTGACTGCAATATTTGAATTCAAAGTTATAGGCACAGATTCTTTGCAACCTACTTTTAATAAGGGTGAACCTGTCCTGTATTCCACGATAGCAGAGGTAGTGGAAGAGAACTGTTACTGGGATGTGGGGAAGTGGTTAGTTCTTGGGGGCGAGCTCAGTCTTCTTGGGCAGCAGTTCAGTCCTGTAGCAAACACCAAATACGACTCAGCGGCTGCAGACCAGTCCTCTAGGCAGGCAGACAGACACTGGGAACGAACTGGCAGCAGTATCAGTCCTGGCAGCCACTAGGCTCACCAACCAGCCTGAGAAGAGGTGGCAGAAACAGCAAGCTGCTGCAGGAACCTTGTGAGCAGTTCTTAGGCTGCGTTATCACAAGTTGAGCTCAAAAGTGCTATTTAAGGCGAACCAATACATAAAAGTGTGTTGTTAGCAAAGAATAGCAAGGCAGAGCAAACCAAACCAATGCTTAGTGCTCTTCTCCCACTGTCTGTGGGGTCATAGCTATACTCCTGCATCCTGGGTCTTTTCATGTGTTTTTTATATCAAAACATTCTTTCACCTGTGTGCCCCAGCAAAACATCATTTGACATAACTTTCCAAAGAAACTAGACGTTTCCACTTCACAAGTATAGAAACTTTTAAGGTAAAGTCTTAGAACTTTTCTTTTTCTAACAGTTTTTCACAGGCACAGAGATCAGTCACTAACCCAGAAAGATGATTTATCCTGAAAGATTCAATTCTCAGTAGCATAACAAACAGGCTGGCCTTGAGGCAAGTCTTGGGTTTGACTTGTCTGCAGTTTTGTCTGCTAAGCTTGGTCTGCCTGTCCGTGTGCCCTTTCTGGCCTCTCCGGTTCTACTGTATTTTATGTGGCCCTAGCTGTGTGACTGGCACATCTAGTCTGATAGCATGTATAAACTGATCCTGGGGCCTGGTTCTGGAAAGCTGCCCCCTGGTGTTCCCAATGGTCTTGAACATACCTGTGCATACTGCCTGCCAGACTAGGAAGCAAAGCCTTTGACTCATAAATGCCTATATCCAGTTGGACATTAATTATTAGGTCATGTAAATTGTTTCTGAAATTACTAATTTAACAGTCTTTTTGATAAGCACAAAGCCAACCTGGCTTTAACTGCTCCCATGTTCTGACCATGCTTCCAGTACCCACACTAGTGATTAGCTCCAAAACTGGGAACCCAAGAAGACATAATGGACTCTTAGCCCGTGGGCTGTTTGTTTGATACTTCTGCTCTGGTGTCACTTCTGTGGTACCCCTCCCTTCCAAAGGTTGAATTGATCATGTTCTCTGTGCTAGGAAGAGACTGTGTCACATGGCATTATACAGTTGGCTTCCCACAAGCATACTTTATGGGACAGTAGGAACACAACCCACAACCGTGCCAAAAGTACCCTTTGCTTCCTGCTAGAGGTATGAAGGTTATCATGTGTCTGATGGGGTTTTATATGTCTGCCTTTTTGTCAAATGAAGCTTGATGCATTATGGTACGTGCTTATGTTTTATTAGCCCCTGTTGACAGTTTAACAGCTCCTGTTGCGTTCTGTTTTCTTTATTGCCTTACAACTCCCCAGCTGAGCAAAACCTACCTGCCCACTGGGTCTACTGAATTGCTAAGGAAAGGTACAGGATCTTATTTGCAACATTTGCTTTTTTTTTTTTTTTTTTTTTTTGGTGTCTATAAATTGTGAAAGCTGTCAGTGCTCCCCACAATACCATTATTCTTCTAGTCCCTGTCCACCAGTGAGTTTTGCTGAAGTTAGCCTTGAATCTCAGCTAACTGAGGGCTGAGATTACAGGCCTGTATCACTATATTCTTAGTTTGTACAAGTCCTTTTTTTTTTTTTTTGGCATGGTTTTATTTTTCTTTGAAGAATGTGTTCTACCTTTGTTATTGGGGGGGGGGCAGGGAGCAGGTGCAATGGAGTGCTTATAGGAGGACAACTTGAAGGACTGGCTCTTCCATCGTGTGGGTGCTGGGGGTGGAAGTCAGCTCCTTGCCCCCCCTCCCCCTTTTTCCTTTTTCTTGACTATGTCTCTGGGAGTATAATGGTATTGTGGGCAGATGCATGACTCTTTAGGAAGGCATTGTGTCATTTTATGCTTGTATCAGCAGTATTTCACAGTGTAGGGTATGCCATTGTTCCAGGGAAGGCCAAATGCTCCCCACAGATGTATAGGCTACAGTGACCAGAACCTGTGAATGGCAAAAGGGACTCTATACATATAAAAAAGTTAAAGTCTTGAGGTGAGGTCATTAGTTTGGATGATCTGGATAAACCCTAAGTGTAGTCACTGTGTCCTTATTAGATGTGAGTGAGAGGTTTAATGACAAAAAGGAGGTGGCAGGTGTGAGCTCAGAGGGTTGTCCTCTCAAGTGAGAAAGGAAAGGCACACAGATGGGCCCAGCCTGACTGACACCTACATTTAGTCCATTTGTGCCTTTTGAGGCAATGAGTGTGGGGGTTTGGTACAGCAGTGGCAGGCTACTAAGGTAGCCTGTGTCCTTACCAACGTTTGATGCTGTCCGAAACATTTAGTACCATCCTAAGTGATGAGAAACAGTTTTTCATTTGGGTTCTAATTTGCATTTTTCTGATAGTTGGTAGTACTTAACACCCCCTAGTATGTTCTATTACTCTCTTTAACTAAATGTGTTTAATTTTTTCTCTTATTTAGCAAACTATATTTCTTTCAGTTTTTTTCAGTCTTATATATTCTAAACTATAGTCATTTGTCAGATATGTGTTGTAAAATTTCCCCCAGTCTGTGGTTTATCTACTTACCTTTTAGTGTAACTTTTATGTGAGTTTTATGTAGTTTTGATGGTTTACTTTATAGGAATTTATAGTTGGTGCTCTAAGTTAGGAAATACAGTCCTCCTAGAGCTTAAGATTCTGCCTAGCCTTGGAGAATGATATGAGGAAGTGATAGATGCTCATCATTTACATACTAAAGAGGGGTTAAAGCGGAGGTGACCCGGTACCTTTAGTGGGAAGTAGGCTGGAAACAGTAGGCTCTTCCTGGACTCACTGTTAATGTCTAGATTGTAAGCTTTCCCTTTGTGCCTACTCTATCATTACTAAGGCTTTTCAGGTTTTTTATTTAGTTTTTTTTTTTTTTTTCAAGTCTTGAAATAAGGCAATGTAGGTCATTTGGTTTCCCTTTTTATCCTCAAAGTCAGTTTGACCATTCTCCATCTTTGTTTCCATGTGAGTCTTTGCTTCCCTTCTTGCACTGCTGGTGATGAAGCCCAAGCTTCACTCATGTTCTGCAGGCTCTTCCCACTGAACTGCACTCGGCTGCGCCACACGTGCTGAGACATTGCAGACTGGGGAGACTAGACATTAAATAAGCATAATTAACATTTCTTCTTGGATGTTCTGGGATCTCCACCCTGCACACACTTTTGTGGTTCAGTTTGATACTTTAATTTGGCCTGTCTTCAAGTTCACTGTATGAACGGATATAGAATGACTTCAGGAAGTAAAGTTGGTGCAGATCCCTAGTTACAGAGTAGTGCTGTGCGTCATGTAAGCGTGGTGTGAGAGTGGGGGCAGGTGTCTGCTGCCAACAACACAGACTGCAGAAAGCGAGAGGAACGATCTCTGTGGATGAAGAAGCTTGGAGGGTGGGCAGACACTGGCTATGTGTAAACAGGGACGTGGTGAGTGTAAAATTCAAGTAACAGAAATGACTCCTAGCTCTCCCAGGCTGCTAATACCTCTGGAGAAAGTAGTTATTTTAGGTGACTTTCAAGGCACGCCTTTTATTATCATCAGTAGATAGAGCTGCAAAGAAATCTTAAACTTTGCCTAGTAATCCTAGTTCTAGAGCTTACATTGGTATTATTTCTAATTTTTTTTCCTTACACAGTAAGGTAATATAAAGGTGATACAAGTGACTATGTATTCATTCAAACCAAGATTTTCAGTATTACAGACAGGGAAACAAGGGTAAACCAGAGTTAAGAGTTCACTAATGGACACATACCCCCTTCCAACACACACCTATGAATGTGAATTTATTTGGATAAAAGGGTTTTAAAAGATGCACTTATGAATCTTGAAATGAGATTGTTCTGAATTTTCTCGATGGGCCCCAAACCTTGTGGCAAATGCCCTTATAAGGGTTTGTGGTGATTTATGACAGCAGCCCCAGGAAACTAGACATAATGGACATTAAAATTAAATACTTAAGCATTGAACCTGACTTAGCTTAAATAAAGTAAATGTGTTTTAGGATAACCACATAGCCCTAGTTGATGAGGAAAAGTTCCTTTTAAAGAATTAAATCTAATAATGGATGGACTAGAGTTGGAAAGCAATCCTAATAAATAGATCTGTTGTTAAAGGGAGATCATATTGCATGAAGGATGATGGAAGATGTTCTTAGCCTACAAACTGATAGTTTGTCACTAGCAGTCACAACAGGTAGAACATACAGTGTCTTGATGTAGGTTGAAATCTAAAGTGTGTATAGCTGACCTCCTGTTGTACAAATAGAAGAGTAGTGACACCAGGAAGAAAACACTGAAAGAACGTGAACTCACATAGAGACTAGATGTTACTTCCTGAATCCGTTTATGAAGAAAAAGAAAAGCAGAGGGTAAGAGTTGTTCTAGATTTAAAACAACTCAGAAGGCGAGCTGTCCTGATCAGTTCTATTGTCTGTTTTGTACCTGGACTTAAAACAACCATAATATGAAGGTTTCTTTTGAACCATCCAGGCAAATGGTGGGTAATAGATGATTCTAGGCTCTGGTATCCTTCCTTTATGGCTACTAAGGAAAAGGTTAAAATAACTATCTGAGATTTGTTTTGCTGTTGTTGTTGTTTAAGGAAAATTAAGGTAGTACCATATCTTAAATCATTGCAACAAGAGGCAGTATTGCTACTTATAAAAGTAAATAATAGTGTATAAAATTGTGTTTCAACCGAATCTTACTGGCATCTTTCTCTCTTTCTTGGAAACACTCCATGAAACAATAGATGCAGTAGATCAGGATGATGGGGACGGGAATGGGGGCACTACTACACTACTATACTACTACACTCTAGGATGCGAGGCTGCATGCAGAGTTAACAACAGTCAGCTGACTGTTTACCTGAAAGACTGGCATAGAATAGGAAAATTTGGTGCCAAGTGCATAAAAATAAGCAAATGAAAAGACATTAATTCTGGTAAGTACAAAAATGTGCTTACATAGTAACTTACTGCTGACCTCATCAGATACCATACACACAAGTCTTAAAACTACAGGTGGTTTTCATAGTGAGGAAAGTAAGTGGCACCGTAGAGGAATCAGCCCATCATTTCCTCAGGGAATAAGAGCTGACACCTGAGGTTGATGCTTGCAAGAGTTCTCTTACAAGCCTGTTACTGTACATAAAATAAAAGATATTACAGACTGACACTGATATAGGAAGAAAAATATGCTTAATTTTACTGTATGCATCATTAGATAAAGATGAAAAGGGTATTAAGATAGATGGCATTAAAGGGATTTCTTCAAGCAGATGAGGTGTTGAGTAAAGCTTTTTTCTACAAGTTTGATCACTTTTCTTTCTTTATTCTTAATGAAAGTGTAAAACTCTGTGAACATTGGGTGTGTATATATTTTATTTGTAAGTGTCCTCCACTCCTTACTGTTGAGGGGTGGGGTGTTTAAACCCAGAGTCTATTTATGTTAGGCAAACATACTTCCACTTAACTATATAGTCTCAAAAGATTTTTGCTAAATCTTTTGAGAATAGATTGAAGTCCTAAAAATGTGAAAAACTTGGTGTTTGTGAAAATCTTCATCAAGTGTTAATTTGAAGAGGTTAATAAAGAGAGATGGCCTTAGAAAAGTTAATTGCCCAGAGCGTTGACAAAGATTTTATTTTCAAAACTATATTTGCCCAAGATTTGAGTCTTCTTGATTTTCAGAAGAATTCTTTGCCACAATTCATTTAAAGTAGTAAAGACAGCATCGTCATCAGTATAGAAAAAACTTCAAATAAGTGAAGAGTTTGAATTTCTGTTGTGTGCTGTGGTTTGCATTTGGTAGCATATTGAAATCCCTATTTTAAGTTAGCTTTAAAAATTAATGTTTCAATGTCTTTTCTAGGGTAGATTTACCGGGCTTTTTCTGAGTGTGGATTGTTACCTTTGGTAAGAAAATGTCGTCCATCTTGCCATTCACTCCGCCAGTGGTGAAGAGACTTCTGGGATGGAAAAAATCAGCCGGTGGGTCTGGAGGAGCAGGTGGTGGAGAGCAGAATGGACAGGAAGAAAAGTGGTGTGAAAAAGCAGTGAAAAGTCTGGTGAAAAAGCTAAAGAAAACAGGACGGTTAGATGAGCTTGAGAAAGCCATCACCACTCAGAATTGCAATACTAAATGTGTCACCATACCAAGGTAAGTTGGCGGGCGCTGTGCTGGGGGAGGGAGCCTGCAGCACTTCATCTGCACAGAGTAGGGTGGTTATTAAAGTAAAATATTTTGTTCTCAAGTCTTGATATTTTAGGGATTATTTTCTTGAGTAGTGACTTTTAAGCAATACTGAGATATATTGTTTTATCTCTGTTACGTTACTTAAAGTTACATGTTATTTTCATCTCTGTGACTGAAAACTGAATAAATATTCATTGAATGGAAGTTAAACAAATAGCTGACAAGTGCTGGCTAGTAGTTTCCTTTCGCCTTGGTCCATCAGTAAATAGAAAGGCTGCTGAGACACTTTTAAGAAAGGACAGTAGGTGAGGCAGTCTCAACTTGCATTGCAGTTGGAAGTTGTCTCAGAGGCTGGCGTCTTACACTGGAAGGACCTGTTCTTAAGAGGTTGAAAGTTTGAGTATAATTGTAATCACTCTATACGTGAGTACAACGGTTAGGAGATTGTGACAGGTTGTTTTGAAAATATATTCCAGTGTTTTCTTTATACATTATAGCATGTGTCTGCTCAGAAGACAGAACTTCCTGAGTGATGGCAGTGCCTTAGGTGAGGGCTGGCTCTGCTTGTTTCCAGTGAGCTTTGAGAAGTATACACCTGATGCCTGTAGATAATGGGTCCCAGTAACACCGGACTTTCTGCTTGTCAGATAGAGTAGTTTGTTTTCTGCCTTGTTTGGTAGACCAATTATCCATTTCTTTTACTTTGTTTCATGCATATCTTAAGTCTCAGTTTGTTTTTACATATGCTGATGAAGTGCTTGGTTTGTGCATCATATTGTTTCCTAGACGAATGGGACTGTGGTGATGAACAAATAGGAAGTTCCTGAGGGAGATTTACTCATTAAAGAAGTTTGAAATAGTAATGAACTCAAAAGAAGACCAGTGTGGTAATGGGATATTAAAGGTTAAAGAAGCTGCTTTGGCTTGGTAAGGTTTGAGCTGATCTCTAGGGAGCAGCACCTCACTGAGAGGGAGGCTCAGAGCTGGAGGAAAGGGCCAGCGTCAAGATCCCAAGGTAGCGAGTGAGTGCCTTCCTGCATTGAAGGACTCATGGAGGGAGAATAAAGAAGGGGAGAGTTCACTTAGCATTTGAGGGAGCTGGAGAAGTTTGAATGTTTGACTAAATAACAAAGGATCAAATAAGGATTTTTTTTTTTAAAAACTGCATTTTAAAAAAGATTATCTTAACAAGATATCTTGGGCAATGGACAGTTGCTGAACAGGAAGAAGAAGTGTTGTTGTGTGCGTGTGAGTGAGTTATTTAGGTGAATAGAAATGTGGAAATCAGTTGCAATGTTGTTACAGTCTAGTGCAAGACAGCAAGATCGGACTGATGGACTGGTACTCAGGGTGACTGAATTTGACCCGTGTTTGGAAGTGGAGATCACAGGACTCTGGCACATTGGCTAATATTAAGCCAAGATTTAGTTGTTGGTTTTACATTGTGTGTTTGGTTGTGGTTTTGTTAGTAAATATTTAAATGTCCACTTCTTGGCTGATAAGCACTGGAATTACTTGCTACTAAGGACTGGGGGACTTAAATAATTTTCCAGGTATAGTATTTTGGGAAAGAACTCAGGGGCTCTATCCAGAGGAAGCCATGGGAAGCCTCTTGGGAGTCTCTGGTGAAAACTAGAAATCAGTAGAGACTAGAAGTTTGGAGAGTAAAAATTAGTCAGGAGCAATCACTGTGGGATGGAGATAGTAGAAGTTGGGAATGGGAGGATAGTAAAGAATTGTTCATTCTCTGTAAGCAGATGTCCCTTGGGTATAAACTGGGACTAGTGATGGTGAGGGTGACTCTGAAGTAGCAAGGACACCTCATGCTATGCAGACTTGAGACTGTACTTGAGCATGGCTTGGAAAGATGGGATTGTTGAAAAGTCTTAAAATATGAAGACCCAGAAGGCAGCTTAATTTTTTTATCTCTACAGGTTTTTGTTTTTGCTTTTGTTTTTATGGTGCTAGGGATTAAACAAATACAGGGCCTATACATGTTAGCCAAGTATTCTACCACTGAATTCCACCCTAGCTCTTTCTCTCTGTCCCTCCCTGGGTGGCCTTGAACTTGAGACCTTCCTGCTTCTGCCTCTCTGGGATGTTAGGATTGTAGACGATATGTTGCATACTCAGCTTGGCAGTTCAAGCTGCATGTGAGCTTATTATCCATGTGGACACATGGGGGCCTGAGGCTGATGTTGAAATGTCTTCTGATCACTTTCCCGTAGTAGTTTTTGAGAGTCTCTTACTGTACCTGAAACTTGCTGTTTCTATGAGGAGGTGGGTCATGAGGTAGTTTGGAATGAGAGTAGGATCCAAGTCTCCACTGCTGTTGAAGTGAGGTTGGCCAGAGTGGGACTGGTGAGGTAGCAGGTAACAGTGCTTATTGGTTACAGGTAATCCATGTGGTGTGTAATATGGGCGGTCACCATAGTAATAGCTTCCTTTCTTTTGTATTCTGCTTGAAATGTACCCTTACCTTATTAAATATTACCTTGGTTTTACTATTAAAATTTATTTGAAGCTTAAAAGCTTATTTGATTTACCATGCTTTTTAAAAAATATACTTTTTTTTGATAATTTTATGCAATTTTTTTGGATTGCTTCCCCTTGCATTTCTCCCCAGATCCTTCCAGACCTACCCCACATCCTTCTCACTGGCTTTCCACTTTGTGCTCGTAAAAAGAACCCACTGATTCCAGTTTGTGCTGTTGATACACGCATGGGTGTGGGCTATCCACTTAAGCATACTTGACTCGAAAGGGACCATACCTTAAAAAAAGGGACTCAGCCTCTTCCAGAGCCATTATCTGTCAGTAGCTGCTCAGTAGGGGTGGGGACTTGTAAGTCCCTCCCCACTCTGCTAGATTGTTAGTTGCCTTGATCTTGTATAGTCCTGTGTGGGTATTTAAGTTGTGTGAGTTCATGAGTGTAGTAGTCCTGTCATGCTTAGAAGACACTTAATTCAGTCCTTCCCAATTCCTGGCTCTTAAAATATTTCCACTCCCTCTTGCACAGCAGTCCCTGAGCTCTGGGGTGCGTGGGATACTGATGTTCCTTTCATGGCTGAACACTCATTCTTTACACATTGATCAGTTAGTTGTAAGTTAACCAATGTCAGCTGCACACAGAAAGTCTCTGATGAGGGTTGATAGAGAGATGTAGAGGGCAGTTTGGTATTATGTCCATTTAGTATAACAGTAGTAATGAGGTCACCCTATAGCCTAGGAGCTTCCCAGCGAGAGTCACAGCAGCAGGTATGTGTTTCTTCTGTGGAACAGGCCAGGAAACTCTTGGTTGTCTACTCACATTCATGCCACTATTGCACCCACCCATGAGCATGTCTTGCCCCGTCTGTCATTATTGTGGTTCCCCTAGCAACCCACAGAAATGTCTTCTAGTACTATGAAAGCTAACCGGAGAGAAGCCTCCTGGTCATTCCAGCCTAAATCACCAGGCCTGTGACCTAGTGTGCTGTGTGAAATGTAGATTTGTGTGTATGGATTGTTGTTGATCAGGAAGGAAGGAAGGGAGGATAGTTTTTTCTTACATTGTAATTTGATGTTGCATATTTTAAAACTTTTCAGTAGAAGTAGAAAAATTAAGTCAATTATTAGTCATTTCTTAATTATCAAATATTTTTAAAGATTTATTTATTTTTTATTTATATGAGTACACTGTAGCTGTCTTTAGACACACACTGTACAAGTGCATCAGATCCCATTACAGATGGTTGTGAGCCACCACATGGCTGCTGGGAATTGAACTCAGGACCTCTGGAAGAGCAGTCAGTGCTCTTAACCGCTGAGCCATTTCTCCAGCCCATATATTAAATATTTTTAAACAATAAATTGAAATTCAGTCACTTCATTAAGAGTAAATACGAAGATGAGAGGTGAGAGTTGAAAAAGAATTTTGTAGGTAATCTAAGCCCAATTTAAACAGTTATCTAAAAATGTGATATAAAATGTATTTAACCACATTCACTTAAAATTGCAAGTAAGGCATTAATAAAGTCCATTCCTTAACACTTTACAGGCCTAACACTACACGATCAGTTGGTGGAAAGCTGGCTTACAATACAGCCAGTGTTTACAGCTGAAATGCCTACTCTGTTGAAGCACTTGCCCTTTGTGCCCTTTGCCCCACTAATATTAGAATGGGATTAAAATTGCCCAGGACAGTCCTGGCTTTCTGTCCTTCTGCTCCTCCACCCCCAGCTGCCTCAGAGGTGTGGAAATTGGACCCTTAACAACACTGGTTGCCTATCTGCACCACGGTAGGCAGTAGCACAAATGGCTCAGAGCAACTCATGTAGAACTGGACCTCGAGCCTAGGCCAAACAATACAGTTGTAGGAAATACTTGTATCTGTATTTTTAAGATCTGGGAAAGGGAGAAAATGTCATAAAATCAGAATGGGAATTGACTCAGGAACAAACAAACAAGTATAAAACCTTTTAGTATATTTTAGCTACAATAAAGTAAAGCAAAATTAAACCCTCTGATGGGGCTGAAGCTATAAAATAATTTCAAAGCAAGTTACTGTGAGACCTAACAGTGCAGTATCATAGTGGCCATAGCCATTGTCCATGTGTATGTAGGAACGCAGAATTCACTTTTCCAAGCTCGAGTTGGAGATCATGTAATTGTTTTCTTAGTCTTTCATCCTAAGGGAACAGTGAAAGATTTTTCATGTTCTTACAATGTTTTTTTTTTTTACTATAGGCAAGGAAAGTTTGAAATCCTCAGTTTCTTGAACTCTGATAATAAAGAAAACTACCCAACTTGTTTTATGCCATAGTTGAACAAGGATAGCAAAACAGACAGCTCTACTGATTTTACTTGTATACAATGCAGAGTTACAGATGCTAACTACAGTTCGTTGGTTTATTCAAACAAACCCCAGATAGTTACTGCAGGACAAGGTGAAGTTTATCACACACTAAAGGGTGCCCTAAAGGGCAGTAAGTCTCCTTACCCAACACTTCTACTTAGGCATCATCTTGATGAATCAAGAAAACTTTCTTTTGGATTCACTGTTTATACTGGGGAAACTAAAAATAACTATACTCATAGTTTGATGAATAGTATATTTAAAATGTTAGGTTTAAATGATAATGAAACTTAAAAGAGAGGCATACCAAATTTTTAATGGTGGTTATTTATGGATAGAAAGAAAAAAAATGCTCTACAATCTTTTCCTAATGTCATATGTAAAATTGTGCTTTACTCTTAGAGTTAATACAATTAAATGTTTAAATAAGATTTAGGGCAATTTAATTCTTGTCTTCCTAATACCTCTTGTTGGGGCTGGAGCGATGGCTCAGTGGGTAAGAGCACTGACTGCTCCTCCAGAGATCCTGAGTTCAATTCCCAGCAACCACATGATGACTCACAACCATCTGTAACAGGATCCCATGCCCTCTTCTGGTGTGTCTTTAGAGGGCTGCAGTGTACTCATATAAAAGTAAATAAATCTATACGTGTGTGTGTGTGTGTGTGTGTGTGTGTGTGTGTGTGTGTATACCTCTTGTTCACTTTTTATACTTTTCTCTGTATCATCACAGTTTGTAGTTCAGGTGCTGCTGAAGTTAGCACTGCTTTTGGTGTTCTTTGAAGTCAGTTTTTCTGTTAAAGAGCAGTTTGAACTGGACCTGGTAGTCTCTGTCAGTTCTTAGAGGTTCATAATGCCACAAAAATCTGGGTTATATACACAGCAAGACAAAGAAAAACAAAATCTAATTAAAATGAAAAGACAAGTCTGTTTTCTTAGGATTCTTTTACACATGTCCCCTGATCCTCCACACACACACATACATGCACACATACATGCACACACACACACATGCACACGCACACATACATGCACACACACACACATGCACACGCACACATTCTTAGGATTCTTTTACACATGTCCCCTGACCCTCCACACAGACACACATGCACACGCACACATACATGCACACACACACACATGCACACGCACACATTCTTAGGATTCTTTTACACATGTCCCCTGACCCTCCACACACACACACATGCACACGCACACATTCTTAGGATTCTTTTACACATGTCCCCTGACCCTCCACACACACACATACATGCACACGCACACATTCTTAGGATTCTTTTACACATGTCCCCTGACCCTCCACACACACACACACACATGCACACGCACACATACATGCACACGCACACATTCTTAGGATTCTTTTACACGTGTCCCCTGACCCTCCACACAATACACACACATGCACACGCACACATTCTTAGGATTCTTTTACACATGTCCCCCGACCCTCCACACACATACACATACATGCACACGCACACAATGTTGAGCCTCCACAAGAATGTAGGAGAGTGTTACTTAGGCCCATGAAAACTATGTGTACATGGTTGAAAGTCAGCCTGGAATATACTGTTTTGGGAAAAAGCCTCACACCCTCTTCTCTGTCACCCAGTTTTGCTCTCCAGTGAAGTCTTAATTGCTTGTGAAGCTTCTGTCCTTTGAGGATAGTATCTTTCTTTTTTTTTTTTTTTTTTATAAATTTTTTTATTAGGTATTTATTTCATTACATTTCCAATGCTATCCCAAAAGTCCCCCCCACACTCCCCCCCCACTTCCCCCCCCTCCCACTTCTTGGCCCTGGCTTTCCCCTATACTGAGGCATATAAAGTTTGCACGACCAATGGGCATCTCTTTCAAATGATGGCCAACTAGGCCATCTTCTGATACATATGCAGCTAGAGACACGAGTTCTGGGGTACTGGTTAGTTCATATTGTTGTTCCACCTATAGGGTTGCAGATCCCTTGAGCTCATTGGGTACTTTCTCTAGCTCCTCCATTGGGGACTCTGTGATCCATCCAATAGCTGACTATGAGCATCCACTTCTGTGTTTGTTAGGCCCTGGCATAGTCTCACAAGAGACAGCTATATCTGAGTCCTTTCAGCAAAATCTTGCTAGTGTATGCAATGGTGTCAGCGTTTGGAAGCTGATTATGGGATGGATCCCTGGATATGGCAGTCTCTAGATGGTCCATCCTTTCATCTCAGCTCCAAACTTTGTCTCTGTAACTCCTTCCATGGGTGTTTTGTTCCCAATTCTAAGAAGGGGCAAAGTGTCCACACTTTGGTCTTTGTTCTTCTTGAGTTTCATGTGTTTAGCAAATTGTATCTTATATCTTGGGTATTCTAAGTTTCTGGGCTAATATCCACTTATCAGTGAGTAGATATTGTGTGAGTTCTTTTGTGATTGGGTTACCTCACTCAGGATGATGCCCTCCAGGTCCATCCATTTGCCTAGGAATTTCATAAATTCATTCTTTTTAATAGCTGAGTAGTACTCCATTGTGTAAGTGTACCACATTTTCTGTATCCATCCCTCTGTTGAGGGGCATCTGGGTTCTTTCCAGCTTCTGGCTATTATAAATAAGGCTGCTATGAACATAGTGGAGTATGTGTCCTTCTTACCGATTGGAACATCTTCTGGATATATGCCCAGAGAGGTATTGCGGGATCCTCTGGTAGTACTATGTCCAATTTTCTGAGGAACCACCAGACTGATTTCCAGAGTGGTTGTACAAGCTTGCAATCCCACCAACAATGGAGGAGTGTTCCTCTTTCTCCACATTCTCGCCAGCATCTGCTGTCACCTGAATTTTTTATCTTAGCCATTCTGACTGGTGTGAGGTAGAATCTCAGGGTTGTTTTGATTTGCATTTCCCTGATGATTAAGGATGTTGAACATTTTTTCAGGTGCTTCTGTGCCATTCGGTATTCCTCAGGTGAGAATTCTTTGTTTAGCTCTGAGCCCCATTTTTTAATAGGGTTATTTGATTTTCTGGAGTCCCCCTTCTTGAGTTCTTTATATATATTGGATATAAGTCCCCTATCTGATTTAGGATAGGTAAAGATCCTTTCCCAATCTGTTGGTGGTCTTTTTGTCTTATTGACAGTGTCTTTTGCCTTGCAGAAGCTTTGCAATTTTATGAGGTCCCATTTGTCGATTCTTGATCTTACAGCACAAGCCATTGCTGTTTTATTCAGGAATTTTTCCCCTGTGCCCATATCTTCGAGGCTTTTTCCTACTTTCTCCTCTATAAGTTTCAGTGTCTCTGGCTTTATTTGGAGTTCCTTAATCCACTTAGATTTGACCTTAGTACAAGGAGACAGGAATGGATCAATTCGCATTCTTCTACATGATAACCGCCAGTTGTACCAGCACCAATTGTTGAAAATGCTGTCTTTTTTCCACTGGATGGTTTTAGCTCCCTTGTCAAAGATCAAGTGACCATAGGTGTGTGGGTTGGTATCTGGGTCTTCAATTCTATTCCATTGGTCTACTTGTCTGTCCCTATGCCAGTACCATGCAGTTTTTATCACAATTGCTCTGTAGTACAGCTTTAGGTCAGGCATGGTGATTCTACCAGAGGTTTTTTTTATCCTGGAGCAGAGTTTTTGCTATCCTAGGTTTTTTGTTATTCCAGATGAATTTGCAGATTGCCCTTTCTAATTCGTTGAAGAATTGATTTGGAATTTTGATGGGGATTGCATTGAATCTGTAGATTGCTTTTGGCAAGATAGCCATTTTTACTATATTGATCCTGCCAATCCATGAGCATGGGAAATCTTTCCATCTTCTGAGATCTTCTTTAATTTCTTTCTTCAGAGACTTGAAGTTCTTATCATACAGATCTTTCACTTCCATACTTAGAGTCACGCCAAGATATTTTATATTATTTGTGACTATTGAGAAGGGTGTTGTTTCCCCTAATTTCCTTCTCAGCCTGTTTATCCTTTGTGTACAGAAAGGCCATTGACTTGTTTGAGTTAATTTTATATCCAGCTACTTCATTGAAGCTGTTTATCAGGTTTAGGAGTTCTCTGGCCCCTTCCTTGAAATGGGAACAAAACACCCATGGAAGGAGTTACAGAGACAAAATTTGGAGCTGTGACAAAAGGATGGAACAGCTAGTGATTGCCATATCCAGGGATCCATCCCATAATCAGCTTCCAAACGCTGATACCATTGCATACACTAGCAAGATTTTGATGTAAGGACCCAGAAATAGCTGTCTCTTGTGAGACTATGCCGGGGCCTAGCAAACACAGAAGTGGATGCTCACAGTCAGCTATTGGATGGGTCACACGGCCCCAAATGGAGGAGCTAGAGAAAGTACCCAAGGAGCTAAAGGGAACTGCAACCCTATATGTGGAACAACAATATGAACTAACCAGTATCCCGGAGCTCTTGTGTCTAGCTGCATATGTATCAAAAGATGGCCTAGTCAGCCATCACTGGAAAGAGAGGCCCTTTGGACTTGAAAACTTTATATGCCCCAGTACAGGGGAATGCCAGGGCCAAAAAGGGGGAGTGGGTGGGTAGGGGATTGGGGGGGTGGGTATGGGGGACTTTTGGGATAGCATTGGAAATATAAACGAGGAAAATACCTAATTAAAAAAAATAAATTAATTAAAAAAACTTGAACAAAAATATGGTCTATTAAACACTGATAAAATTAGGTGTATTTTATAGATAATTCGTAATATGTAACATGGTTTATGAACAATGCAAAATGTTACATGGATTGAATACATAAAGGGTATTTTAAAAAAAAGGAATTCTCTGGTGGAATTTTTAGGGTCACTTAAATATAGTATATCGTCTGCAAAAAGTGATATTTTGACTTCTTCCTTTCCAATTTGTATCCCCTTGATCTCCTTTTGTTGTCAAATTGCTCTGGCTAGGACTTCAAGTACAATGTTGAATAGGTAGGAAGAAAGTGGGCAGCCTTGTCTAGTCCCTGATTTTAGTGGGATTGCTTCCAGCTTCTCTCCATTTACTTTGATGTTGGCTACTGGTTTGCTGTAGATTGCTTTTATCATGTTTAGGTATGGGCCTTGAATTCCTGATCTTTCCAAGACTTTTATCATGAATGGGTGTTGGATTTTTGTCAAATGCTTTCTCCGCATCTAACGAGATGATCATGTGGTTTTTGTCTTTGAGTTTGTTTATATACTGGATTATGTTGATGGATTTCTGTATATTGAACCATCCCTGCATCCCTGGGATGAAACCTACTTGGTCAGGATGGATGATTGTTTTGATGTGTTCTTGGATTCGGTTAGCAAGAACAGTATTGAGGATTTTAGCATCGATATTCATAAGGGAAATTGGTCTGAAGTTCTCTATCTTTGTTGGGTCTTTTTGTGGTTTAGGTATCAGAGTAATTGTGGCTTCATAGAATGAGTTGGGTAGAGTACCTTCTGCTTCTATTTTGTGGAATAGTTTGTGAAGAACTGGGATTAGATCTTCTTTGAAGGTCTGATAGAACTCTGCACTAAACCTATCTGGTTCTGGGCTTCTTTTCGTTGGGAGATTATTAATGACTGCTTCTATTTCTTTAGGAGATGATAGTAACTTTCTAGTGTGGTCCTTGATTGATACTTGGTGGGTTTTTGTTTTGTTTTGTTTTGTTTTGTTTTTGGTTGGTTGGTTGGTTGGTTTTATTTTTGCATCGTTTAAACTTTAAACTTCAGAGAAAATCAAAAGAACTTTGTTTAGATTGTCAACTTTCTTTTCTGGCTTCCTATTTGTAAACTGGAATAGTCACAGAGAAGTCATTTGGAACACAAACTATGGTATTCTTTTATTTTTCTCAAATACTTCAGAAGAGACATTCCTCTCTCTGTATGGTGTTGGGTAAGTGTGGTTCTGTGTGAAACATTGGTTGGGGAGTTCTGCGTTTGCTTTAGATTGCCTGGCACTTAATCAGCTTACTCAGTCCTGAAAAGTGGATCCCAGTGCAGTGAGTGTGGCTGCTATTTTGTTGCTTCCTTACTTGGGAAAGATGGTGTTGCTGTGTGAGTACTTAGGCAGGCCAGTCTCTGGCCCATTGGAGGTAGTGTGAGAGTTGTGAGTTACATTCACACATATTCCATGTCTTCACGTTTTCTTTTATGTTTTTCAAGAGAATATTATTAAATTGTATTACCCATCGTTTGGGTAGGCAACATTGTGTACCTATAGTTTAACTTAATTCAAACATGTAGTTTTTGTGTAAAATCAATGAGATCAATGAAACTATAAATTCAAAAGTAGAACTTTGAGGTTGTAAGTAATGATACCTTTTATCAACCTTAGCATGCAATTACAGTGTTTATATGTTCTGTTTATAAATTGTGAAAATGCATGGGTTGTGGTTAAGGATCCTGTAAAGTACTTTGAAGGACACATTTGAGACTCTTGATGGTTTGCAGATGCCTGCATTTATGGTTTTTAGGGTTTTTGTAAGGGGATCTCTTGTCATAACACATTCAAAGTCCTTTTGTAAATACACCACATTCAGGCATAGAACTCTGTGCGTGCATGTGTGCACCAGCCACATGCCACAGCCAGCTTCAGGTGACACCCTGCCTTCACCGTGTGTGAGACAAGACTTTGTATGTTTTCCATTGTGTATGCCAGGCTAGCTGGGCCCACAGTGTTCAGGATTTTCCTGGTTTTGCCCAGGTTTTTTTTGAAACAAGTGCTATTGCCCACTGAGCCATTGCCCCAGCCCACCCAGGACTTTTTTTTTAATCATTATTTTATAATAGAGAAAACACACCTTTAGGACCTTTGTTCATTTATAAAAATTAGTGAATTATTTCCAGATTAAATAGCAACTATAGTACTTTTTAACATCTGGGGCAAGTGATTCTTCTTGTGCCATAACTTACTGTGTTGGCTTCAGTGATAAACTCATTCTAGCTAAAGTAGTAGTGACAACCCTTTAGTTTTCTTAATATCCTTAATCTGTTTCCAGTTTTAACGGAAGCCATTTCAGTTTGCCCACATCATTCCTGTGTGGCTACTGCATTTTGGGAAGATCATTATCATTCAAGGTCTGAGAGTAGTGCTTCACTCTCCTGCTTCCTGTCTATAGAAGAGTGCTTAGAGGCTTCTGTGTCCACTGTCAGGACAACTTGAAGGAGTTTGTCTTTTCCTTTAAGTATGAGAGGACATAGGTGTTGAGCTTAGGTCATCAGGCTTGATGGCAAGCCCCCTTTTACCCTTCCCACTGAGTCATTTTGATGGCTTAAGGATTACTATAATTACTCTATTTAAACTAATTGGTCACGTGTAGACAGTGTGAAATGGTTTCAGGAGAAGAATCCCAGCATTAGAACTTGCTTGGAGAGAGTAGGATCTGTGATCTTAATGTCTCGTTCTCTTCAGATTGAAGGTCTTCAGAGTGGCTTCTCAACTTGTTGAGTGTCTCTGCTGAGGTTTGAGAGATGTGTAAACTAGTACCTGACTTCTTGGAGAAGCCTAAAAAGTAGGAGATTGGCCAGAACTGTCCTTTGTAGAATTGTAGTAAAGAAAGGTCATGATGAGAGTGGCCTGCCTTTTTGGGTATGATGGGTCAAAGGTGCAAGAGTCATCCCAGGGACTGGATAGGTAGCAAGGTAGTGACAGTTACATCAAAAGGACCCCAACTTCAGGTCTGCAAAGTCTAGGCAGAGCAGCCTGAGAGGTTAGTCCCTGAGCTACCAGGTCAGCATTAGGGTGCTTGCCTTCTGTAAGGTCTCACCTCACCTTATCAATCAGAGCCCTTCCTGTTTGTTAGGCCTGAATTTGCAGGCCATAAAAGTGACACCTGAACTGTCCTGAGGATGGCCGAGTACAGTTAAATGTGGAACAAAAGGTACTTGTCCCGTATAAGTGTCTGGACATGACTAGAAACCTCATGGTAGCTTTAGGAAATACAGTCTGACCAGAGCTCGTCGGGGAATAGTACTGGGCAGTAGAAGGGCTCTCAGCCAGGGCCAGCTTGTTCTATGTGTTGTCTTCCTTTGGAACTGAGAGTTCCAAGTTGGTAGCTGGGGACAAAGGGAAATACAGGTTGGAGAGACATCACAAGCATTTGTAGGCAACTGTGTCATTTTAGCAACTTAAACTATTTGACCATAGAAGTCTGGTAAGTTATCCAATAATACTTTATTCTCAGAGATGATTTTATCATAAACCATCTTTAATTGGGATTTCCCTCTATTACCATCATTCTGCCATACTATGTGTGCATGTGTGTGTAAACACTTGTGTTTTCAGGTATAGGGAAGACAGGAGGACAGTGATGTCTTCCTGAATCACTGTTTACTTTATTTTTGAGACAGATTTCACTGAATTGGAGCTCATTATTTCAGCAAGACTTGGCCAGTCAGTAAGTCACAGGATGACCTGTCTGTCTGTCTGTCTGTCTGTCTGCTGTTGTGCCTGACTTGTTTGTGTGGGTGCTGAGGTCTAAACACAAGTTTGTCGTGTTTGAGAAGCACTTCACCAACTGAGGCCTCTCAGTCCTGGCATAATCTTTATTCAGAACTCTGCTTTGGGGCTGGGGCAGGACATACTAGAGGAGGTGGTGTTTTGATGCTTTTGAGAAATTGATCAATAAATCCTGAAATGAGACTTGAAACATGTTAGGAGACACTGGTTGAATCATTCATCTTGGCCTTTTTCTTTTAAAACTATCTTTCAGTATATTAATCATATATTGAGAAAGTAACATAAGAGAGTTTTCCCAAGCCAGGCGTGCGGGTCCATGTCCTTAGTCCTGACATTCCAGAGGCTAAGGCAGGTGACTCTCTGAGTTGGAAACCAACGTGGTCATAGAGAACACAGGCCAGCCAGAGCTGTGCAGTGAGACATTGTCTCAAACAAATACATAAATAAAAAGCTTTTTCCTTATTGTCTGTTTATGGTAGTTTGTGGCATTTGTATTTACAGGTGTAGATAAGAGGTACTCTACCTAAATATTTTGATCTCTGTGTGAAAACCCTTGCAATATAAATGAGAGCTTATTTCTATTTGGTGGTGTGCTAATTTTAGAACACTGCTTATTATAAAACATGTATTTGTAGGAGAGTAGGTATGTAGAAGAAGTCAGAGGACAATTTACAGAAGTTCGCTCTAGCTGCTGTGTGGGTCCCAGGATTGGAAATGAGGTCATCTGGCTTGACCTGATGCTGCTCCCCCAGTGAGCCAGCTCCTGGGTCCATTTAAAAGAGTCCATTCTTAATTGTGATCCCTATTTTATGTCTAGTGTCTATTTCAGGTTTTTCTGCATCTAATTTGAAAGTTAAATGATGCATTTTTATTAGGATTTTTTTTTCAATTTGGGGTACTGTTTTTTGAATTGTTTAAACTATATGTGAAAATTAAATTAGAAAACCACTTGCTGTATTATTAAAGTTAAAGTCTTTGTACTCTTTTCAACATTAGGTAGTTTTTTTTAAGTACTTAATTTTCAAAAGGCTTGAAATAATCCCACAAACCATTTTTAGACTTGCTAGTAGATCATTTCCATGGCCAAGGATGTTGTTTGTTTGTAGGAGACCTGTTGTTAGTTTTCAAATCAGGGCACATCCATGAGGATCTCAGATAGCATTGTGACAACACTTAAGTTAGACATGGAAAATACTGGGGACAGGTGCCCTTTGGGGTCTTTCAACATCAAGGAAGGTTTGTGCCAAACCAAAGAAGGGGACAGGTGTTTGAGTATAATCTGTACACTGCTCACAGTGCAGAATTAGTGTGCAGCTTTCAGAATGTAATCATTGCAGCTTGCTGGGTTAGCAACAGAGAAACGTGAAGGTTATGGTCAAAAGCTTCTTAACACAATTCACAGTCTGTCAGATCAAGGACATTGAAGAAAAGAGATGCATTCATACATTTAATTACAGAAGGCCTTAATTTCTCTAAGATCAGTAACTAGACAAAAATATCTATTCTTGTGTCTCAGCTCATTATTTCTGTGGAGGAACTGGTCAGTTCAGTGAGTTAATGGAAAGAAAAATGGAGGGGATCACTATTCTTTCCGTGACATGATTGACAAGGAAAAAGCAAGTGAGTAAATTCAGCAAGGCTGTCCCTTGCAGACTCGTTGTCTGTCTGAAGCCAGTAATAGTTTTATAAATACCAGCTCAGGCAAAATAAAGTACCTAGCAACACAGTTTTCTTAAAAGATAGAAGATCTCTATAGGACATTCTAAGGCTTTGCTAAGAGAAATCAAAGGAAAATGCAAGGCAGAATTGGTTCTCATGTAGCATGGCCATGGTACAGACTGATCCTGTGACTCTTAATGAGCTGCATGGAGCTGAAGCGGGGGGGGGGGGGGGGGGGCGGGGGCAGGAGCAGATGCATTAGACAGCATTAGATAGCCTGGTGGGAGAAGACAGTGAATAGTCACAGAACCGCTAAAGCGCCAGTGCAGAGCCCACTGAATCTCTGTCCATTTGAGTCCAGCCAACCAAAACAGGGGTTGATGGTGGAAGAATGTGACTAACCGTAGAATCAATTCAGACTCTACCAGGTCCAGCTCACAACCCTGAATTACTGAACTACAGGGAAAGAAAACTTGTCTCTGTTCCTTGTAGAGTGGCCCACCAAGACAATACCTTAGATGTTGAAACTGCCAGATGATAAATTGACAGATAAATCAATGTTTCTTAGTTGAAACATTCAGTTGTATTAGTTAATGGGCTTTAATACTTCAGTGTGGTATTGGCATAAAAAGAGATAAGTGGTATAAAATAGATCGAAACCTGTTTGAGGGCTGAGGAAGTGGTTTAGTGGGTAAAAGTGCTTGCCACCAGGCCTAAGGTTCAATAACCTGAGCTCAATTCTCAAGACTCAAACACATAGTGAAAGATTCCCCATGCTGGGACTAAAGGTATGCACTGCTGTGTCCGGCCTTGTAGCTTCTTCAGCTATAAAAGGGCATATAATAACATTTTAATACAATAGATGTACTTTTTGTCAGTGTGTTTTATTCATTGTTTACCTTTATCTTTTGCTAATTTGTTAAGATAAGGATTTCAAAACTCCTTTCTTGGTGCCATAAAAGGACCATGAGTCTATGGAGGGGACTAGAAAGAAGGCATAAGCAAGCAGGAGGTCTTGGAGATCCACCCCAGCACTTGGTGGGGGAAAGGGGCAGAGAATGATAAAACCCTGGGACTCAACTAACAGCCAGCCTAGACAGCTAGGTGAGTTGAAGCCCGGGAGAGACCCTGTCATAAACATGAGGTGGACTTGATCAGCCTGCTCAAGCCTGCGACCTGAGTTCAGATCCCTAGAAGCCATGTAAAAGCCAAAGGCTGGAGCAGCCTCAGCACAGCCTCACTGGCAGGTGGAGGGAGACGATGGTGGCTAGATGAGCTAGTGTCTGAGATGTCTTGTTGCAAAAAAAAACCAAAACCAAAAAACAAAAAGTGGAGAGGACTAATGCCTGGTTGTCTTTTGGTGCCAGCAGGTGTCACAACATAGCTCAGAGACTAACTCCCAAGGCTGTCTTCTGGCCTCCATGTGCCCGCTTCCACAAGATTGAGCCCCCCCCCCCCCAAATTTGCTCAGTTTTCAACCTACTTTAATTTTTCCATGGGGTTCTCTATATTCTTACCCACTTGGATATGCAGGAAAAACTCTTTTGGCAAAGGTTATAAACAAGTCATACAACAGTTGTTTACTGTTGTATACCATGCAGATAACATGAATAGTAAAAGTAGCTTAAAGATTATTAGGTTCTGAGGATTGTGTCTTCTTTTGCCCAAAGTTAGTACTCATTTTTCTTTTCTTTTTGTCCCCCTGTCCCCGACTCCTTCTCCCCAACTTTGAACTCAGATCTACCTGCATCTGCTTTCTGAGTGCTGGATAAAAGGAAGGGCTGCTTCACTCCTGGCCTGGCTTGGCCTGACCCCTTTCCCCTTCCCCTTCCCTTTCCCCTTCCCTTTCCTCTTCCCCTTCCCCTTCTCCCCTTCCCCCTTCCTCCCTTTTCCCCACTTTCCCCCTTCCCCTTTTTCTCCTTTCCCCTTCCTCCCCTTTACCCCCTTCTTCCCTTCCCCCTCCCCCGTTCCCCTCTTCTGCCTTTCCTCCTTTACCCCCCTTCCCCCCTCCCGCCCTTCCCCCCTTTCCCCTAGGAACCTGTCAGTTACCTGGACAGTTCTTTCTGAGTGGTTCTGCTGCTAAGCAATGTTTGAATTGACTTCAGTGTGTTGTCCCTTGTTGAATTTCATGTAAATGAATCTGTTCAATATCTAGTCTTAACTGTTGAGCTTCTTTTGGTCAACGGAATATTTACTGCTGAGATTCATCAGTATATCACTATTATTGCTATTCAGAATTCCTGGAGAGCGGGCGTGGGGTGGCTGAGTGGCAGAGTCCTTCACTAGTGCACTTAGTGCAGTGTGGTCAGCGTGCAGAAACCCTGGGTTCAGTCTTACCACGAATCCTCACATTTGAATTCTTTGCACTCTCATACACTTTGAATTAGTTTTATCAACTGCAGTGTCACAAAAATGTTTTGCAAAGATAATGGCTGTAATAAATTGGAAAGCCATGAAAGCCATGGACCATGTTAAAGAAAACTAGGCATCATGATATGGAGTCATTTTATCTGTGGATACAGTGGATAGTCACAGCTTTTGAAAATGTCTCTATCTTTTTGGCTGCTGCTAAAGAAGTCTTATGTGTCTTGTTGAATCTTTTTCTAAGTGTTTTACTGTTTTATACTTAATTTATTACTGAGGTACTGGGGATACAGTAGATTCTACATTTGCTTTTATATCTTAGTATATCGCTTAGTTCACCAGTCCATTGTACAAGCTCTTCATAGATACACTAGGATTTCTGTATAAAGTTTAGTTATTAGTCCCAAGAAAGCAGTTAATATTTCTTCCTTTTCTTCAGGTTTGCTTTTAATTTTTCTTTCTTTGTTGTACCAAGTAGGACCTGCCATTTAATGCTGGTCTTATATCATTTTCTGTAAAATTTTAAAACAACAATTTGATTTAAAAAAAATGAGAATTGAACCCAGGGCCTTCCTTTTGAGTACTGGAGATTGAGCCCATGGCCAGTTTCCTCCCCTCTACCACTAAGCTGTGCCCCAACCTTCATTTTAATTCTCACAACATTGCCATGGTAGATATTCAACTTGGAATCCTCCTGCCTCAGCCTCCTCAGTAACTGGTATTACAGGTCTGCACCAGAAAGCCTGGTTCAAAATTGCTTGGTTTAAAGTGTTCTAAGCTGGACTGCTCACCCACCTCTCCAACATTTTTATATTGTGGTATTATTCTCATTTAAAATATTTTAAAATGTATTTTGTGATTTCTTCTTTCACTTAAGATTCACTTGGTTATTCTAAAGTTCATCGACCTTTTATGACCCCAGCATGTGTGTGGGGTGTGTGTTTGTTTATGTGTGTCTGTGTGTTTCAATACTTTGTGCATATTTGAATGTTAGCATTGTGCAGGTCTTGTGTGACTTGCAGTGAGTAGGGCGTGTGTCTGTTTAATTACTGAGATTGTTCCTGTACTAACTTCTCACTGATCTGTCAGATTTGCTTCCTGGTTTCTTACCTTGTTTCTTCCTGTGGAACCTGGTAGGAGTAGAGCAGTGGCCTCCTGCTACATCCCCAGCCAACATGCATCTTGGGTCTGACTTTAGATATTTTCAGGACTGTTAGTGTCTTATGTCTTTTTTATCTTTGTCTTAAATATTTTATCTTTTTTTGTCTTAAATATTTTATCTTTAGTCTTAAATATTATATCTCTTTTGAATTCTAAGTCTTGTCAGTAAGGAACTTACAGACATACTTGGAAGAAAGCTGAAGGACACTTTTATTATGAGTTCAGAGACGACCAGGACAGCAAAACTGTCCTGGTAATTACAAGAGAGGGAAAGACAGAGACAGAGACAGACCACATGGAGGCAGAAGAGGGGAAGGGCTTCAGAGAAAGTGAAGAAGTCCTAAGGATCTCAGGAAAGCGTGCTTAGGCTTTGTCCAGTATCTGAAAGGACAAGGACATGGAAAAGAAGGAAAAGGAAAAGTTGCACTTACCTGGGTAACAGGAAAAGTCCCAGGGCACTGCATGGTGGAAGCACTGTAAGTGGCTTCATGGAGGAAGGGTCTCCTGGGATGACAAGCACCTCACTCATTAAAGGACTAATTCTACCACCAAAGATTTGTGTATTCTATGTATATGTGTGCTGTATGAATATGAGTGTTTTGTTTGCATGTATGTGTATGTACCTTGTGTGTGCCCACAGAGTTTGAAATATGGTGCCTGGTCCCCTGGGGCTTGAGTTAGAGGTGATTGTAAGCCATTGTATGGGTGCTAGAGGCTGAACCACAGCATTCTGTAATAGCGACAAGTACTAATCATTGAGCTATCTCTCCAGCCCTTCTCACAGCTTCATCATGTTCTCAGATAAATCAGCTTTTCTCAAGTGGACTTCCAGCCAGGTTATTGACAAACCCAACTGGACTACCTCTTAAGAGAAAAGACAATAGTGTGTGCTCATCTAATCTTTGAAGTAGGTTGGAATGTCATGTTATTATACAGGGATAAATATATTCTATTCATTTGACCCGGCAAGGGAGGATTAAGGAGAGGCAATTATGACGCTGCTTTTGTAGTGTCATAGGAAAATGGGAGGTTGAGGAAGGATGTCCCATCCTCAATGTCTCCTAGAGCTGTTAATCCTTGTAACGTTCCCCCCTCAAGAATTGAAACTCTAATTATTTAGAAACCAGTCCAGGGATTGGCATAAATCCCCAAATACTTGTACCAGCTCTGGCTTCCAGCCAGGACAAGACCAAGGCTATTTCTAGCTTCCTGGCCAAGGGCGAGAGTCTGGTCCTCAGTTGTACAGTGCCTGCATCGTTTCTGTGTCCTGCCAACCATTGTTTGTGATGGGCTCTATCATTCCCTTTATTAAACACTGCCTGTGCAGGCACAGTTCACTAAAACTGTTCCGTATTTAAAATAGATCATTTCTGTATGGATTCTTGTTTTCATATAGCTACTCTCTACCTTTACTTGGAAGTGGTATATTGCTGTTAATTACTGTTGCTGTGACTGGATTTAAGTATCAGTTGAGTTTTATCGTCTATATGTGCTTCTTGTGTTTCTGGTGTCGTGTCTCTTTGGAGGTTTATTTTATTTTTGGCTTTCCTTTTGGTGTTGTCTTAATTCTGGCTAGTCTTTGGATTATAATAGCATCCTTAGCTTTATAATCATGCAGTTGCTTTTACATTTCTGTTTACTGTTGTCTAAAACTTACATTCATGTGTTCTTTAGGTTGCAAATTTTTTACACCCTCTCTTTCTTAGAAATTATAGGAAAATAATACCACTGTTTATATTTACCTATTAACATTTTTAAGCTTTAAATTTTTCATGATACTGGATTTTCTTCTATTACAAATTTTCTTTATCCTGAAGTATTTATTTTCCTTTAAAAGTCTGCCAGAAACAAGTTGGTTGAGTTTTTTGTCTTCAGAACATATTTGTGCCTTGACTTTGCAAAGGCTACTTTGCTTATTTATGGGCTTGTGAGTTAAAAGTTCTTTTCTTTCCCTTGCATAAAGATGTTCCATTGTCTTCCAGCTTTCATTGTTTCTTAGGAGATATTGTGCTTCTGTCTTTATGTAATGGATTGTTCTTCCTAGGCTGCTGCCAAAATAAAGCAGACAGGATTGTAAAGGCAGCAAGAATCCATAGGGAAGGTGTGGTTTCAGGTTTGTGAGATGGCAGGGCATTAAAGGAAGAACAGTAGGAAGCCAGGCAGGGACAGGTGGGCAGTAGAAGAGCCGTTGGTGTCAGGACAAGCAGGTTCCTCCGTGTGCTGACTTGGTACCTACTCAGGGTAGGGACTGGCTTTTTCAGGAGTAGGGGTGGGGCCTTCAGAGGAATTGTCTGCCAGAGGGTCTTTATTAGAGGAGCTCAAGAGAGTTGGGAAAGATTTGTACCAGATTCTAAGAGAAGACAATGCCTGTCATAACTTGTTAGGTAGTTTAAATTCTTTGGTGTTCACCATGCCTCTTGGGTGTTTCAGTTTAGTTTTTTATTAAGTTGTAATGTTTTAAGACTTGAAAATGTTCTGGCCATTTTCCCCAGCCATTAATTTATTTCAGGTTTTTCTATTTTTTCCTCTTTATTATACAACTGCACACATAACTCCTGTTTCATTTTATTTGCGAGTCTTTTACTATTCTTGGTTAGGTCATTTCTGCTAATGTATAAATTTACTGATACAACCTTTGGCCATTGGGCTTTTTATTTCAGAGTTTGTAATTTCCAGTTTTAGTATTTCTGTAGTTTACATTTGTTGAGATTCCTGATCTGTTCATTAATTTCAGAAACATATTCATAAAAATCACTTTAAAGCTCTCATCCAGTTGTTTCTGTTACTTTTTAATTGTGTGGCTTTTAGTTGTATACTAGCTATGTGAAACAGTGTTGTAGAAACTCGGATCCGCTGTCTACCCTCTGAAGACTGTGAGTTTTTTTTTCAGCAGGTGTCTAGTAGCTTCCCAGCCTAGGCTTGGCTTCTGCTGTGGCAGAGGCTGCATTCTCAGATCTTCGCGCTGTTCCAGTGCTGGTTTCATCAGTCAGCCCCCACAGCCTATGCACATGTGCCAGTCACGGATTTGGGCAGAGGTCATCGTTGTTTGAAGATTTCTCCCCTGTGGCTCCTTTATTTACAGTTAAACTACAATTTTATGCATGTGTTCCAGTTGTCCTGAATCCCTGAGGCTGGGGATTGCTCGCAAGTAAAAATTGTTAGAATATAGCTCACATCCAGTGTGGCATTACTCATCTGCAAGTCGACACCTTTCACCTTGTATACTTCTTCCTATTTATCTTTAAATACTTTGGTGGTTGGTTGGTCAGAGCTGTGATTTAAGGAAAACTGACCTAATTGAAGCTCCTGGACTTTATTGGAAGCAGTTTGCTTTGAGTTAGTATGTTCTTGTGTCTGCATGCTTTTGAACTCAGGCGAATTTGTGATGTGATTCTCAACTGGTAGGACCAGTCTCTCCTGGGCCTTCTTGTGGCTCTTATATACTAGAGAATCTTGTCTGGATCATAAAATCGACGAATTAGAGGCATGTTTCTCTTCACGCGCTATGTGTTTAGTTTTGTTAAGATTGTTTTCTTTAATAATTACACATACTTACTAGTTGCTTTGTAGATGTTGTTATAAAGTGATTCTGTTTTTGAAGTGTTCTGGCTGGGTGTGGTGACAAATAACCATAATCCAGCACTCGGGAGGCTGAAGCAAGATTTTTGTGTTTCAAGGAAGCCTGAGTGAGCTACCTATAAAACAAACAAGCAAATGTTTTACTAGCTAGAATTACTATTTTTAAACAGTCTTTCCAGTTTGAGGGAATATATCAAGTGAAAGCTGTGAGCTGTATGGTGGCGTGATGGCCGTCAGTCTGGGTCAAGCTGAAGTCTGCATCATCTTGTCTGGACCATTCACTTTCCCACTCATTGTCCTTTGTTCCTGGGTGTATTTCAGGTCCAGGAGAGTATAACTTCCATGCTTTGTGCTCTAGATTCTGGTTCTCATGTTCTCAGAGGAGCCTAAGTGAAATGTTCTTCTTAATACCATAACAGAGTAGCCTCCAGTTATGCTGTTGTTATTTTCCTTATATTGATTTCAAATAAATAATCAGCTCTATAGTATTCAGTTCAGAGTCACAAGAGGAAGGTCTAGATTACCCGCTTTTCTTGGCGTTTTCTGCTTTTCATACTGTGGTGATGTGCAATTAAAGAGTGAGACTGTCTAAACACATTGGGGCAGCTTAGGAACATGTCCCAGTGTGCTCTTTCCTTCTTCTCCCTCTGCCCCGCTCTTCTTTCCCAGGTACTGCTCAGTTCCAGTTACTGTGTACTATAAAAGGCTGCTAGCTGTTTTAAGGGTCTTGGGTCAGTCTAGGGTTACAACCCTTTTGAGAAGTGGGTCCTCAGACTACCCTTTCATAGGGGTCACCCACGACCACCAGAAAACACTGATATTTACGTTACGATTCTCAACAGTAGCAACATTACAGTTATAAAGTAGTAATGAAGATAATGTTGCAGTTGGGGATCAAGGCAGCATGAGGAGGAACTGTATCAAAGTGCTGCAGCCCTGGGAAGGCTGAGAGCTGCTGCACGCATCATCTGAAACTTCAGGGAAGCCCTTTATTGACCCACCTGCCTATCAGTTGCTTATTTGTAAAAGTTATTAGAAATGTTCCTGGTTTTCCTCAAATTTTATTGACTTTGGTAATATGTGAGAAGTAAAATTGAGTCTCAAAAATTATATTTGACTGATTTAAAAAGTACAGCTTCATAACCAAGAGACAAGGCAATCAAAAGGTCCACTCTGAAGGCTCCTTTTAAAGTCTTCCTTCACCCCCGGGCCAGTAGTTACTCTGAAATGAAGTAGTAGTTCAGGGGAATTAGGGTGAATTATCTTTGACCAGCCTAGGTTCTGGTAAGAGATGTGAAAAAACAAACAAACAAACAAACAAACAAACAAACTAACTAAGATGCGTTATAGTAAAATAACTTTAGTTTATGTTATTTTGCTCTTTATAAGTAGTAGCACGAAAGCAGTTACAGCTTTTCAGTAAATGGAATTTCTTTGAGTATTACAAACAGAAAACCCGGAAATATTAACTGTGGATGTGTCTGTTTAGTTTAATTACTTTTTTTGAGACAGGATCTCATAGACCAGGCTGGCCTTAAATTTACTGGGTTAGCCTGGGCAAGCAATGAACTGATCCTCCTGTTTCCACCTCCATGTGCTGGATTACAAGCGTGTGCCGCCACACCCAAATGATGTGTTGTTTTAGCTGCACCTTTTCTAGATTAAAGGTACCAGTTGACAGCTGTTAACTGAAGTGGGCTTTTGTTGTTGTTTTCTAAACTAAATAATGAAGTGAAGGCCCTTTGATGGCATAGGATGAACTCTGAATAGAAATTGTCCAGGACGTTGTAGGTATGATGTCATTAGGTGAGCAAGCATTGGTGTTCACATATAAAACATAACCATGACTTATCTGGAGTCACATGTTCCATTTACTGGCTTCCTTCATATAGAAAATATAGTGGCTCGTGCTGACCCGTTGGGTGAGGCTGTGTATATTTTCTGGGTGAAGGAAGTGTTCTGTACATTCTCCATGCTTTGCATCATGGTATTTTGAATAACCATGCTTCCATGTTCACATCAACTTTTTGTTTTTCAATTTATGCACAGCACTTGCTCTGAAATTTGGGGACTGAGTACAGCAAATACGGTAGATCAGTGGGACACAACAGGCCTTTACAGCTTCTCTGAACAAACCAGGTGAATATCCGCCCTCCATGGGACCCTAGAGACCGCGTGGGAGGGTGCTGTGGATGAGCTCAACTGGGTTGTTTAGTGTACCTTGTGCCTAGGATGTTAATGTACTGTGAGTAAGGCATGGCGTGTAAAGTATCAGCGTGCCAGTATTAAAGATGTATTAATGCTTCAGCTAATGTTTTGGTCAATGCAATTTTAGTTTTGAATCATTAAATTACTGTGTCCCATAAGAATAAGACCTATTTATAACTATATACTTATTGTAGTCCAATATTAGATAAATTTGTTACTGGCCTAATTTTTAAGTAGATACTTAACTAGTTTTTTCTAAATTGCTTGTTACCATCTAAAGCTCATCTTTACACTAGCATGTATTTGATGAACCTCTTACATCACAGTTAACAGTAGGCTAACTTGTTTTTCTGTCATGTTTTTTTAAAATCACTTCATTCTCTCTTAAGCATATTGGTATTTGTCCATTCCATTTCATCACCATCTGCATTTCTGTGTGAGCCTCATAAGTAAGCCCCAGATACCAAGAGTCACACTTCAGTAACAAGTTACAGTAGTCTGAGTAAGTTACTGTCACATCATTGTTGATATTTGCCATTTTCATACTACTTCCTTTTTTTGACAACCAGTTGCCTTCAGAATTAATGCCTTTGAAAGAGTTTAGCTTTTTAAAAATGGATTTTGATGAAGTTTTCAAGTATAATCACATAACACTTTGTAGACCACTTGCCATACAAGGCTACCCTTGCATTGGCATGTGAGTTGTTATATGCACACTGATAGAGGACAGGCGCAAGGGCCACTGCTTGCTCTATCCAAACCAGCTTGTGTCCTTCCTGGGTGTCACTAAAGCTGACTCCACGGCTGGGCTCTCCTTCATGTCCTCTTAGTGTGTTCACTTAGCCCTGTTGATGACACCTAGGCTCTCCTTTTAAAAGTGCTCTCCTTTTTTCCCTTGCTTCCAAATAGGTCTCTTGATGGCCGTCTTCAGGTTTCACACCGGAAAGGGTTGCCACATGTTATATATTGCCGGCTCTGGCGCTGGCCGGACCTTCACAGTCATCATGAGCTCAAGGCAATCGAAAACTGCGAATATGCTTTTAATCTGAAAAAAGATGAAGTGTGTGTAAATCCGTACCACTACCAGAGAGTTGAGACCCCAGGTAGGAAACTGCAGATGGTTCTGGCTCTGTTTTCCTGGTTTTAACCTAAGAGGACGACTAAAGGCTGGTTAGTATTCCTGTGTCTCAGGGAAGCTTGAATACAGAATTCTAACAAACTGTGTTAAATTGATCATGTTATTTGGTAGGAGTTTTAAATGTTTTCTTATTCTTTAAACTTTCATGAAAAAAGTATCTTAGAAAAGGGACACGTCCACTTCTGGGAGCTTACTTAGTTGGACAGCAAAGTATGTATCTAGGCAGTTCCTCAGATTTGCTGTTCTGAGAGCTAGCTGTGTGTCTCTAACACCACTTGCTTCCAACAGTATATTCTTTTAAGTGCTTTCAGAAGAACTTGAATGACAACATTTTTATACAGTAATTTAGTGAACTTTGTAGTAGGACTATTGGTTTAATGATTTAGCTTAAAACCTTAAACAAAAAAATTCATATTAGAAAAAAATAACTAACTCCCACTTTAGTGAAGACGTCTTCCCATTCTCCCTCATGAGTTTTTTTCAGACAGGACTCCTGTGTGGCTCTGGCTATCTGGAATGCTCTCTGTAGACCAAGTTGGGCTTGAACTCAGAGATTCGTCTGCCTTCCCAGTGCTGGGATTAAAGGCATAGGCTTGGGCTCCCTTCCCATTTCTAATGGGGTTTTATAAATTCTCATGGTAATATAGTATTTGACAGGGTCACATTGTTCTCCAAATAAATAAACCTTAATTTGGAGACTTTAAATGATAAATTATGTAAATCAACTCCAAGATGAGAATTGTCAGTTCTTTAGTGTTATAATAGCAGATAGGTGTGGCCAGACTGAAAGGTGAGCTACTGCCTTCTCCCTGTGAGAGCGTGGAGTAAAGGCCTTTCCGTAACCCCTTCTGCCACTAACTTGGATCTCTTTAACTCTTACAGTCTTGCCTCCAGTCTTAGTGCCTCGGCACACGGAGATTCTAACAGAACTGCCGCCCCTGGATGACTACACCCACTCCATTCCAGAAAACACAAATTTCCCAGCAGGAATTGAGCCACAGAGTAATTACATCCCAGGTACTTTTGCCTTAAGAGTCTCTTAAAACTTAGGTAAATAGCAATCTTGTAACAAATGCCCAGGTGTTAGTAATGTGGTTTCATTTCAGGTGCTCTTGACTTTGGATGGAAAAGCCTGATTGGTGGGGTGGTTATTTTGCTTTCAATACATTAAATAGCTTGTTTTTATTTTTAATTACATAAAAATATTTTTAATATATTAAATTAAAATGTATTATAAAATTAAACTATATAATATTTTTATTATAAAGGTTTACCTTTTATTTTGCAGTGGCTTTAAACAAAATACTATGAGAAGTAGAAAAAAGGCCCTTGTAAGGTTGTTAAAGCTCTTGAAGTAGAGACAGCTGCAGAGCGTAGGCATAGTGTATGGTCTAAGAAAAGCATCCCTGGCCAGGCAGTGGAGGCCAACCAAGCCTTTAATCCTGTGTTGGGGGTGGAGGTTGCAGAGGCAGGTGGATCTCAGGGTTCAAGGCCAGCCTAGTCTAAAGAATAAGTTCCAGGACATCCAGGGCTCCACAGAGAAACTCTGTCTTGAAAAAACAAAAAGAGAAAAAAAGAACAAGAAAAAGGAAAAACATCTGTAGAACAAACATAAACAAACATCTAAGAATCATTTTTTCATGGGTCATTTGGTAATGCTTAAGGTAAATGAATACTTAGTACATATCACATTTTAGTTTTATAGATAAACAACACATTGAAAAAATAGAAGATGCTTAATTATGTTTCTCCTGGGTCTTCTACTGAAAAATGACTGAACTCGACTACATTAAGTTCTCAAATTCTGCTGTAAAAATTTTGTTTGCAGTCTATTTGGGGTATGTGTGCACACGTGGAAGGAGTCGGAGAGCTTTGTGGATTCCGTTAGCCCCTCATGAGTACAGGGGATCAGCTCAGGTGGCCACACAGTATGGGACACTGCCCACGGACCCAGCGCACGGCTCTCCTTCTGCTCCAGTTCTCTGGCCTCGTGAGAGTTCACAGTGCAGTACCAGCCCTGCAGTTCTTACTGCTTTCCAGGGGAAACAACTACTGTGCTGTTGCTTTTCTACCATTTCTGTGTGTTTCCACTGATGGAAACTAGTTAGGAATTAATCGTATTCTGGATTTTTAGTCTTTCAGTCTCTGCCTGACTCTTCTCCCTTTATTTTAAAAAGTAGGGTTTTGTTATTTTGCTTTGTTTGTTTTGATACAGGGTTTCTCTGTGTAAACCTACCTGTCCTGGAACTCCATCTATATATCTATAGACCAGGCTGGCCTCAAACTCAAAGATTCACCTGCCTCTACCTCCCAAGTCCTGGGATTAAAGGTGTGCTCTGTTCCCTGTCCTATGCCACCACCACCACCACCACCACCACCACCCCCCGGCCCCAGGTAATGGTGTATAGAACATTCTTGTGACATTATCAAGGAAGAGTAGACATGAGCACAGTAGATAAGAGTACAGTGAGGTGAGATGAAGGAAGAGAAGAATCATAAAATGAAATAGTGCCTTTTGTGGGAGAATTGAGTCTTTTATAAACTGGCTAGGAGTGGAGAGAGAGAATGAGAGTGAGATAATGAGAATGAATGTGTGTGTGGGGAGTAGGATTTAAGTCTTTCATGTGGCAGCTGCTGTTACTCCATAATGCTAACAAATTAAAATGTGAGTACACTGAGATCCACACTAGAGAATAACTTACGGTGGCATTATTCAAAATGCTTACTCTTCAAATATTAAGAGGTTTGGACTTAGGGTTTTTTCTTTATTCTTTTATTTATTTAGATAATAGTGTTTTATAAAGTAGCAAATTGGAAATAAAATATAATAATTGCTTTCCTGGACACTGTCAGTTGCCAGTGACAGCAAACCCAGAGAACTTACTTTTGGTCCATTTCAAAATAATTTTCTTCAAAATTTTTATTGTTATTATTTGAAATATCTATCTTTGTATACCCACGTGCATGTGAGCGCAGGTGCCCAGAGTTCAGGAGAAGACGGTGGCTTCCCTGGAGCTGAGCCCCTTAACTTGGGTGCTGGGATCTGAATTCTGGATCTTTGTAAGAATAATCCTGCTCTTAACTTCTGACCTCTCCAGCCCCTGAAAGAACTGTTGACAGTTTTTTAAGTGCTAATGCTTTATTATCCATGTATAGATAAATAATAATAGAGAATGGTAAAGAAATAAAATGAGATAAAGTGTTTTAAAATTGAGCTTTCTTCTTAGAACTTAGAAACATTGATGTTCAGACTAGCAGAGCTCAGCTTTTTAAATTTTCTTAGTTTTAATCTTTAAAATAGTATATGATGATGTCAGTTATTTTTTATTGTTTGATTATATTAAAATAACTTGAAAATTTTTAACGTTAGCCATTTTGGTACACTGACTTCTAATGAGAATTTAGGGGCAGTCTGCTTGCTTTTGCTTGTTCATTGTTGTGTTTTTGTTTTTTGTTTTTCAGACAGGTTCTGACTATGTAGATCAGGCTAGCCTCACACTTACAGAGACCTTCCTGCCTCTGCTTTCCAAAGCTAGGGTTTAAGGTACCCTTCTCCCTATTGACTGATATGAGAATCTTTTTTATGTCATGTGCTTGCATTATTTTGCGTTACTGTTAAGAATTGAAAATGATGGTGCTGGAGAGATGGCTCAGCGGTTAAGAGCACCGACTGCTCTTCCAGAGGTCCTGAGTTCAAATCCCAGCAACCACATGGTGGCTCACAGCCATCTGCAATGAGATCTGATGCCCTCTTCTGGTGTGTCTGAAGACAGCTACAGTGTATTCCTATACATGGAATAAATAAATAAATCTTAAAAAAAAAAAAAAAGAATTGAAAATGGTACTCTGCTGAAAATCTTTTGTACTTTTTTCCCCTTAAAATCACAAATGATGAAATTGTATGCATGCTGTTATTGTCTTTGAAATTTACTCAGCTATACAGATGCATCTTGAATATAAATATTTTATTCAGAAAATGTATTAGAAATGATGTTAGAATCCTAATTTTCTAGTAATTTATGTCTGTTTTCTGCCTTCAGCATTTAGAATTGTTAAGCAGTTAGGAAGCTGAGCAGAGAGGTGGGAGCTTTTTCAGTTAGAATCCAGGTTAGGGGGCTGGAGAGATGGCTCAGTCGTTAAGAGCACTGACTGCTTTTACAGAGGTCCTGAGTTGAATTCCCAGCAACCACATGGTGGCTCACAAACATCTGTAATGGGGTCAGATGCCCTCTTCTGGTGTGTCTGAAGACAGCTACAGTGTACTTATATTATTTAAAAAAAAAAAAAAAAATCCAGGCTAGGTCAGTCCTGAATCATTGAGTCATGTTACTTTTTTCTCTCTCGATACATTGGTGTAGTCTGAAATCAGAGCTGTGTGTCCATCCAGGCCTGGTGCCCACTAGTGTTTTTGTTTTGTTGCTTTATTTTTAATGAGAATACCAATGTCTTTGAATCGTATGAGAGGCATCTATAAAGTTAGGTTTTTTTGCTGTTGTCCCAAAATATATATTCATGAACCAGGTGATAAGTAGTATCTAAAAAAATATGCCAAGAAAGCTGGATTATGGTACTAGCGGTGTTATGGATTCACCTACAAGAGATGGATTAGAGCTTCAATTGCAAACTCAATCTTGGTTTTTATTATAATACATAATTTCTTGGTTTTCCAAGTGATTAATTGCTTGTATTTGGTAGCTGAGAGAAAAAGCAGTATTCAAATCAACTATACTTGACTTGTTCTAAACTTTTCTAGAAACACCACCACCTGGATATATCAGTGAAGATGGAGAAACAAGTGACCAACAGTTGAACCAAAGTATGGACACAGGTAAGTACTAACTTCTCAGTAATTAGCCATTGGTTTAGCCTTCTGTGATCTCAGAGCATATTACACATCAAGAATATGTGAGGATAAAACTTGAGTGTGGGGCTTAGTAAGATGGCTCAGCGGCTAAAGATGTTTTCGGCTATAACAGCCTGAGTTTGGTCCTCAGATCCCACAAAGCAGAAGGAGAGAATCTCTTGACCACCACGCATACACTGTGGAAGGCACATGCTCATGTAACGGCTGCCCATCACAGTGAGAAAAACAACACAATTGTGTCAAGAGTGATGTTTGTTGGTATCCAAACTTAGAAGTTGAGAAATGTACCCCAAAAGCAAACCCCCCACCTTGACAGTATCTGAACTATCAAATGAGACTCTGTTGTCATAAAAATGAATGTGTATTACTTTGTGCAGTTGGTAGATGTTTCCCTTACTAGAGTTGAATGAAAACCTGAAAGTTCTCAATGCCTTTTTGTTTTGAGTATTCTGAGCTGCTGTTTAAAGTTTTAATCACCCCATGAGTGAAGAATACCTTTCATAAAAGACCATGGTCACCCTAGTAGCAGGTTTGTAAGAAGGATTTGAGAACACAATAGGAGAACCTGCATTTCTGTGTATCTTTAACTTAATAGTGAAGTCTGAATTATACAAAATACTTTGTTCCTTTCCTGGTCTAATTTTGATTAATTTCTGATAGTTAGCTATTATATCCAGTGTTGGGAAAGTTTTAGCATATAATAATGAATATTATATGCCTCTGAGCTTTATGCTATTTGTTAAGTGATAAATTCTATAACTCAAGGAAACCAAGTAGGGTACCCATGTAAGTGCTTTGATGTCATTGTCTAGTGTGATTTATTCAACCTGTCCAACCTTAAGGATTAGTTAGTGTTTTAGTCACAGTTTTATTGCTCTGAAGAGAAATCATGACCAAGAAAGCATTTAAGTTGAGGTCTTGCTTACAGCCTTTGTAGTAAGCAAGGTTTAGTCTTTGTCATTACCGTGGGGAGTATGGCACTGTGCAGGCAGGTGCTGCAGCAGTAGCCTGCATTAGGCAGAAAGAGCAGAAACCTAAGATGACATACTTCCTTCTACAAGGCTACACCCACCAGTTCTTCTAATCCTTTTAAATAGTGCCACTCACTCATGACAAAGCATTCAAATATTTGAGCCTGGGGGGGACCCATCTTATTCAGATCACCACAGTAATCCAAACTGGCCTGAAACTCAGTATGAGGCCCAGACTGCCCTCTAACTCAGATCCACTTGCCATGAGTATGAGCCACCACCTCTAGCCTAAGTTATTGTTAAATGGATTGGCATTGAAGGGAGAGGGGAGGGCTTTATATCAATTTCATTGTTTGATTCCTTCCATATGTTAGATGTCCAGGTAAGATGCCTTTGCTGTAGCCAATATTTATGTCTGGCTGTAAGAGTTACAGATAGATAGATGATAATCTAATGATCACTGGAAATAGCATGTTATACATGTTAATACACATTGTACTTGGCTTTTCAGTTAAGCCTCATTGACACTGAATATTTGTTAATGAACATTATTTTTTTGTTTTGCACTGTCGTAGCCATTAAAACGGTCTTGAAAGTGGGTAGCATATAAAGTTGTTGAGCATAACAAGTGAAATATTACTCATACTTCTGTATTAGGAGTATTACTATAACAACTATCAGTGACATTGTGGAAAAACTGGAGTCCTCATATATTGCTGATAAGAATGTAAATTATAATCATTTAAGTAAGTTTGTTGTTCAGATAGTAGGTATAAGATTACTGCATAGTCCCATCGTTTGACTTCTAGATCTGTACCCCAGAGAATTTAAACAGGTCCACGTAAAACTTGTGCAAGAATGTTTGAATTGTAAATATTATATGTATCATTTCCAAATGGAAACAACCCAGATGTCTACCACATTTTGAATGGCTGAACAACATGCAGTGTGTTCCTAAAGTATGGCCTGAAACCTGGGAGAACACATGGCCCTGCTGACAGCTGTGAAAGGAAATAGTTTAAAGCCATTCAGCTTGTGCTACTGTCGTTATAAATATTCATTGACTAGTATAAAAATCAATAAGGTTTTGAGAATGTGTTTCCTTATTGGTAACATAGTGTATGAATTATATAGGTACTTAATGTATTCTACTTTTTGAGACTGGACCACAGTCACGAAGGGCCATCATCACACACAGGGTGGCCTGAAACCCAGCACACTGGTCCTAGACTCATGGGTACCCTTCTGCATGAGCCTGCCAAGTTGCTGGATTATAGGCATGCACTGTGATCCAGGCCATGCTGTACTTTTAAAGCATACATAGAAAACTGAGATCAAAGAATAAAATTAAAGAACTAGAAAATACCTATAACTCCTGTACCTGGAGCCCACATGAAGGGGCAGGAAATAAGCAACTGAGAGTTGTCCTCTGACCTCCCTGTGTGCACTGGGACACAAGTGTCATGCACACGAGTTTTGTGTTTTAGTAAAATAACAATTGTTTGTTTATAACTACAAAGTAAATACATGCATAATTCCCTATCAAGGAAAATGTTAACTGAATATCTTGTGCAATTATGATGATAGAAAATTCCACTGTCTCATACATGCTAGGCAAGGCCATTGCCACTCTTCTGGACCCTCAGCACAACTCCTGTATTGTGTGAGGTTCTGATGATATTATTAATTGTGAGAAGAATGTGTGTGAGTGTGAGGCTTGCGGGTGAGGTGACTACATGTGTGTGTGGGAAAGTGTGTGTGCGCACAGTGTGTGGACAAGGGTGTAGGGCCTGTGTGGGTCACTGTAGCTAGCTGCAGCTAGGTAGGTTTTGTTCTGGGTCTGCTATTTGCTGCTTTCAGTTTGTGTGTCTGTTTTGCTGTTTGATAACTGTGGCTCTATAGTACAACCTCTACACTCACCATGCAAACAGAGTCTGATTCCTTGGTATTTACTCAGGTGAACTTACATCCTCCACACAAAAATGTTAGCTTGGGTGCCTACAGCAGCTTGGTTCATAATTTTAAACATTTGAACACGGTCCATCCAGACAATGTCAGAAATGACAAGATGTGGTGGCACTTTGGGTATAAACTAAATGAATAGCCGTGATCTGTAAAGGCCATGGGTGTGCTGCGCAAGCCCAGCGGTCTCACACTGTGAAAATGCAAACCTTCTGAGGATAGTAAAGACTTGTCGGGTTATAGAGAAAGAAGCCTGGAGTAGGTAAAGCCCATACATTGATAGTGCAGTGAGGCTGGTCTGTGTGAGAGCAAAAATGGGGGAAATGTATTATGTGTTTGTCAAAAAAACTTACAGAAAATAAACACAAGAGTAAGCCTTCTTGGAAACTTTGGACTCTTGATAACAATACGTGAGGGTAGGTTTAGCAAATGTAATGTATCTACCCTTGGGGCAGGGAAACGTGGACGGAGAGTCAGGGATATGAGACTTCTCTGTACCCGATAATCATGCTGTGCCCCTAAAAAATTCTGAAAAAGAAATAGAACTTTGTGTTTTCTATTTGCAGTTAAGTTTAGTGAGTCTTTAAGACTCACTAAAGAAGATCCCAAATTGGGGAAAGTGTTTGCATTTGATTTCTAGAAACTTGTTTAGATTCTAAAATGTGTAAGTCAAAAGTGAGAGAAAAAACAATAATTAATATTAAAAAGTGGATAAAAATTGGACTGGAGAGATGGCTCAGCAGTTAAGTGCACTGACTGTTCTTTCAGAGGTCCTGAGTTCAATTCCCGGCACCCACATGGTGGCTCACAACCATCTCTAATGGAATCTGATGCCTTCTTCTGGTGTGGACTCACATATAAAATAAATAAATCTTTAAAAATCTTAAAAATGTACTACTTATAAACAAAAGCAATTATAAAAGAGTTGCTGTTCTAAGGCTATTAATTTGGCAAATGTCACCACACAGTGATACTGCAAAAAAAAAAAAAAAAAAAAAAAATTAGCTTGTCAGTTCTTGGTAGAACTAAACATTTTGGGAGTGAACTTTGATATGTAAAAAACACACAAAGCTCCCTTTCTGAGACCTTCGCCCTACAAACATGCATGAACTTGTAAGCAAAAGATACACAAAAGTATTTCTCTGGATGCTTTAGGTGAAGACAGGCACTTCCTGTCTTAATGGATGGAAGGAACTCTGTCTCCTGTGTTTACTAATTCTTTATTAGTCTTCCTTGAGATAGCTGGGGAAGTTCTGAATATGTGACTCAGCTCAAAGCCAGGTGTCCCGCTTAGTGGGAAAACCCTAGGCACAATACAGACAAGTGTATCTGTTGTCAAAGCTGTTCTATTTAACTGACACGAGCCCCAAAATGCTTCATTATCAGAATTAGAACTGAGTCACCAAACAACTTAACCACATGCTCTGCAACCCTGCCTATGAAGAGACATGATTAACTTTTAATATATCTTGAGCCACCTAAAGATGGGTAAATGACCAGGACAAGAGAGTCAGCAGAAGAGCAGATGTCACAAAACTGAAGTAAAACATAAATAATTATAAACTAAGAGAAATGGAAATGTCCATTTAAGACAGGACCTCTTAGCCTGCCGTAGTAGTATACAGCTTGAATCCTAGTCAGCACTCGGCAGACAGGGGCAGGCGGATCTCTGATAGCAAGGCCAGCCTGACCCAGATAGTAACTCATAGGACAGCCAAAGCTACACATTGAGACCCTGCCTCAAAAAAAGCCTACTCACAATGGTCTCTAACTTGCTCTGTAGCTGAGGCTGGATGTAAACTCCTGATCTTGTGTTTCGGCCACCTAGGATGTGGGCTTACAGCTATACCACCATCCCAGCTCGAAACTGCTTGTGCAGACCATGTTTGCATCTGTGGTCAGTTCTACCTTGGCCATCCAAGTTAACGTCTTGATGGTGTAAATGGGAATGTGTACCGGTACAGCCTTTTGGATGATAACTTAGCCAGTATCTATCAAAACTGGGAAGGCACCAACCCCTAGACCTGGTACTTCCTTGTAAAAACTGGCACCGATCAGGCGCAGCTTGGTTCTTAAAGTCAACAATCTCGTTATTAGCGACCATGAGTAGGCTGCTGTTGGCATAGGTATGTAGATGAGCAAGAGAAACATCTGCACAGAAGGTGTCTAATGAGATACCTCATACAGATGAGCTTACAAGTGTTCCTGTTGGTCATGAGAAGGGGATGACACTAAACAGAAATATATTGGCTGATGTACTTTATAGAATACTCGTGGAAAGGGCAGTAGTGAGCTCGGAGTGGGGACCTGGATGTGAAGAAGACAAGCCAGTCTGTGTCCTGAGAGAGGAACAAGTTACTCAGTGCCTCAGGCACCCTTGTGCCTCATGTGTGCAGCTCCCTGAGTTACACTAAAATAATGTCTGTGTTTATTGTAGCAGTCAGCACTGTTTCCTTGTTACTTGATCAGTGTCCGCTTTCTTCCTCCACTTCAGGCTCTCCGGCTGAACTGTCTCCTACTACTCTCTCTCCTGTTAATCACAGCTTGGGTAAGTAGCTGGGACTCCTCCATTCTCACTGTCTGAAGGAAAGTTCTCTCTGGAAATTGCTTTTGTCTGTCTGAGGAAGACTACTCAGAGGGTGCACACTAGTGTCTTTAAGAACAGTTGGGATTATAGTTGATCCTAAAGGCTTTTTCTTGGTGGTAAGGAGTTTATGAAACAGTCTGAGTCACTAGAACTGTTCTTTATGAAGTTGTATAATTTAAGGTCTTATGGGTGTCTAGGGTGTATTTTACAGTAGCAGTCAGTGGGAAAGATGTATATATACACAAGTCACATATGCGTGCACACACATTTGTGTTGCTTGTTTTGAGCCCACATTTCCCCTGCTGTTTCATATTCTTCAGCTTCTATATATTGAAATTTATTTTATAAAATTGTCATATTTTTTTCTCTTGTGATCTTCCTTTCGATACATCTCGGTAAAAATTGACAAAGATAATTGCACATGGTCCTTGTCTTAGTTAGGGTTTTACTGCTGTGAACAGACACCATGACCAAGGCTACTCTTAAAAGGACAACTTTAAATTGAGGCTGGCTTACAGATTTAGAGGTTCAGTCCATCAAGGCAGGAACATGGCAGCATCCAGGCTGGCATGGTGCAGGAGGAGCTGAGAGTTCTACATCTTCATCTGAAGGCTGCTAGCAGAATACTGACTTCCAGGCAGCTAGGATGAGGGTTTTGAAGCCCGTACCCACAGTTGACACACCCACCCCAACAGGACCACACCCTCTAGTAGTGCCACTCCCTGGGCCGAGCGCATATGTAATATGAACTGTCACAGTCCTCGTTTTCTGTTAGTACGTCATCAGTTTTCGCTTGTGCACACTGCTTCTTACATGGATGCAGATGGGCAGGGAAGTGTGCTGAGTCTTCTCCCAATGGAGTATCTCTTCGTTCTAGGGCTTTTGACTTTGCTGTTTATTCAACTCTATATTTCGTCCTGTCCAAAATTACCTTCACAATGCATTTTAGATACCCACCCACCCAAGTATAGTAGGGTGACCAATTTTCCCTGTTGTGATTATTTAAAACGGATGAATAATCCAGCATAAATTAACTTTATTTGATGGGGAAGTTTAAAAAAACTGTATCTGTTATGATCTATGGGAATAAGTTTTATATGAAAAACACTGACCCTCTGGTCTGTCCTATGGAGACTAGTACAGATGTCCCAGTGACTTCCTCAGCCTCGCCTGTCTGCGGTCTGCAGTGCCTTGTGCTCAGCATCTCGCGTTGTTCAACCAGCATCTCTTCTTGTACTTCAGATTTGCAGCCAGTTACTTACTCGGAACCTGCATTCTGGTGTTCAATCGCATACTATGAACTAAACCAGAGGGTTGGAGAGACCTTCCATGCGTCACAGCCCTCGCTCACTGTAGACGGCTTCACAGACCCATCAAACTCGGAGAGGTTCTGCTTAGGCTTGCTCTCCAACGTTAACCGAAATGCCACTGTAGAAATGACAAGAAGACATATAGGTATGTTTTATTTTCTCTGTGTGAAAAGGTGCAATTTACTCATAATACAGACAGTAGTATATAGTATTCAAGCAAAAGCTTGTGTAGAAAAGCTCAGCTTCATCTCCACCCATGAAACCCTTTGGTATATTACTACAAACTTTTGTCTTCAACTTTATCTGTATTGAGCACTCTTTGGTAAATATGTGTAAAAATGACCTACTTGTTCAGTCTATTAGTCACAAAAATCAAAAAGTCCATGTTCAGTCATCCATCTTCATTCATCCGCTTCTCCCAGTGATGTTATATATGATTGAGAGTGCAATCTCGAGGCTTCAATGTAGAATGCAGGCATTTCTCACAGTCCTGCAGTGCATCTTGGCACTGTGTGAGGTCGGCATTCCTTCCCAGTAATACTGAGGTGCTGCCTGCTGCTTCGTCACAGCAAAAAGTGGAGCAGTCTAGAGGCATCATGCATAGGATTTAGAAGAGATGAATGTAGACCTGATGTGGGAATCCAGGTCTTCTATTGTGCCAGACATTAAGAAACTTGTCAAACTGAAACACTCCCACTTGGTCCTCATTTAAGTTTGAAATGGTTATTTTTTTTTATAAACCTTGTTTGCATTAATAGACTTGTTGTTTTAAGTTTTTATCTCAGTTTACACATCTAATGTGGTAAATTTCCATGATTATAGTATGCATATACATAAATTGTCTGGGGAGCTTAGTATTTTTTAACCAACAAGGCAAAGAGTATAGAACTACAGATAGCGAGCATCACTGATCCCTTCTCCAACCTCAGCTTACTTCTGCCTCGTCGGGATCAACCGTTTCCTCACCTGAGAAATGACATTGATTACCAGAAATTAATGCTGACATTGTAAATGGTAGCAGCTAGTAAATGTACGGGTGGCTTTGTCTGAGCTGCGCAGACCTTGTTACTTTGGACCATCTTGCTGAGCAGGTCAGACAGCGCTGCAGATACAGGCTGTGATAGCCTCCCTGAGTGACTCACATAGGTTTTTATTGTCCGTGTTTTTGTGTTTTAATGAGACCATTTTATTTTAAAGAATATTAGTTTACTCTGCCCTTTTTCATGTCACCCAACTGAATTTTACTTTACTATAATTTTATCTTTTATATTTTTAAAAAAACTTTTGCTAGCTTCTTATGTGATTTGGTCAGGGAATTATCTGAAAAGTCGACTTTTGTACTTAACTGCGATCCCTCCCGCCCCTCCCACGCACCTCTGTGTGTGAGGGTTTCCAGGACTGTTTGTCAGGCACACTGCCCTCTGAGTGTATCCTCCGGGCCTGACCCTCATCCTTCACTCAGAGCTCAATGCAAGATTGAGGTTTAAAGATTTGTTCATTAATTATTAATTTAGTCATTTATTAAAGACACCATAGCTGTCTTCAGACACTCCAGAAGAGGGCGTCAGATCTCGTTATGGGTGGTTGTGAGCCATCATGTGGTTGCTGGGATTTGAACTCGGGACCTTTGGAAGCAGTCAGTGCTCTTAACCACTGAGCCATCTCTCCAGCCCCTCACATAGTCTTAAGACAGTAGAATGGCAGCATCTGTGTTTATCCTCTACCTGTGGTTTGCTGTTGGTTTGACTGGTTATTCCCTCTGCCCCATAACGAAAGCAGCTGCTGCTACTTAGGAAAGTCTGTTAACCTAGTGTGTGTTTGCACTGCAAAGTAGGCGGTTACGTAACAGGGTAGACATGATCTTTTTTATTTTTTTTTAAGTCTTTTCTTAACTTAGTGGAAAATTTGCCCAGACATTAGTTAATTTACTCAAAATTAACTCAATTTTTAAGTGAATTTTAAAACAACAGGTAATTTGAATGAAACCATCTCATTACCATATACTTTCCTATATCATTGAAATATTTTTATGAGCATTACTTCGAAAAGTCAAAATTGTTAAAAATCCTAGAGAAAGATGCAATGCTGTGGTATATTTTGGAATTGTAGTTGAGGAAAGCATGACTGAGCGAAAGTCATGGAAATGCCTCAGAACTGGTTCTGCATGATGTGCAGGCCCACGGAAGAGAGCAAGCCTTCTGAAGCTAATCACCTGTGCTTTGTTTTAGGAAGGGGAGTGCGCTTGTATTACATAGGTGGGGAAGTGTTTGCTGAGTGCCTAAGTGATAGTGCAATCTTTGTGCAGAGCCCCAACTGTAACCAGAGATACGGCTGGCACCCTGCAACAGTGTGTAAGATCCCACCAGGTATGGATTCAACCCTGTAAATAAACCTCTCATCTCACTTGCTTCATTAACTTCGCTAGTTGCTCATGGCTTTAGGAATTAGGAGCTGATTTGCATGCTCATTCTAAAACATGGATCCTTTTAAAAATATTTTTTCATAATATATTTTACTGTTTCTCAATTTTAGGCTGTAACCTGAAGATCTTCAACAACCAAGAATTTGCTGCTCTTCTGGCTCAGTCTGTCAACCAGGGTTTTGAAGCCGTTTATCAGCTAACCCGAATGTGCACCATAAGAATGAGTTTTGTGAAGGGCTGGGGAGCAGAATATCGGTATGACTCCCCCGTTCAAGTTTCGACTTTCTCCACTGTGATTATTTTTATTCTCTTCTTTGTATCTTCTGTAGTTCATGTATGTCTGTTTTCAACAGATCTTTATATAAAATAATAAAAGAAAGAGGGCTAAGTATATAACTCAGTTAGTGGAGTGCTTGTGTGTCCTGTGTGAAGTGCTGGATTTAATCCTTGGAAACACATAATCGAGGTGTTGGGATGTGTCTGGGAGTTCATGGCCATGCATGAATTGCATGAGGCCTGTAGATAAGAAACTTGAAATGACTGTATTATAGAAGAGGAGACTAAATTGGATTTAAACAGGCACTTTATGAAACCAGAGGTGTCTACTTTGTGCTCAAGGGAAGTTTCCTGATTGGAATGGCACGAGACCTGGGTTCTAGAGGATACATGGAGAGTTTCAGGAGATAGAAAAGGCAGTGTCAGTCTGGCAGCAGAGCAGCCCTCTGATTAGAAGGAGGATAAAAGTAAGATTGAACAGTTTCGTTGAGAACATCTGAGTGTAGTCCCCCTCATCGGTGGTCTCACTCTGCATTCTCCAGTCTGCTGGTGTTAGTGAACTGTATCTCCCAGTCTGCTACACGTGCAAGCCTGGCAGAAATTCTTGTGTGTAGAAAACCAGACGCCTGTACTTGGAAGTTGGCTAGAGCATACTGAAAACCCAGGCTTCTACTGGGTTGATAGCATGTGATAAAGAGTACTGCATATATGCTTAGGCACTGAGCTTCCCTTACAGTGCTTTTAATTATGTGTATATCATGTGTATATATGGGTCTGTGCTTGTGTGAATAACAGTGCCTGTGAAATCCAGAGGAGGGTTGTAGATCCCCTAGAGCTGGAGTTACAGGTGTTTATGAGTTGCCATATGTGGGTCCTGGTAACTAAACTTGGTCCTCTAAAAGAGCATGGCATATTCTTCCCTGCAGAGCCATCAGCCTCTTGGGTATCTAGTCCTAAATTCTATTGGGCATGAATTGTTTAGAGATGGAGAGCTGATAATGGCCTTTTATCATGATTGAAGAATATCATGTTGAAGAAGCAAAAGTAATTGTATTGACTGACTCTGTGTAACAAATAAGATAGAGCTAAGTCCAGTGTCGGAGAATAGGGTAACAATGTTCTGTGATCCAGGGAGTAGGCAGTGGTCCCTTTGTTAAAGCATTAGAAGGTTTTAATTTTGCTTTTTAAACTAGAAGCCTGAGGGATGTTACTGACAAGGATGTTGCTTATTGTGTGTCTTAGAGAATTGTAGCTTCAAGTCTTAACATTGTATGGCAAGGATTTAGCTTGGGTCAGCAGACTTTAAATTTGAGCCTTGTTCCAGTTAGATTTCATGGATATGTGTAAAAGTAGGGCTCCATATGTGTCAGTTTACTTGGGGCAATCTTTTCGGGTTTTTGTCTCTCCTCCCAGCCTCATTACTAAGTAGTACCTAAATTTTCTCCTATAGGTGTATCATTTGAGGTGTTAGTTAAATAATAGTATCAGTAGACTAATTTAACTTCAGAAAAAAAGGATGTTTTTGTAAATCTTTCAAAAAGATGGAATTCTGGGGAGATGGCTCAGTTGGTAGAGCTCAAAAATTGGCAAGTACAAGGATTTGAGTGTGAAGCTCTAGCACCCAAAAGAACCAGCCATGGCTGTGAGTGTGTATAACACCATCGTGGGTGGAGATGGGGGTGCTGGGACTGAGGAACCGAGGCCCCGGGGACAGATGGATTCTAGGAGCTTGCTGGCCAGCCAGCCAGTCAGTCCAGCTAGAATAGCGAGGGAGCTTCAGGTTCAGGGAGTGACCCCGACGCAAGGAAACGAGGTTAAGTTGAGGAAGACACCCAACTCCCTTCTGGCTTCTGCATGCACCTGGAAACATACATATGTGCCACACATAAATAAAATTCTTGAAAAAGGACCAAACTCACTAGTTCATTTTTAGCAGTAAATGTCAACCATTTTAAAATTTATAAATATATACACAAGACTAATAATTATTCTAAAGAAATAGATTTTATTTTATACAACCTTCTAGTTTCCTAATTGTTTTTGTGTTCTTTCAAACAGGAGGCAGACAGTAACAAGTACTCCTTGCTGGATTGAACTTCATCTGAATGGCCCTCTGCAGTGGCTGGACAAAGTATTAACTCAGATGGGATCCCCTTCAGTGCGATGCTCAAGCATGTCGTAAACCCATCAAAGACTCGCTGTAACAGCTCCTCCGTCGTAGTATTCATGTATGATCCCGTGGACTGTTTGCTATCCAAAAATTCCAGAGCAAAAACAGCACTTGAGGTCTCATCAGTTAAAGCACCTTGTGGAATCTGTTTCCTATATTTGAATATTAGATGGGAAAATTAGTGTCTAGAAATGCCCTCCCCAGCGGGGAAAAAGAAGACTTAAAGACTTAATGATGTCTTGTTGGGCATAAGACAGTATCCCAAAGGTTATTAATAACAGTAGTAGTTGTGTACAGGTAATGTGTCCAGACCCAGTATTGCAGTACTATGCTGTTTGTATACATTCTTAGTTTGCATAAATGAGGTGTGTGTGCTGCTTCTTGGTCTAGGCAAGCCTTTATAAAATTACAGTATCTAATCTGTTATTCCCACTTCTCCGTTATTTTTGTGTCTTTTTTAATATATAATATATATATATCAAGATTTTCAAATTATCATTTAGAAGCAGATTTTCCTTGTAGAAACTAATTTTTCTGCCTTTTACCAAAAATAAACAAACTCTTGGGGGAAGACAAGTGGATTAACTTGGAAGTCCTTGACCTTCATGTGTCCAGTGGATCTTAGCAGTCGTTCTTTTGTGAGCCTTTTCTCCTGAGTTGCATTAGAAGGAAACCTTACTGGAACCGTCCAGGCTCCTCATCCCATTCCTGTTCTGGTTCAGAGCAGTACAGCAGAATGACGTCGTGCTAAACAGTTGCACTGCTGGCTTCTGGGTTAGTTGTTTCTGAGTCCAGGAAAGGTTTGTGTGGGCAGTAAGTCCTTTTGTCTAATAACCAGACTTCAGCAGATGATAACTGATGTGTATAACCAGTTGTTCTGTTGATTAACTTTTGTCTCAAACATGCACAGGTGGCAGTATAATTATTTTCAGGGCTATTCTAGAATCATCTCAGTCTGTTTCCTTCTTCCAAAGCCAGTCTAATAATAAAGTACCTTTCTGTAAAGGCAGCCGACCTTTTGCCTCATTTTACTTTTACTACCAGGTTGTATTACAGAACAGACCTTTTGTAAATGTGTTAGAGTGACGCTGAGGTCTTGTCAGCAGATAGGGCCATCTGTTTTTAAAGTGTATTGTATGTAATTTATAAGTAGAATGTTATTTTACCTAGCTTCAAAGGTTTAAATATTGTGAGCTAAGCCATTTAGCAAGATTTCTAGCCCGCAGTTAGCTGTGGACTTAGCTCTTCCTGACTTACCCTGGGTGTGTGGTTTGCTGACCTTTCAGCTCTGCAGGAAGGAGATCCCAGCTGTCCTTTGGTCCTCCCTTCTGCAGCACACGACAGTCATGTCCAGTGTTGACTCCTTTCTCGTTTGCAACTCCGTACAAATGCCTGGTCTCCTTTTTGTAAACTTTCATATTTTTGCAGACAAATACTTTTGGTACTTACTCTTTGAGACCATTCTCACATGTATGTACAGTAATCATTTTTGATGCTTTTCAACATTGGTTGTTTTCTATTTGATATTTCTCATTTTCCTATATTTGTGTTTGTATGTTATGTGTTCATGTAAATTTGGTATAGTAATTTTTATTCAAATATTTATTGTTCACCTGTTAATGTGCCATGAACTTCCTTAACTTTTGGGTGAAGGTGAACAAGATAGCTATAGTTCCTGCCTTTGCTAAGAGCAGTTGGTTTAACCCATACTCAAGTGTCTGCATAGGAGGTAAACAGGGTATACTTTGAGAATGGCAGAGACGATGCTTTTGGTAGGATATTAGGAAGGCATCTGGAGAGTGATGTGTAAGCTAACCCCTGACCTAGGAAGAGAAAGCCATGTGAAGAGCCAAGGGCAATTTAACACTGCTGGAACATTATCAGCATCCAAAGGCTCAGGCTCATAGAGACTCACTGTCAGGTATCATGATTGTGCACACACCTGCACACACCCACACGTGGTGATGAAAATGCTTGTTCAGTTTAGAATTTGTTGAAGGTGGGACTGCTTTGTGACAGGCTGCTTCTGTCATCTCACTGTAATCTATTCCTCAGACCTTGTACAGCTTTCTTACACCAGGTCAGTGCCACTTAATTTAACAACTCCCGTTACGTAAATGCTCACCAGTCTGGAGCCTCCCTGCTTGCTTCTGGACGTGTTGCTGCATATCGGCTATCACTGCTTCCCTTCCGCTGCCCATCTTGTGATAGAGCAATTGTCCTGTGCATTATTGCTGTTGAGCCTACTGGAGATCCTTGTACATAAACTGCCCCTTCTCTGGAAGTTTCCACAGACTAGAAAACTTGAGCTGTTGGGACAGTTCTGGGGCAGAGGACAGCTTTGAAAGTGGTAGGAGGTTATCAGACATGTTAAAGTGTTGCCAACAGTGAGACACAGCTCCATGGTTGGGGTTCAGGAATAGGTTTTCTATACCACCGAGCGTGAACAAGTCACCGTGTAAACTCATGTGAAAAGAATTCAGTGCTTATCTTTGCTTTTCACCGGAATGCTGTGGGCATGCGCTACTGTCACCTAGATTTTGTTGATTTCACCTCTTTTGCAAGACTGATTTTTGTTCCAGATGATTCCTACGGCCTCTCTTGGTTGATTTATATTGATTTAATTTCTCCACATTATTTAGCATCATGTCTCAGCAGTAATTTGAAAGCCTTTCTACCAGATTCAAACATTTGGTTGTATTAGGCCAGTCTTTTGGAATGCCACTAAACTGGGCTGTGACTTAAGGACCCTTTCCTGCTAGGGTCTGAGCCACACCAGTTAGACTTACTATCCATCGTTATATACATTTAGTCAGCATAGTTCCTGCCTATTGTTTACCCAGCCAATGTGATTCTGGGACCATGTCCTGGCTCTGGAGTTGGGCTTAGTCCTGTGAGAGTTCCTGTTGTTTTCAGGGCCTATGACTTTGCCAGAAGGAATTTGCATATGTTTTCTTGAGAGCTGAATCTTCTAATTGTGTACATATATGTATGTATATGTACAGAGTTCCTTCTTTGTTTCTTTAATTTCACCTTCATCACGCCTTGGTTGTCAGTTCATCCCGACTAAGAGTCCAAGTCAGTCAGGTTAGTAGGCTTTTGCTGGTTGAAGTCAAAGAAAGCAGATGCCCAGTTGCCTTCCCTACCTCTGCCAAGAGCTGCCCGTATGTGTTTTTAAGCCCTCCCCCTTTTTTTAAGATTAACTACTTGGAACAGTTGTTCTCTTAGGTGTCCTCTTTGCTGGAGAGTAGTTGATTTGGTGGTGAGGTATAAAGTAAGGAGACAATCTAAGTTGACCCTTCCAGCTTGCCTGTGTGTTGCACCTCTCTGTGCAACTATCTCAGGTATGTCTTCACAGGGCAGCCAAGGGCCTTTCCCCATACTGTGGCTTAAGGCTTTGGTGTCCTGATAGATCAGACTTATTACTTGTCATGCTTTTGCCTGAGCACTTTGCTAAACCCAGGCTTCCTTGCACCTTACCCTCCCCAGTCAATCAGCTCTATTTTTTTTTCTGAATGCATTCTGTATTCTTCCCTTAGTGCGATGCATTTCCCTGCAGGCAAGCTAGTATTGTTCATTCCTGGACCGTTGTTGGAGTCTTTCAAATGACTCTGGAATTTTTGCCCAGTTAAAATGTCCCTGTGACTGACAAGTAGCAAACTCAACATTATTTATCATAGTTTAGATGGTAACAGCATCTCCATCACAGTTTGGGGACAGTCTAGATCAGCGGTGTGACCCTTTAGTGCAGTTCCTCATGTTGTGGTGACCCCCAGCCATAAAATTATTTTATTGCTACTTCATTACTGTAATTTTGCTACTGTTATGAATCATAATGTAAATATCTTTGATTTTTGATGGTCTTAGGTGACCCCTGTGAAAAGGTTGTTTGACCACCCCTCCCCCAAGGGGTTGCAACCCACAGGTTGAGAAACCACTGTTGTAAAGTGTCCGATTTATTCCAGTGATGGTGGTCTGTGGTCTGCAGAGGTAGACCTCTGCCATTGGCTCCTCTTCTGTTTTCCAGCTTGCTTGATTATTTTACTTGTTCAGACTACCTTTTGTCCAGGGAGATTGAGGGACAAGTTATTTCTTGGATTATAGTTTATGTGTTTAAATACTTGGAGCCAGAAAATGCTGAGTTAATCTCATGAGTGCTTTTGCGATAAGAATTGGCCTCATGTGTTATATCTTGAATAGAGACTTTTACCTTGGCCATTATAGGTAGCTTATATACATGAGAGTTGCCTCAAACATTTTAGTTTTAGTGTATATGTGTGTGTGTGTTCAAGTGTACACACATGTACCCTCAGAAAACAAACGGTGGGGTTATCTTAACAATGATGAAAGATACATTGTTTAAATCTCAGATCTCAGTAAAGAGATCCCATTTGCTTGTAGACTCATGACACAATCAGTGTATTTAAAATGAAATTACCAGTCCTTATTTGACAGTGCAGCTGGTATGCTGGTGTTCGGGCACTGGTGAAAATCATAAGAAATCAATTACCGCCAATAAAGCTTTCCATATACCTCATCCCTAAACTACACCCAGCACTGAGGGTTAACTTGAAAATCTGTCTCTTCTTCATTTGGGTCTCCCCATGAAATTCCAGAGACCCGGGAAGTACCTCCATGAAGTCAGAGTCCCACACCTAATGCTACTCTAAAGGAAGGTAGTTCAGGCCTGTCTTGGCAGTGAACTACCAAGAAATGATTTTCCAAGACTTCTTAGAACCTCTGTATACTAACCACCTATGTGTTCATTGGCTAGCTTCTGAGTCTTAGAGTGGACCCCAGGTTTCACAAATGCTAGAGATGTAGGATCCCTTGGGAAAAGGGGTGTTTTTTGGTTTGCTATTTTGGGATGGAAGGTAAGGATTTGTACCTTTTTTCTGTCTTGAAGTAATTTTTAAACAACCAAATACGCAACATAAGAACAGATACAAAGCTTTAGCGTGTTGGAAAACGCTCTGATTAGTGTACAACTTCCAAACCAGCTGTTACCCTTCCTCTCTCTGGCTTTAAGGTTCCTGGCTGGTTGCAGTGGTAAACACTAAGTAACTTTATGTTTCTAAGGCTGTATTAAATTGTGCCCTTCACAGTGTTGTGTCATAGGGGGTTGGCTTTGGGGAGCTGAGAAGAAACCTGCCTTGAAGGGCCAGTGCCTAGCTGGTTGCACATTTGTCCTTGCCTCTGTAGGGTGGTGGATTATTGGCTTATAGAGGTAGTTTACAGAGACTGGTTTAAATCACGAGAATAACTAACCAACCCCTGGCCTCTGAACCATGTATGTACATATACCGATCCAGCCTATTTCTTGGTAAAATGCAGAATTCAAATTGGGCACACATTAGACCAGCTTTACCTTCGACTTCATTTACGCTTTTATTGACTCTGACATAAGGTGTGAGTATTTGACTTTCTTTGTTGGTGGCAGTGATCTGTAACACTCAGCACTTTCTAGGTGAGCTAAACCAAGAAAATCCACAGTGACTGGCTAAGGCTGCAACTTCATTGGAAGGCAAGTGAAAAAGCATCAGAGGCCTCCTGCCTCAAGGCTGGCCTCCTGGGAGCTCAGTACACAGTAGTGTGGCTCTGGGCCTCTGCAAGGGCCTTCAAGCTTGGCTGTCCTCATACACGAAATTAGAATGTGGGAGTAGTTGGCGTTGAAGGTCTTCACATTTAAAGGGATATAAAACGATACATGAAACTAGAATATTCATTTAGCTCAGAAAATCTCAACACGTGGTAGGTAAGATGCTATGTAACTTACGGGAACAGGAGACTCGGGACGTCTTGTCTGAAAGTGGGTTTCAAGAGTGAAGTCTGATACACTACCACTAAATGTACTTGGTCTGAGTTAAATAACCTTAAGGTATTTCCCAGCTTCCAGCTGGTTAGCCTTTAGCAAGAGAGCTACAAGTGCATTGTCCTTAAGGAGCCTTATGTACACAGACGTTCTTTTCTCTGCACGTGTCAAGGGAAGGTGACCAGTCCCAGCCATGCCTGGGACAAGGGTCCCAGATATGCAATGCTAAGTGCCAACCAAAGTGAGTCCTAGGGGTCCTGGGAGGAGTTGTCCCCTTAGGTGTCCTCAGGACTTATTCTCATACTGATGTCATCCTAGCTGATAACTGTGTTGGGTTATGCCATGGCTGTCAATATTTTTAGGACTCAACCCCTGTATTCTGTATTCATTACTGTGGATGCAACCTAAGATTTACAATAAATAACACAAAGAACAATGGAGTTGAGTATGGAATGAAAAGAGGCAACGAGCTAGGGATGATCTGTGTAGGTGTAAGTACACTTTGTGTCCTTAGGAGTTCTTGTAACAGAAACCGTGTGAAACTATAGATGTCTTCTCCTATAAGGGAAAACATGGTGTTTGATGCTTTGGTCTCTATTTCCCAGTCTGTCCTGCTTAAGAAGCCAGAATGTGGTTTCTATTTGGTGGATGCTGTCTTAAAATTACTAAATGTGTCATCCGGAAGCAGGTAAAGGAGTCAGTATCCCTGTGGAGTTCTGTCCTACTCTCACGGTGCTTACCAGCTAAGCTGAGCTCAGGAGCCAAGGGAAACCCTGCTCCTGCTCTCTGGTGGTCCTCAGTGGCTGATGCAGTGCACTGTGATGGAGATACTAAAACAAGTGTGTTATTTGTAAGTCTTCTCTCAGTGATTGTCAGACAACTGTGGTGTGTGTGTGTGTGTGTGTGTGTGTGTGTGTGTGTGTGTGAGAAACAGTGAGCTGAGGCTTTATTATAGCTGATTTCCAGTTAAAATTGTGAAATACGTATTTCTTGTCCACACCAAATATTTCAGTCTATTTAATGTATTAAAGAAATAGTTCTGCTTAAGAAAATGTTGCTTAAATGTTCTGTGATTTCTGGTGCATTTTTATACAGATCTGTGTGTGTCTGTGCATTCACTTTCTGCCTTTGCTCTCTGTGTTAACTGTCCTGTTGCCCTCGGAAGGTGGACACTATTCGTAGCATTAAAAAGAAATATTTGAGTTATTTACCATGTCATTATGGGATCCAGTTTGTTTTGATTTGGGTATAAGGTGGTCTTTCTGAGATGATTACATTTTGGTATCTACTGTCTAAATTATGTGAATGCAAAAAGAAAAAGGGATTTTGTATATGTGCAGGTATATTCTTAAGTCTTTTTTTTTTTTTTTTTTTTTTTGATGTGGCACACACGGACTTTGCCTATGCCTTTCTCAGACATAGGCATAGGCCCTCCTTACCCAAAAGCACTGCACAGTATTAGTTACGTGTTTTAATTCCAGTTTGCCTATGGCCAATTAGTGATAATAGGCAACATTGATGTTTTAAACAAACATAATGAAATTCAAGCTTATCCTGTAAATATACTTAACAACACCACATAACTGTGTTTGTTGTTTTGTTTTTTAAGGCCTTGAAAAGAACTAGAGACCTAATCTCAGAGTTACATGATGAACATGAAGTAATTGAGAAGCTTCCTGGTTGAGCCATAACTTCCTGTCTGAGAAAAAGAACGTGCACAGCCCTGTTTGGCTTGGAACAGCCCAAACATTAATGAGTTGAACATTTTTATCACTAGTAAAGCAGGTTTACTATTAAAACTGACATAGCATCCAGCTATAATAAAAACAGTCTACAAAACACTTGTTAACCTTGTTGCTACAACAACCCTTGAGGTAACTTGACTGGAGTGTCTCCCAACCTTAGGAACGCCTGTGGACCAGCCTGCTGTAGTGCTGGTTCTCTGCAGTGGAGACGGTGGCTGCTGTGTGTGTGAAGTGGCAGAACCATTAAGCTCTTCACACTTGGACATCACTCTTCCTCCTCAAATTGAATTGCGTTCCTTTAGTACAGGAGGCAGAAGTGTGGATGGCAGGCTGATGTTATCCCCTGTATCGTTCTTTAGTGGCACACACGTCCAAGACAGAGGGTGAGGACTGCATTAGCTAGTGAATATTTGTGGGAGTAGGGCAAGAGGGTTCAGTAGGTAAAAACCCTTCTTGTGCAGACTTCTATACCTGAGCTTGATCCCCAAAACCCACATGAAGGTAGGAAGAAACGTGTCCTCTGACCTCCACATTTGTCTACTCACACAGCATACACAGAATAGTAAGAAGTTGTGTCTCTTCCTCCTTCCCATCCGTTCATCTCAGACAGACTTTGTTTCCATCAAAATCAAGACAGTCTGAAATTTAGAAGTTCACAACAGGAGTCTGAAAGTCTTCAGTGAATAGGCATGTGAGTATTTGTAAAAATCCTTTTAACTGATCGTTTTGGTGCAAAGTAGCAAAAAGGTTTATGCTACTTTGTACATGTTAGGACTATAGGATTTGCATTCTTTTTTTACTTTTTATTAGGTATTTTCCTCATTTACATTTCCAATGCTATCCCAAAAGTCCTCTATACCCTCCCACCCGCCCACTCCCCCTTTTTGGCCCTGGCGTTCCCCTGTACTGGGGCATATAAAGTTTGCGTGTCCAATGGGCCTCTCTTTCCAGTGATGGCCGACTAGGCCATCTTTTGATACATATGCAGCTAGAGACAAGAGCTCCGGGGTAGGATTTGCATTCTTAAACATACTAACAGAAGGCAAGATCATTGAGTCCAAATTCACACAGATGCTCAGGGGTAAATCAGTAATAGATCAAGCTTGCTTCCCCAGGAAGTTTGGGAGTTGAAAGTTACCATAACAATTAACAATGTGAATAGAATTTGAGGTTATTTTGTCCCTCTTTGCCTCATAATACTGTTAATTACGTCAAGAAGTTCTAAAATTGGGAAAAAAAATGTGATCCAGAGGAAAGCACAGGTGCTCTGAACACCTGACCCAGGAAGGACATTGCGAGGCCATTGTTCAAGGATTCATTCCATTAGGGAGTGATTTAGAGTGATCTTGAGGTCTTAGAGTGCACCTTGTGCATGTGAACAAGGAAGAAACCCAGACATTACTTACTAAGCAGCCACGTCAGTGCCGAGCAGAAGATTGACAGCCACGAGCTATCATAAAGTCTGGGTGGCTGGCGGCAAGTGCCACAGGTGACTGTACTAGGAGCGTTCAGGAGTGTACCCACGAGGGTGGGGCGCATGGCAGTGTGGTACGCTCCGTTTGCACCAGCAGCCTCTGCGTGTGAAGATGCTGGCTTTGGTTCATTTACATGGCTGGTTTGCTAGAGAACTCCCTGAGACTCTAGTGGTGCCTACGTGTTTGATGGTAACAGATGGACAGTTTTCAGCCAGTTGCCTAACAGCAGTTTGCTATGAAGCCACACTTGAACAGCGGCAGGAGGATTATGCCCTCTGCTGTTAAATGGCATGTTTCCACGGGAGATCTTGTCTCTGTTGGCTTGTCATTAGCAGCATTTAATCATAGTGCATCATGTAAATACCATGTTTATGCACATGACTCACTTTTTAGGTAGTTATTTGTATAAAAGTGTTTGGGCTACAGTGAGAAGGTGAGGACTGAGAAGAGCCCATTTTGCCCTTGGAATAAAGCATTTTAATAGGAATGTCTAGCTTGCCCCTTTCTGTTAAAAGGGGTTAAAAAAAAAGTGTTTTGCCTAAGAACCCAACTTTCTTCATTCCATCTTTTGTTTTTGTTTTTCGAGACAAGGTTTCTCTGTGTAACAGCTCTGGCTGTCCAGGAGCTCACTCTGTAGATGAGGCTGGCTTAGATGGAGCTCACTAGAGATCTGTCTGCCTCTCTTTCCTGAGTGCTGGGATCCAAGACGAGTGTCGCCGTGCCCGACCTCATTCTCACTTTTTAGCCACGCTCTTGTGTGTGGCAGTTCAGAACACTCTTGGTCAACCATGAACACATTTTGTCAGGAATTGAATTTTATAGATATGAGTGCGTGCTTTCACGTGCAACAGAATCGGCGGCCTGCAGAGCACTACTTTCTCGAAATGCTCTGTAGTAGTTACAGGAGGATCTTTTTTATTACAGTCTACCTGAGGGTTTGATTTGGTTGGTTGGTTGATTGGTTGTTTTTTGAGTCAGGGTTTTTCTGTGTAGCCTTGGCTGTCCTAGAACTTGCCTTGAATTTACAGAGATCCGCCTGCTTCTGCCTCCCCAAGTGCTGGGATTAAAGGGGTGTGCCACCACCACCACCACCATAGGCTACCATTGTAAGGGAAGCAATAGGCACAGAAAAAAATACTTTTCTCAAAATGAAAATCACTGAAAAAAGTGTTAGATTTTAACTTTTAAGTAAAGCATTCTACACACGACATACCCTGTTACTCTTTTTAAATAAAACCAAATATAGGTGAATAAAGTTGAACTTCTGAGAACTAAATTTTGGTGCTTGGAATTGCTAACAGTTTACAGGGCGCAATTTTATTTGCCAGAATGTCAACATTTTCTACCCTGCTTCCACTTTTTTACAGTCTGTTCCTTATCCCCTGTAATTAAAGAAACCCTGAGGAAAAAAACATTACCAGAATATGTAATTGTAGTATTTGTTAAGTACAGCAATGCCCAGAGTCGAGAGCGATGTTACCATTAAAAGTAAGTATTTTGTGTCCACAGCTTTACAGTTTATGTCTGACTCCTAACAGTCTGTGTGCCTTTACTCAAACCAACATGGTCACGGGGGAGAGCAGTTCTTTATGTATAGCTTAACACTATCAGTAGCTAGTTGGAAAGCTTTGAACATGCAAGCCCTTTAACATGCAAGTCCTGGTGGGAGGGTCTGTATAATTTGCAAGTGCTCTGAGTATTTCTCAACAGAAGAAGCACATCTAAAAGGTAGTTTAACCAAGAGCACAGGATGGAGAACTTGAACATTGTGCTGTAATGATCACTCTTCATCTATGGGACAAACCTCAGCTGCCTGCTTCAGCTGGCCGAGAATTAGAATATTGTGATAGTTGTAAGCCTTGCTTACCACTTTCCGAGTAACGGGAAATAAGTTAGACTTAGGATCAGAGATCCGATTGTGCTTATTTCTGTGATTAAATCATTTCATCAGTCTGTCTTACTGTCCCTGTTTCCTGGACTTCCCGATAGTGGAGTATTGATTTTTTGAGGATGGTTAAGGGATGGAAAGTGAGCATTTGAGCTGTGAACGTAGAGCACAGAGGTGACCTGGGTCAGCACTGTCTATAAAATGACTGTCAAACCTGGAGGGAGGGAGTTAAGCTCTCCTGAAGCAGTTAGCCATGGCTGCAGAACTAGTTACTGCATGGCAACTGCAGGAAGCTCTGTAAGAAGTGCCAAGTGTGCAGCAGCAGCAGCAGCAGCCTGCTTCTGGGCCAGGCCTGGGATCACCTCGGCATCTAGAACAAGCCTGCCTGCCTGGCCATTCTGTGCCCTCAACAGGAAGGCATTTTCCCTTGTGAACTTCATCCTCTTTCACACTAGTGCGTTTGTGGACATCGCTGAGCAACAGTGACTAAGCGCAGGCCACACGGTCTGTCAAGTCAGCACGACCCATGCTAACTAGTACTTGCCAGAAGTAAGCATGAGGTCAGGTCCAGGGTGGGAAATGCTACGTTTCTGAGCTGAAGAAAGCATGGAGACACTCCCAAGGAATGTGGGAAGTGGGGGCCTTGGGAATCCCTCTGGCAGGCCCTTGCTTTGTTACTATGAGATGGACATAAAGCCAATGGGAGATGGAGAGACTGAAGAGGCCAAGCAGAGTCTTGGTGCTCATTTATTTCCAGGTATTTGACGTCATAGAGCATAGAATCCACACAAAAGAGTTAAAACCAGAGCCATGTGGTTTTCGTCACAGAGTTTAGTAATTACCGGTGTACCTGGCTGTTGTCATGTGACTGAAAGTTCACACGCTGGTCTCTTCAGAACAAGAAAGCACGCTCACCTCACACCCGTGGCAGAAGGGATCACTGATGGAGAGAAACCGCTTCTGGGCAGTGTACAACTGTTGCCGCCACTTCCAGAGCCTGCTTGGGATTTCCCTCACGCAAAGATGCTGCCCAATTGAAGAGGCTGCAAATGTTTAAGGAGACTGTTGATAAGGCTTATCAATAGTGTAGCTCGTAAGGCATGGTTTGACCCTGTGCTGAATTTCCTTTCCTTTCCTTTTTTTTTTTTTCCTTAACTTTCCCTTTCTCCTCTTTTAAGGCCAGTTACCTGTATCCTGCTCTGTGTTGCCAGACCCTTGCTAGCTTCTGTGGCCAAAGACGCTCCCAAGGTGATCACCCATCTTGTGCCCAACGCTGCCTACTATGGCTTTCAGAGGACCGAGGACATTGCTTTGTATGGGATTAAATGGGCTCCCCTGCCCCACATTCTGCCTGCCAGCCCCTTAACTTATTTTGGCAATCACATTTCTGTGAATACAAAATATTTTGTGGTCTTTAACTGGCATCTAGTGGCTGAGATATTTTGTTGTTTTTAACTCTTCTGATTCTACACTTTTAAGTATTCTCTTATTTTTATAAAATTTGAAAGTACCACTACAAACAAAATTCGCCTGAAGTCCAACAGCCAGAGAGCACTATTGTTTGGTATGTGTTTTTCTTTGGCCTTAATGGTTTGTGTGTGCACAACAGGAAATGGTGGACACTTCCCTCACAGACCTTTAGGCATAGAAATCACCAGACAGTCACAAGAGGAGTGGGGGAAAATGTAGGAAGCCAAACAGCAAGCCATAGTAGATATGTAGAAATGTAAGTTTTTGGCTTGGAGTAAGGACTACAAAAGATAGTTGGCCTGTTTAAATTTGGTGTTTGGAATTAATAAATACGAGAACTAAAATGTCATGCATGTTTTTTTTTTAAACAAGGCCGGTTCTACTAGTCCATTGCAGGTGTCCAAACCAGAATGTACAGTGAAGTAGAATTCGCTCAGCTAGCAGCAGCATTCAGATCCACTGAGCATAGTCTATCAGGCACATGCGTAATGTTCAACTAATTTCATATAGCATGAGAAGGGTTGTGGGTACTTGCTAGTTGTGGTTTTGATAAGTTCAGATACTGGGTCAGAATCTGTTGCTTTTTAAAGTTTGCAGTTGTATTACCCCCGAAGAACTTTTAGGGTATTCATTTATGGATGTTTTCTAAAGATACACAAATAGGGTCGGAAAGGATGGCTTAGTGATTAAGTGCACCAGCTGATCTTCAGGGGCCCTGAGTTCAATTCCCAGCATGAAAGACACATGGCAGTTCACAACTTCCTGTAACTCCAGTCCCAGGGCACCTGATGCCTTTTTCTGACCTGCACAGGCTCTGTATGCATGTGATGACACAGACTTTGGTGGCTTGAATGAGAATGGCTTCCATAGGCTTATATGTTTGAATGCTTGGTCCTTAGTGGAACTGTTTGCAAGGGATTAGGGGGCGTGGCCTTGGAGGAGATGTCTCACTGGGGTTGATTGAACTTTGAGGTTTCATAAGCCCACGCTAGTCCTAGTGTCTCTCTGTGCTGTTGCCTCAGGATCAGGATATAAAGCTCTCAGCTACTGCTCTGTTGCCGTGCCTGTGTGCTTCCCACCATGATGATCATAGACTAACCTCTCCAAAATTGTAAGCAAGCCCCCAATAGAGCAGTAACCAAAGCACAGACAATATATTCATGCAGGCACATAAAATTAAAAAAAAAAAAAGCTAATTACCCTTGTTAAATTTCCTAACTTGAGAGTATTAAGTATTGAGGTCCCTTCCATCTCAGCATTTCACTGTCCTTCCTGTCTCCTCAGTGGGTGCTAACATTCTCAGCAGAAACTGACTGAGACCTAGGCCCATGAGATCATGGGTGAGGTGTGCCCTCACTGTTCCAAAGGTGACTCCAGCTGTCCCCACTGGGACTGAAACCCCATCCTCAAGCCCCTGACACTCTCTGTAGCTCAGTGGCCCAGGTCAAGTCACATGCTTGCTAAAATCTGCTCTGAGCCCTTGGCTCTGGCACGGTTTCTGTAGGATTCCATCTGTCATTTCGCCTTTTCCAGTTCTCCATCTCCATTTCCTATGTTTCTTGTAGGCTCTGTAACTGTAGATGTGAAAAGTTCAGGCAACTTTGCTATGCTCCATCTCTGCCGTTCACAGCCAAGGCTGGGGAGCCCAGTTCATGCCAATTGTGTCTATGTTCTGAGACACCCATCCTGACTGCTGTAGCCTCTTCATTTTCCAGTTACCCTTGGGTGCTTGGCCATGAGAGCGAAGGGACACACAGTCATGGTGGTCTTATTTAATCCTGCTTTCCCCTTCTGAGCCTTTCTAGCTGAGAGTGATTTCATTTCCTCCAACAAGAGGCCTCCTTATACCTTACACAGATTCCTTCTCATGCTTAGTCCACCGAGGTTGTTCTTGCTATATGGATGCAATTCTTAAATGTTTAGAACTCCCCTTTCTTAACAAAGCTTGCCTTTGAACACTGTAGATGCAGGCACCAAAACACACTGAGTGAAGGGACTCACTGCTGCCCAAGGTGATTGGAAGAGTTGTATGCTTAGACCTCAATAGGACATTTACACCACCCTATGACTCCAGGAACATGGTGAAGAGGGGAGCCACTAATGTAAGAGCTGGAAGAAAGGGAGGAAGAAGAGCTGAAAAATGGTATCCTTGAAGTATGACCCAGCCAACGCAAACTCTACCCCAGCTGTGGTGCCAGCATCTGGTCTCCACCAGCCTGGGCCTGTCAACAGCTAGTCATGGATTGGAAACAGGGTTCATTTGGACGGATTCTTCCCTGCTAACTATTGGCTGCTGTCTCCAAAGAGAGGAGTCTATTGTTGTGTTCCATTGTACGGTCAACAGTGAGCCTACCAGATTCCAATGGCTAGTTCCTAAGCTGTGTTTACAGAGAGTCCTGGTTAAAATCAGTGAGTTATAAATAAAAGCAAGAAGATATGTGTAAATGGGACACGGTAGGGGGAGGGGCTGCCTGAGTGGGAAAGGAGAGGAGGGGGTGGGCATGAGAGCAGTGCACTGTATACAAGAGATGGTGGGCATGAGAACAGAGTAGTAAGACAAGTGCTCTGGCAATGGCACAGCTGTGTCGTGGTGTGATAAGCACTCCAGTGTCTGTCCACCATCTCCTTCCCTGGTCTAAGCTTTGTGGCTTACCTTTACTGACAGTGCGGTGAGGAGTAGATAAAGGTAAGAAGATGCTAAAGGTTGTCAGTGCTGGCCGAGCAGACGCTGTTCTAGGCTTGCTTCTGGTTCTAGTGGTTTTGCTCTTTTTGGATCTTAAGGACTTTGAATGTCTTTTTCCTGATACACGAAGATGACACGGTTCTCTTCAAAGATGGTTCAGAGAGCTGGGCAGTGGTGGCATACTCTTTTAATCCCAGCACTTGAGAGGCAGAAACTGGCACCTTTCCTAGCATCCCCAGATCCTGTACCCCCTTCTCAGCCCTGCTTTGGCCTTTTGTTCGTGCCAGTGACCACACACTGACAATAACTGCACCCCTCTTTCCCCCTTGCTAACTTGAAAGTGGCTTTCTGCTTTGGGAAGCTTTCTGGCCCTTACTTTGCATTTCAAATTCACTCACATCTTTAAGACCCAATTTAAATTCAGTTCCTACGTGAAGTCTTCCATAACCACCTCTGTTGAAAATGATGCCCCCTCCTATAGCAATAGCTGACAATAGCATTTGGGTGTTCTCGGGATGCGTGCACACACAAAAGTACCAAGAGGGCCCTGGGGGAGGGGCAGTGATGGATGTATTAAAGGAAACAGCAGAGTGAATGTTGTCATGTGTTACAAAGCAGGTTCCTAAAGAGAGGAGGTTCAGGGGGAGGTTTGGTCCTCTTTCTGCCTATGTGTGTGCTCGGTTTTTGTTTTGTTTTGTTTTGTTTTTTTTGTTTTTTTTTTTGGGGGGGGGGTTGTTGTTGTTTGTTTGTTTCCCAGTGCTAGGGATCAAAATGAAGACCTGTGCATGCTAAACACTCACTCACCCACTGAGCTACATCCCAACCTGTACCATAGTCCTAATGGCACCTTATGTTTCTCTACAACTTAGGGTATGGAAGAGCTTTAATTAGCAATACCTGAATCATTAAACCCCTTGAGGTTAGATACTAGATCCACTTCCCCTCTCCCTCCCAATTTATTTGTATGTGAGTGAGGGGGAAAGGAAGAGGGAGAGGGGGAGAGAGAGAGATTGAGCCATTTACTCTACCATTAAATTGTAACCCCGTCCACTCATGTGTATCTTTTTTTTTTCTTTAAAGATTTATTTATTACATGTAAGTACACTGTAGCTGTCTTCAGACACACCAGAAGAGGGCGTCAGATCTCGTTACAGATGGTTGTGAGCCACCATGTGGTTGCTGGGATTTGAACTCTGGACCTTCGGAAGAGCAGTCGGGTGCTCTTACCCGCTGAGCCATCTCACTAGCCCCCAACGCATGTGTATCTTTTACAGAGCAGGGGAAGGGCCATAGGTTGACTGGTGGGTGCTCAGAAGACCTGACTGGTGGGTTATCTCAGGATGCCATTCCTCCAGAGAGCTCATTTGTCCTCCTTGTTTTCCTCACAGAGTTTGCTAGGCTGTCCCCTCCCCCCCCCCCCCCCCCGCTCCCTTTATTTCCGTCCACAGGGTCCGTGTTGATCAGTGGCCCTCCTTTTCTCTTATGATTACAGGTCCTACGGAGCTGGGAAATACCTGTGTGTGTGGAGCAGAGGTGGGGTGGGGAGACATGGGTAACTTACTTCATCGCTGCATTAGCCTCGAGTGGGAAGACTGTAAGTGTGGAGGCATTCAACCTGACCTGAAAGCCAAAGAACAGCATCTTCTCTTTAGTGCACATCTGGAAGCGGCAGCAGAGGCCACATGGGTCTCAGTTAAAACTGCAGCTACTACAGTTTGGTCCTCTTTCTTTATAGGTGTGTGTGTGTGTGTGTGTGTGTGTGTGTGTGTGTGTGTGTGTGCTCGGTTGTTTTTTATTTATTTATTTTTCCAGTGCTAGGGATCAAAATGAAGACCTGTGCATCCTAACAACCACTCACCCACTGAGCCACATCCCAACCTGTACCGTAGTCCTAATGGCACCTTATGTTTCTCTACAATTTGGGGTAAGGAAGTGTGCACTACAACAGAAACAAAATTAGTAATCACCATCCTTAGAAAATCAAGACTGGGTTTTCTGACACGGCAGCCATCTTCCAGTAACTCGCCAAAATAACATGCAGGAAGGGAAAGAGGAGGCACCTGGTATATGTTCTCTAGGCCTTTTAGGAAACATGGCCACATACACGCGAATCTACAAGAAGGGTGATATTGTAGACATCAGGGAATGGGCACTGTTCAAAAAGTAATGCCCCATAAGTGCTACCATGGCAAACCTGGAAGAGTCTACAGTGTCACCCAGCACGCCGTGGGCATCACTGTAAACAAGCAAGTTAAGGGCAAGATCTGACTGAGAGGATCAATGTGCGGACTGAGCACATCAAGCACTCACAGAGCAGAGACAGCTTCCTGAAGCGGGTGAAGGAGAACGATCAGAAGGAAAGGAAGCCAAAGAGAAGGGCACCTGGGCTCAGCTGAAGCTCCAGCCTGCGCCACCCAGAGAAGCACACTTTGTAAGGACCAACAGAAAAGAGCCGGAGCTGCTGGAGCCCAATGCTTAGGAATGCATGGACTAATGTACAAAAGAGAAATAAAGGACCCAGGCTGCAAAGTGTTTTCCTGAAAGCAAGAAAGAAGGAAAGAAGGAAAGAAGGAAGGAAGGGAGGAAGGAAGGAAGGGAGGGAGGGAGGGAGGGAGGGAAGGAGGGAGAGAGGGAGGGAGAGAGAGAGAGAGAGAGAGAGAGAGAGAGAGAGAGAGAGAGAGAGAGAGGAGAGAGAGAGAGAGAGAGAGAGAGAGAGAGAGAGAGGAGGAAAAAGAAAATCAGGCCTGGGGTAGACTTTGTTTGGCATGAGAAGCCATAAAGCCATGTTTTGCATACAATTTGCAAAACATAAGAAAATCAAGAAGAAGGAAGATCAACACTTGGATACTTCATTCCTCCCTAGAATAGGGAACAAAATACCCATGGAATGAATTACAGAGACAAAGTTTGGAGCTAAGACAAAAGAATGGACTATCCAGAGACTGCCCCACCCAGGGGTCCATCCTATAATCAGCCACTAAACACAGACACTATTGCATATGCCAGCAAGATTTTGCTGAAAGGACCCTGATTTGGCTGTCTCTTGTGAGCCTATGCCAGTGCCTGGCAAATACAGAAGTGGATGCTCACAATCATCTATAAGATGGAACACAGGGCCTCTAATGAAGGAGCTAAAGAAAGTACCCAAGGAGCTGAAGGGGTCTGCAACCCTATAGGTGGAACAACAATATGAACTAACCAGTACCCTCAGAGCTCATGTCTCTAGCTGCATTTGTAGCAGAAGATGGCCTAGTCGGCCATCACTGGGAAGAGAGGCCCCTTGGTCTTGCAAACTTTATATGCCCCAATACAGGGGAACACCAGGGCCAAGAAGTGGGAGTGAGTGGGTAGGGGAGAAAGGTGGGGGGGGAGGGTATAGGGGACTTTTGGGATAGCATTTGAAATGTAAATGAAGAAAATATCTAGTAAAAAATTTTTTTAAAAAAGAAAGAAAACGGAGCAAGAATCTGTGGGTCAGGGTGGCAAGTGGGTTTGGTGTGGTGGCTCAGAGGGTAAAGCAGGATACCTGCTTCCGAAGCCTGACCCTGGAGTCCAATCTCCAGAACGAGAACCTGCTCCTGCAAGTTTTCCTCTGCCCCCCACCCCCACGCACCGTGGCACACAGTACCCCACCCCCATACTTCATGTGCACACAAACATTTTCAAATGTAATGTCATGGCTTTTGCTGACACATGGGTATATTTCAATTTCAGTTTAAATCAAATGTTTTAGTTGATCAGTTGATCAGCTAACCATTTTCAGGGTTGGTTAGTCTCGGACCCCTGTGGGAGAAATACTCTCCCTATTGGGAGAACCTTGGTTGCTGTCATAGTTGCCACCAGAGCAAATTATAAGACAGAGTGGGGAACCTGCAAGCAGAGAGATCACAGGAGAGCAGTCAGAATTCCCATAGTGGGGAGGTTCACTGAGAGTCCCACTTACACAGAAACACAGGCTCTGGGCCTGGTGAGCTGGGACAATAAGAATGGGGTTTAGCCGGGCGGTGGTGGCGCACACCTTTAATCCCAGCACTTGGGAGGCAGAGGCAGGCGGATTCCTGAGTTTGAAGCCAGCCTGGTCTACAAAGTGAGTTCCAGGACAGACAGGGCTTTACAGAGAAACCCTGTCTGGAAACACAAAAAAGAAAAAGAAAGAGAAAGAGAAAGAGAAAAAGAGAAAGAAAAAGAAAGAGTGGGGTTTAAAAGTGAGGGTTAGGGGCTAGAGATGGCTCAGTGGTTACGAGCACTGACTGCTTTGCCAGAGGTCCTGAGTTCAATTCTCAGCAGCCACATGGTGGCTCACAACCATCTGTAATGGGATTGGATGCCCTCTTCTGGTGTGTGTCTGAAGACAGCTGCAGTGTACTCATACAAAAATAAATAAATAAGTAAATAAGGAAGGAAATAAATAAATAAATAAATAAATAAATAAATAAGTGATGGTTAGAGCAAGTGGAAACCTCAGAACAAGGAAATGGCTTGGTTGGGGGAGTTTATTCTCATGTTCATACAATTTGAAATCTCACTGTTTTGTTTTGTTTCTGTTGTTGTTGTTATTGTTGTTTCTGACATTTCTAGTAAGGTAATTTCCAGAAAGCGAAGCCTATTTATCTGGGCTATGGTTTTCCATGACAGTACTCAGCTGAGATGGTGCGGCCAGCCCTCTGACTTCATGTCTGCAAAGAAATGTGTTTTGATTGTATAATCACTAGCCTTTGTGAGAACATCATCTTTGGGATCAACTGGGTGTCTCTGAGAGGCTTCCTCATCGAGCCCTCTCAACTCCATACCCAAGTATGCCTGACCATGAATCAAAAGGAATCGATAGCTTGTTCCTTTTGGCTTGGGGATTATAAAGGAACTGTCCACATTAGGGACAGGTACATGATGGGAAATCATGGTGAGTCTCTACAAACTTATTCATCAGGCAAGGAGAGGGGGCAGCACTCTGCAATGGAGAAAGCGGGGCGATCTAAAGAGGATTGCACACATGCGAAGGTTGGCTCCCAACCAATTAAGCTCTTAAAAGATGAGCCACTGCCCCGTCTCAGGTTCTGATCTAGAGGGAAAGAACCTGAGAGACCTGGCACAGGAGGGGTGGGTGCTTAATGGTCTTTCTGGTTTGGGGTCCTCCTTGGGCACTGGGAGAGGGTGGGGCGCAGGCAGGGAGACCCTCTTTCTGAGTTCTTGTAGCACTCTGCAGCTCTGCAGCCTCCTGCAGGTTTCATTAACTCCCTTCCACCTTGCTCAGCTTCTACACAGAAGGAATAGAGAAAGCCAACCAACTCCCACTTCCCTATGCCTGATGGAAAGTTCAGAGACTGCCTGTTTCCATGGTAGCACAGCAGACCTGCATCCTCACCAGGATGGTGCAGGTGCAGGTGCAGGGCATCATGCTGGTCCAGCTCCATGGAGGTAAGGGTGTTGCTGAGTGTTGAGGTCACCAGCAACTTGGGTTCTTTACCAGGCCAACAGGCAGACTGCTGCAACAGTCACAAAAGTCTCAGTTGGTGGCCATATAAGGTGTCATTTGGTGTTGGCAATAAAAGTGGAAATAAAGTAATGAGACGGCATCTTTTTTGCGGCTCGTCAGTAAACCCTCGTATCAGTTTGTACAGAGAAGTCTAGACGTTTGGGCAGGATATGGGCAGCGCTCATGTTCTGGATCCCATGTTAGGAGCTGGCAGATAAAAGCCACTGCTTTGCACTGAAGTGGACCTCAGACCTCACTAAACCAAATCAACATCGAGTCATTCAAGCCAAGTTCCTGTGGCCTTCATAAATTAGGCGGCTTCTCTGATCTAAGAAATCGTGTGGAAGATGGTGGAGACCGGCCATAATTCTGTGCACAGGAACAAGAGGCAACGTCAGTAGGACTTCTATCCTTTTAAGATTGCTTAATGTCTCCAGGAGACTGTCTGACGTCATTTTGGCTTCTTCCTGGGCTCTAGGCAGTCAGAAAGAAGCACCAGGAACAATACATAATTATTCCAAGGGGCTTCATAAGCTGGTGAGTGGAGTAAAATTTTAAATTGTGGATAATGAGCTGGGTGTGGTGGCAAACGCCTTTAACCCCAGCTCTTGGGGACAGGAGCAGAGGTAAGAGGATCTATGGGACTTCGAGGCCAGCATTGTCTACGTAGCGTGATCTAGTTCAGCCAGAACTACTTAGAGAGATTCTGTCTTTAAAAACAGAAAAAAAAAATTAAGTGTGGATAATCCTGTTGGGTTTTTTGTTTGTTTGTTTTTTGTTTTTTGTTTGTTTGTTTGTTTGTTTGTTTTTCCCAGACTGAGCCCTGTGAGTAAGTCTTCTGGGATTTGCTGTCGAGAAGGCTTATTTAGTATAAATCAAAGATGTATGTTATCCGAGGCAAGGCATCACACAGGATCGGGTAGAAATACTGTGTTAGAGTAATATGTGGCATGCGGCTTTGCACAGAGTAGTGAGCTGCAGTTTGGTGGAGAATAACACAGTAAACATACTGTAAAATGGCACTGAACATATGCATTCAGTTATCAATAAGGCATCTACTATAAGTTCTCCATGTGTGACTTTGTGGGCCCTTCTGTAGAATACTAGACAAGGGAGGACAGCATCTGAGAGAACCCATGCCTCTGTGGGCATGTGGGAAGTAACTTTCGCCTCGAGGTCTGTGGTTTGTAGCTTGCTCACGCTGAGCCTGTCCAAGTCTGTTTCACTTCATAACTGCGAGGATAGCACCAGGGTCAAGGCATCAGTTTCCTAAGGAGCATGCCATCCAGTTCTACACAGAAAGTCCCCCAAAGTGTAAACTTGTATTTGAGCTCCAAAGGCCTGCAGAAATCCAGGAAGTGTGGAGACATGTTGAATCCAGAACTGAAACTAAGTGACAGGCTGTCCCAGAAACATCTCGGTGTGGCTGCTTGGAAAGAGCCGTTCCCATAGTGATCATCCTTAGTGGCACCTCCCAAAGTCTCTGCGGTTCTAACTTGAGTGTGAGAGGCGGCGTGAGAAGAAAGAAACATGACCAGCATGGGGTGCGGAGGATATGAGCCCCAATCTGAGCATCTGGAGGGACAGTGGTAGAGTGTGACCGTGAATACCCATGCTTAGTGCTCAACATTGAAAGGAGGCGGCTTGTGATGCCTGGTCTTTTACACACCTACCCAGGGCAAAGATGAAAGGAATGTTCTTCCACAGACGGGAAGTAGAGTTATTCTTACTAATCAAGATGGTTACCAAATGGGTTAGGCTTGAGGAAATGGAATAGATACACTTTGAGACTGGCGAATGAGAGATCAGGTTCATGGGGATGTGCTAGGGTCATCCTGGAAGGTCATTTGGGATGAGAGAGACACTATAGTGGTACTACTTGAGGTAACTGAGCTGTGTGTGTGTGTGTGTGTGTGTGTGTGTGTGTGTGTGTGTGTGTGTGTGTGTGGACAGGACACTTATCCCTCTGCCTCCATCAGCTGTGCCGGGTGACATGGGCCTTGATCTCTAGTTTTCACTGCTTTCCACCTGTATGACAGAAGACCTTCTAATCTTCGTTCTCCTTTTTTAAAGAGGAATAAACATACAGAAAACAAAATGGGAAGAGTCTGTAAGAGAGTAGCCATTAAAGTCTTTCTTATCCCTCTTCAGAGACAATCACTATCACCAGTTTATATTATCTCCTCCCAAGATGGAGCTCATGACCAAAGAAGCCGCTGTATGATTCACCCCTCCCTCGATGCTCCAGTCATTCTGTCATCTCTGCCATTTATTATTTCTCAGAAATGATTCCATGTTAGTGGGTGAAGAACGCACTCATTTCTTTTGCCAAGTGCATAATACTCCACTGTATGGATGCATTATAACATATTCAATTAGTCCCCTGCTGTCGAACACATATTGTTGCCAGGATTTTACTATTATAAATTATGTTTCATTGAGTAACATTATACTTGTGTCATTTTGCATATGCAAATAAGAAATTCTCCCTGGTAGAATTGCTGGACCAAATTGTTTGCAATTTTGAGTCACTACAGAATTGCCTTCCATAAAGCCATGCCATTGTATGCTCTGATTAAGGGTACATGCCCTCTTTAACCCAAGGCATTAGAAAACTACTTCAACCAAGTTTTCTCCTCCTAGGAAGAGAAGTGGAATCTCTCAAAGAAGCAAATTAGATCATCTCACTCCCTTCATTCTTTTTCTGGTGCTCTAAGGATGAAGCCAATGGCCTTAACCTGACCCACAAGCTCCCCATGATCTAGACACTCCGCTTTTCTGACCTCACCCCTCACAGTCCCCCTTGGATGCATTGCTGTGCTCCAGCTTCCCTGACTTTCTTGTTTGCCCTTGAATCCACCATCTCTGTCCCATCTCCAAGGTTTTGGATTTACTGGGTCCTCCATCATCAGGTTTGAGCTTAGTGTCTCCCATATTGTATTGATCTCTATCCAAAATCTGTAACTTCATATGGCAGAGAAGTTGACATTAACGTTAAACCCTAGAGTGTCTCCACCAGGAGAAGAGAGAGCACGTTCTCACAAAGCCGATAAATGTGTGGGAGTCATCATGACTTAGCTGCCATTGTGATAACTGATTCAGGCTGGAACCATCAGTGAATACCAAAACCAGTAGGGAAAGACGTGGTTCAGGGATCTAGATAACAGAACGAATAATTTGTGAATTAAAGGGAGGAAAATAGACTTGTCATAAAAGAATATGGCAATCCAATGTTCAATAGCCAGTATAACCTTTCTGCTATGAAACATGAAAGAGATACCACTTCAGTGACTCTGCTTCAAAACACAGAACCCTATTATAATCATGGTGGAACATTAAAACAAATCTTAAATTCTGGAAGACTATGAAATAGGTATAAGCAAAACAGCAACAATAAACTTTAGAAACTATTATAAAATCAGTGAGTATCTTGTTGTTATTTGCCTTTTTGGCTTTAAAAAATATTTATGTCACTGTGCTCAGTGTCTTAGTTAAGTTTCTATTGCTGTGATACTACACCATGACCACAGGCGATTTGGGGAGAAAGGGGTTTATTTTGGCTTACATGTCCCTATCACAGTTCATCACTGAGGAGAGCCAAGGCAGGAACTCAAGCAGGGCAGCAATCTGAAGGCAGGAACAAGTGTAGAGGCTGTGGAGGGATGCTGCTTATGACCTGATCCTCATGACCTACTCAGCCTCCTTGCTTATACAACTAGGGACCACCTGCTCAGGATGGCACCACTCACGGTGTGCTGGGCCTGTCTTAGTCAGGGTTTTACTGCTGTGAAACATGCATGTGAACAGACACCATGACCAATGCAACTCTTATAAGGACAACATTTAATTGGGGCTGGCTTACAGGTTCAGAGATTCAGTCCATTATCATCAAGGTAGGGCCCTGGCAGCATCCAAGCAGGCATAGTGCAGGAGGAGCTGAGAGTTCTACATCTTCATCTGAAGGCTGCTAGGAGAACACTGGCTTCCAGGCAGCTACGGTGAGGGTTTTATAGCCACCATGTCAAGCTTCCTGCTCCCCCTATATAAATTGAAAATACTATAAAATAAACTAGGAAGCCATCAGTTGGTTGATAGCTGAGAGTGACGTAATATGACTTCATTTTAAAATGATTACTTAGACCTGGTGACTGGTTGGAGAATAACCTATATAAGAAAGACAATGAAGAAGCCGTGTGCCCTGTTGGGAGACTACTGAAATGATTCAGGCAAGATGCTGGAACAGCATGGAGAGAAATGACCTGATAGACATGACATACGAAAGCATACAAATAGGGGATACATATAATTTATTTAGAAAATAAGGGTAAAATGGACTAACACAGCCATGGAGTCACTGTGTGGCCGTACCGGTGGCCAGCTCCAGACATACTATTTCGTGTCTATTCCTATCCATTTTTTCCTGCCATTTAATGTTCATGCAGATCTCAGTTGTGCCTCTGCATTCTGAATGATGCTTTCAGAATTTGCTGGTTGAGCTGGATGTCGGCTCAAAGGGAGGGGTGGAGGATGTCCTTAAAGTTTAATGTGAAAGATGGAGATATGGATCTCTCAGTTGGGGGAGATTTTAAGGAGAATAATTTTGTAGATCTGATGACAGAATAGGTTACATTTGTCAGTGCCCAAGTTTGTAACGCTTACCCAAAAACTCCAGGAGCTGCTGGATATTCAAGTCTGTATATCGGGGAATCTGGGACTGTGCACATAAATTGGGGACTTGTCAGATTATAAGTAGTATCTAAAAGCAGATGATTAAACCCCATGTTCTGGTAATCACAGAGCATCCCACAGCAGACTAACCCTTCTGCTAATACTGACTATATGAACTCCAGGGGCATGGCGGAGGGACCTTCAGCAGATATGCTGAAGAAGATCAACCCTTGAAAGAAAGGGACCACACTAGGTAGAACCTTGTAGACCGAGTCTTCAACTTCCTCTACCCAGAGAATGCTCTGGCCCTTGTAGTGCACAGTGGATGAATAAAACTCGGGCAGAAAGTCGCAGTCTTGTATAGAAGCTTCTAGAGAAGGTGGCAGCCAATGAGGAAAGGAGGATTCCAGAGCATGAGTCTCGCTCGCCACACCCTCATCCGGCTCCTTAACATGTGAAGCCGAGGACTCAAAACCCGAAGGTTTCCCCGGGGAAATTGACACTTGTAAGGCTGAAGGAAAGCGAGCAAGATTTCATCTTTCCACTAAGCTCAGGAAGCCTCCCAGACTCTACTGACAAGACAGAAAGCCCAAGCCTGAAGAGCTAAAGGATATGCCCTGTCCATGAGCTAAGACCAAATTGAAAATGACTTATCATAAAATACAAAGTCCAGCCATCAGAGGACCAGCATGACCTGCTGGTGTTTAATGGCTTTACTAAAACAACCCTCCTTGGAAGAAGACAACAGAATCCAGAGTCTCTGCTGTAAGTCCTCCATAGTGTCCAACCTGAAGTCACAAGAAATGTGAAGAGAAAGGAAAAGGTGACAAGAAAAAGCTTAAAATAGCAGAATTAACAGACAAGAACATTCAGCCAATTTTGATCACTGTTTTTTTGTTTGTTTGCTTGATTTTTGAAACAGAATCTCATAGCCCCAGCTGTTCTGGAACTCACTAAATAGACTAGACTGTCTTCAAACTTACAGAGATCTGCCTCCTTTTGACTCCAGAGGACTGGGATTAAAGGTGTACACCATCATGCCCAGCTTGATCGCTGTTTTGAGGAGGCAACAGGAATAACGGATTAGTGAAGATATATGGAGACTATAAGACCTCAGTCAAAACTTGGAACTGGAAGATGTAGGGTATGCAATAAAATGTCCACAGAGAAGATACTGTCCTGGGTGTGGAGGCGGTGGCTATGGTGGTGGTAGCAGCAGCAGCCGCTGTGATGGCACACACCTTTAATCCCAGAGCTCGGGAGGTAGAGGCAGGTGGATCTCTGAGAATTTGAGGCCAGGTTGGTCTACCGAGAGAGTTCCAGGACAGCTAAGGCTACATGGAGAAACGCTGTTTCAAAAAAACTAAAACCAAGATCAAAACCCAAAACAAAAACAAACAAACAAAGATATTGTGCTGGGATGTAGGTGCCGCAGAGGACACCCAGAGCCCCACGCCCCACTGAAATAAGCAAATCAGAGCCTGGAGAGATGGGAGAGAAAGAGAAGTGGAAAGGTGTGTGCACAATGAAGAGAGGAGACACGAAGGTGGTGAGGGAAAGGCTGATGGGAGTAGCTTGTGCTGAGGCCATGGTGAGGTCCCGGCCCATGCTTCTGTGAGCCAAGGACCATGTCTGGGTCCACGGCCCTGCAGGAGCGGGAACTTGAGCCCATGTTATCACTGGAGGATGTCCCTGGTTTGGGATGCTGCCTAGGACCATGTTTATGTCCCAGGGCTGTTCAGAGCTGGTCCTGACCCTCAATTGATGCAGCACTTAGGAGCACAGGGCCCACACCTAGCTAGGGCAGCACATACTCCTGGCTGGTGGCAGGAGTATGGAGTGAGCCTGTCATGAATATATCCCTTCTCATCTGCTGTGAAGGGGATGGGCAGAGGAGAGATTACTCCTCCACCCCAGATCCACCCCTCCCCTCCTCACCCACTCCTCACAGCCTTTAGAAGGCAGGGAGATCTGACCCCACCCCTTGCCTGGGCAGCTTGGAAGAGCTGGCCCTGAGATCAGGAGAGGTAGAGAGCTGGACCTACCCCTAGCTGGCTACAGCATAGGGAGAACAGCCCTGCGCTTTTCCTGGGCAGTGCTGGAGAGCTCGCCCTGGCGACTTGATGGGAGAGCGCTGACCAACTCAGTTACCACCCAGGCTGAGACCCAGGGCTTTGAGTTGGCTCAGCCCAGCATCCACCCCATCTATGAACTACTGGAGCTAGTGAAGGGGCTGGTCCTGCAGAACCAAAGCTGCAGGATTCCCATGACACCGTGCAACAACAGGATGTCTAAGAAGAGTCCCGGTGAGGATTTAATGTTGACTGTGTAGCAGAAGTCAGAGGCCTTGAAACCGACGAATGATTCATTGCAATGAGCATTTGCAAATAGAGCTGTTTGGGCAAAGGGGTGACACTGTGTGACAGACACACCCGGACACACTGCAGCTTCCATGGCCAGATGGCTTCTTTTGAGTTTTTAAAAATCTTAATATTATTTTGATGTTCTTGTTTGATTTGATTTGTTTGAGGGGGAGATTGCAAGGGCAGAGGGTGTCCGTGGGGATGAGTGGGATTGGATGATGTGAACCTCGCAAAGAACCAATAAGGAGCTTTGTAAAAGATATTTATTATGCTGGCTAGTTTTATGCCAACTTTACACAAACTAGAATCATCAGAGAGGAGGGAGCTTCAATTGAGAACATGTCTCCATAAGATTGGGCTACAGGCAAGACTGTAGGGCATTTTCTTAATCAGTGATTGGTTGGGGAGAGCCCAGCCCATTGTGGGTGATGCCATCCTTGGGCTAGTGGTCCTGGGTTCTATAAGAAAGCAGGCTGAGCAAGCCATGATGAGTAAGCCAGTAAGTAACATCCCTCCATGGCTTCTGCATCAGCTCCTGCCTCCAGGTTCCTGCCCTGTGTGAGTTCCTGTCCCGACTTCCTTCAGTGATGAACAGTGCTGTGGATTAAAGACTCCCTTTACCCTGCAAGTTGCTTTGGTCATGGTGTTTCATCACAGCACTAGAACCCCTAACTGAGACAGGTACAAACAGCTTCCAAGGAGTTTTGCCCATAGTAAGTACAGAGTTACGAGCTGGACCGGGGAGAGTTTCTGGAGATGGGCGTTGAGGAAGCATATCTGGTTCTCAGAGGGCTCAGCAGACCATGGAAAGCAGTGTGGTGTGCATGCCGTGCTAGGTAACAGGAGACTGATCTGAGGAGTGAAGGAAAGGGGAGAATCTCGGAGCACAAAGTCCCAGTGTGAGCAGAACAGGTGTGTATGCCTGCTTGGGGAACCGCTGCTGAGGGCAGACAATAGTAAGTAAATCGTAAATAACATTCTCTTGAGGATGGGTAAAAAGACTCACTAACTGGCTGGAGAGAGAGAGAGAGAGAGAGAGAGAGAGAGAGAGAGAGAGAGAGAGAGAGAGAGAGAGAGAGAGAGAGAGAGAACAGCGATGGAAGTGCAGGGGAACTAGACAAGTGGAGAATGCCACTGGTCCCTCCAGAGTCCAACTCTCAGGTGAAAATATTCTGCAATTCTTCTCTGGAAAAATGTTACCTGTCTGATGACACCAACTCTGAGTGCTAAACTTGCACAAAAATATGCAAGGCAGGAGCTTCTGAGACGATGGCATCGCCATGTTCCCTTCCCCAGAGAAGCCTCTGCTGGAGACATCCATGTCCCCTCTCCATCACCCTGGGTGCTGGAGTGAAGACAATGGGGGTGTGAGCCTCAGCCCAGTGCTCTGGGCACGGTGGGAGGGGCAAGCGATCCTCAGGGGTGGACAGCCCCGAGCTCTGAAGGCCTTGGCTCAATGCTGATGGCAAAGATCACCTGACTGCCTGGCTGGAAGTCTTTCAGCCATCTTTCTCTGTCTGTATACAGTATGGTGGTGGTGAGCTCTTTGTAATAACAGCAGTGGTGGGCTCTGGGGCTTAGGGGAAACAGGCCACTGACATCAGGGCATGTTTACCAGAGGCTAAGCAAGGGCACAGAGAGTAGGTGAAATGCCAGGTTCACAGGGTCACCATGAGAGACACTCCTTTATGTTTACAAGATAGTGCCAGAGAGGAGCAGAAACCAAACCACAAAACCATTCCCTGCTCAGATCTCCAAGGAGAACGTGTTCTTGTGTCCAGTCAGAACTCTTGGCATCAAAAGACAAAGCTCCAGGCTTTCTTTAAAAAAAAATTTTTTTTGTTTTATTTTTGTGTTGGAGCCTTGAAGTGGTGTCTCTGGCTGATCCTGGACTTCTAGACTCAAAGAGTCCTCCTGCCTCAACTTCCTGAGTAGCTGAGACTACAGATACACACTAGGACATAGCTCTCCGTCTGGTGTGTGTGCACATATATGTATGTGCATGTGTGTGTGTGTGTACATGTATGTGTGCATGTATGTATGTGCATGTGTGTGTGTGCATGTATGTGTGCATTCGTGTGTGTCTCATGTTGCACAGGCACACATGCGCAGAAACTGGATGAAGGACCTGATCTATCCTTCTCCACTGTATTTCTTTGAGGGCCTCCTGAGTCTCTCAGTGAACCTAGGGCTAGGCTGGTTACCGGCAAGCACCAATGATTCTCTGCCTCGTAAGTGCCGGGGTGATAAGAACTCACTCCCCTGATGGCTCCTCTACAGCGAGGGATTCAGACTCAGGGCCTCACATTCTTACCTAACTGAGCCATGGCCCGAACCCTGCCAAGCCTCAAGTTAGTTATCCTTCCAGCATAGCCTTTGTGCCAGCCATCCAAGGTGTCTCAGAGATAGAGGGAGACGAAGAGGGGAAAATAATCACCTGCCTGTTGATGGATTTTACGCAACACCCATATTTTTGGGTGAAGATAGTCCTATAGGGTTGTTCACCTTCCAACCAGACAGAAACAGGGATCAAGTCACATTGTGGAAGTCTCATTCTGTCTACAGCCCCACACTGACTGACTGCAGTCCCATTCTGACTGACAACAGCCCCATTCTGACTGACTACAGCTCTGTTCTGATTGACTACAGCTCTATTCTGACTACAGCCCCACTCTGACTACAGCTCCACTCCAACTGACTGCAGCCCCCACTCTGACTGACTGTAGTCCCACTCTGACTGACTGTAGTCCCACTCTGACTGACTGCAGCCCCACTCTTACTGATCACAGCCCCACTCTGACTGACTGCAGCCCCACTCTGACTGATCATAGCCCCACTCTGACTGACTACAGCCCCATTATGACTTACTGCAGCCCCACTCTGAATGATTGCAGCTCTAATCTTACTCTGCATCTATATCTTGTAGCTGCCTGGCACCACAAGGCTCCCTTCTGCCCAACCCTTATCATCACATTAGAGAAGCCAGGGAGCCTTGCCCAGCTGTAGACTGCCTCTGGCCTGGCCAGGTGCAGAGGGAGCTTGCTGTCATTCCTGGTTGCCTCTCCCAGTCACCAGTGCCTCTGGCAAAAGGCCTACATGTTCCTTTGTCCTTCGGATATTGTAGAATAGAGCCCCAGGCTGGGCCTGTGAATGCCCAGCCCCTTGTTCACTCTAAGTCAGGATTTCACTGAAGTTGGAGGTATGTCTGAGGTAACTCCACAGCTATTGGCTGGGGAGGGGCTATCCTAACTTACAAATGCTATTTCACATTCCCATGGTCTTCTAGGGTGTATGTAAGTGACCCTTGTAAAGTCCCCTGATGCAGAAGGGACCAGGGTGTTTTAAAGACAGGGCTGGTCTCTGAGAAGGGTACTCACCAGAGGACACAGGGCAGGTTGGTGAAAGGAACAACCATGGACCATTCCTGTCCTAGGATCCCGAGCCCTGTGAGCTTTTCACTGGGAGCACGGGGCGCTTATCTCAGGGAAAGCCATCTTAGCAAGACCTCTCTTGAACCATGGCCTTTACAAAACCACTGTGCCTGGCCAAGATTCCTGGCTAGGCTCACATAATAGGTGCTTGGACCTTAGGGGTAGTACCAGGGTCGAGAGACAGCCATATCCTGCCTCCGTGACTCTCTAGTCTCTCCATCAGAGGCAACATGTATATTTTATAGAGGCCAATTTGTTCAAGGATCCCAAAACAAACCTCGGGCCCCTTTAAACAAGCTCTGAGATCTTGAGTGAGAGGCTTCTCTTTGCTCCAGTCTCCCCATGGGTTTTAGAGTCCGTGGCTCACCCCAGTGATTCTGAGAGGCCAGGACACATGTCCGCACTTGTCTGGTTGTGAGCTTTCTCCAGCCACAGGGGGAGAAGGCTTTTCAGGATCTGGCTGGGCAGGAAGGCCAGCTGCCGAGGCTCTGACTCATCCCCACCCTGGAGACTTGGTCACAAGCCAGGCTTGTTTTTCCCAGGTATGAAATGGGTACAAGGCCATTTGCTGCTGGGGGAGGGTCTGGAGGGCTATAATTACAAGAGGCTGTGTCAACCTCAGTGAGCACCGGGATGGGGCATCCCGAGGAAGCCAGCAGACAGCGTGGCATGGAACTGGTTTGGGGAGTTTGGCAATTCCTGTTGAAGAAGGGATGATGGCGGGCGAGGGGAGAACGGAATGGCAGCTCAGCAAGAGCTCGCCTGGAACCCTTGGGAAGCCATCTTAGTGCACGCCAAAGCCCTCTCACAATTCAATCAAGTTGCTTCTGTTCAAACCAAAAGGGCCTTTTTAAAACACAATTAGGCTCTGTTTTATTATGTGTGACAGACGAGGCCATTAACCATTCCGACTATTAAATCAGACTTCATTAAAAAAAAAAATGGAAGGAGCCGTAAATTGCCTTGGGTCACGATCGTTTAGAGCTGAGACATTTCGGAGAAAAAAAAAAGCATTAGGGAGCGCAGGACCATGATGAAGTTAATCAATCTGACATGGCACGTTGGGGGCAGGCCTGTGCACCCCAGCTCCTCTCAGCTCTCCCACAGTCAGCTCCTGAGGCAGGGGGCTGACAATCCCAGCCTCTCTCTTTCTCTGAAGACCCCGATGATAATGTATGTGAAAATGGGGGAGGGGGGAGAAACGGGATCTGGCTTCCCAGACAGTTTATATCAACACGACACGGTGTCATATACCCAGACATTTTATATTTTTCTATCAAAAGAGAACTTTGGAGCTATAAAGAGCACTGTTCTGGGTGGTGTGTGCAGAGTAGCTCTGGTAACCCCAAACAGGATTGAGGCGCTCCTGTGGACTCTCCTGGCTTTTGATCTTCTTGTGCTCTTCTGCACCCTGGTGCCTGCTGTTAGCTCCTTGGTGGGTCCTGAGTGCAAGTCCTGGGCTAGGGTGAATCTGGTCCTCCTCTTCTGTGTGGGAGGGAAGAAGAGGGCCACACAGCTGATGGAGGTGGTAGGAAAAATAAGAGGGCCAGCCCTGTGTCCTCCTCCTCCATGAGCCCCACTGGACCAGAGTGAAGCCAATACCTTCCTCCAGCAGTGGGACTGGCCGGGATGCAGGATTAAGAAGGGGTTGCACAGGGTTGGGTTTAAAGTGCATTCAGACCTTGAGATGGCTGAGGCGGGAGGGGAGGAAGAAAACTCTCAAGGCTGGTCTTGGTGGGGTGGGAAAGGGAGCAGGGTGGGTCCTAAATGGGTGGGAGATGGGGTCTCGGCTAAGCACGTTTCCCAGTGGGGTGGGGCAGAGGGTGTAGAGGGAGGGGCCGGTTCTTGGAGCCTTGCTTGCTCCTCATGTCTGTCCTGCTCTGATGACTAAGAGGCGCCAGGGCCCACCTGAGCCTCAGACCCTCTTCCGTCTTTGGTCTCCCCTCTCCCGGGAGAACTATCAGACCTGCACACTTGGTCTGAGCTCTCTCTATACCTCTCTCCTCTGCTCACCCTCACTCTCTAGAAGCTTCCTCACACAGCACCGTCACCATGGCCTTGGGGACAGAGACTTTACTCTGTAACTTAGTGTTCCTGCAGCACAGTGCTTGACAGGGATAGTTCTCAGCCCCCCCCCCCCCCGATTGCGGGACCAATGTAGGAAGGACAGACATCCCATCCTGGACTCGCCCCTCTCCAGCTGTGAGCAGCTCCCCTCGGAGCCCTGGACCCTGACACCCTTATGTTAGGGTCCTCTCCAGATCGCCTGAGCTGTGTGGCTTTTAGTTAAGAGTTTTGAGAGCTGGTGGCAGGTGTGCAGGACTTGGAATTGGAAGTCTACATTGTTTCATTAGGCTTTCACTGTATGGCTTCCTGTAAAGATGGCCCCTACTCTTATGGTCAGAAATCTGAAATAGAAGTTTTAAAAGATGCTAGCCTTACTTGGGAGAGTGGGCCCTGCCCCTTGCCTTAGTAGCACAGTAGGGATGGCCCTGATGGCCAGGGGTATGCCAGCCCAGAGAACAGGAAAGCTGACTCTGCCCCTTGCCAGGAGGTGGCATTGGATGAGCTAGCCGGGGCAATGCTGCAGAGCTCACCCTGGTGGTGTGGGTGCGGGCGAGCCAGCAGGCTGACCACCTCAGATCCAGGGCTTTGAGTTGGCCCACCCCAGCATCTACATCACTGATGAACTACTGGAGCATGTGAAAGGGCCTGCCCTACAGATCCAAGGCTGCTGGCTCTCCGTGACACAGGGCAACAACAGGGTATCTGAGAGGAGTGCCAGTGAGGACCCAGTATTGATAGTGCAGCAGAAGCCAGAGGCTTCGAACCTACCAACGACTCAATGCAATGAACATTTGCAAGCAGAAAGTGTGGACAAAAGGGTATACTGTGGGACGCACTGTGACACACTGCAGCTTCCACAATGAGATTTTTTTCCCCTATGGAGGGGGGGGGTTGCAAGAGTGGAGGGTGGGCACGGGCGGAGGGGAAGATGAGTGGGATCAGGGTGGATGATGTGAAATTCATAAAGAACCAGAAAAAAAAAAAAAAAAGCTAGCCTTGTGGTCCCGCCCCTAATTGAAGTAACCAATTAATGACTGCTGAGGAAGGGATAGTCAGTAGTCTCCAGAGATGAGCCCCTAGTTCATTATCCTCATTATCCAAGTGATGAGAGTTAAAAACCATACACATTTAAGCAATGCTAAGTGGACTCAGCAGGTTGCATTTACATATTTGTTTATATATGTAGCAATGATAGTTAAAGAGAAAGGGGCCACAAAAGAGAAGAGGAGGGGACATGGGAGGGGCTGGAGGGAAACGGGGGTGGGGTGGGGGAGAGAGAGTAGATAATGAAAATATGGCATACAGATATAAAAAGGATTTCAGAAGCTAGCCTTGGGCAGTGGTATTGAAATAGTCCTGTCCTGAGCCTGGGGTGGAGCGTGTCAGTCACAAGATCTTGTTTTGTAGAAGAAGACAGGACCCTTGGGTCCAATTCCATCTTTGTTCCTGCCACCAGGGTGGAGAGGGAGTCCCAGCATGGCCAGGGAACCTTGGATTGGATCCAGCCTAGCACAGTCCCCCTCCCCTGCATGCTTCCTGCATGTCACTCACCAGGTACCTGGTGCCATGGAGACTTCTGTTGTCAAATGTTGTGACTTAAATCCAATCTCTGTTTTTCCTTCCTGGAGACCGGGGCCTTCCTGAGACTCATCCACACACAGCTCTTCCTTTGTGCTCTGAGGCCATTTCCTGCAAACAGCTCCCCTGGGAGGGGAAGGGGGGAGGGAGTGGAAGAGGTCAGAGTCACCAGGTACTGAGGTGAGGGCCTGGGTGGGGCAGGGGGTCCTGGCTGTTGTTTGCTTTGGCTTTCTGCTTAGGGCTTGATCAAAGCCAAATTCTGTCCTGGCCTGAGCACAGCTGATGAGGGGCAGCTGTGGCAGCCCCAGTGTGCTCTGGCAAACACCCACATTTCATACTTTTCTCTCTGAGGGAGTGCTGTGTGACTGCAGGAAGAAGAGACCCCATTCTGTCCTCTAGCAATCCCCTAGGCGTGGAGAGGACCAACAAGAAGGTGCGGTGAGCCCTCAGGCAAGTGGACACTCCTGTGAGTGGTCACTCCTGTGGCTCCAGAGCTGGTTCCTAGAGCTCAGATCTGGGAGCCATGGGGATGCAATTGCCTTCCTCAGGCTTGGGTGATCCCTGCTAACCACATTGCCCTGGCTGCTGCTGCTTCTATTAAATGAGGATTTAAATACACACACACACACACACACACACACACACACACGTATGTATGTATGTATATATTTAAGTGCCACTTGGTATGTCAGCCTCAATGACAGGAGCCTGGTGTGAAGTTCAGGTTGGCTGAGGGGCGAGCTGTGGGTTCGGGAGCAGCCTGCTGTTTCAAGGCCTTGCTGGAGAGATGGCCAGGCAGTTAAGAGCACTGACTGCTCTTCCAGAGGTCCTGAGTTCAGTTTCTAGCAACCACATGGTGGCTCACAACTGTCTGTAATGGGATCTGATGCCCTCTTCTGATGTGTCTGAAGAGAGTGGCAGGCTACTCACATACATAAAATAAATATATTTTTTAAAAAAATTGAAACCAAGATATTCTTTCCTTCTCTTTTCTTCTCCCTGTCCCTCTCATTCTCTCTCTCCCTTGATCCTTTCCTCTGTCTCCTCTGTCTCTTTTCAGAGTTTTTTTAATGTAGAGCTGACTGGCTTTGAATTTGTAATTGTCCTGCCTCAGCCTCCCAAATTCCTGGGATTATAGCTGTGTGTCACTGAGCTTGGATAAAATGAATTTTCTTTATTATGATGATGGTGATGATGTGATGGTAGTGGTGGTTATGATTATTATTTACATGTATGGGTGTTTTGTTTGCATATATGTCTGTGCACATGTATTCCTGGTACTCCCAGAGGCCAGAAGGGCCATTGAATCCCCTGTTATTAGGGTTACAGACTGTTTTAAGCCACCATGTGGGTGGGAATTGAACCTAGGTCCTCTGTGAGAACAGTCAGTGCTCTTAACCACAGAACCATTTCATTTCTCCAGACCCTTAAACTTTATAGCGCTTGCCATGCCAGAGTTTACCATCAGGGGCACTGTCTGCCTCCAGTCATCCAAGTAGAGTCGGGTGGAACTAGACCCTTCCCTTTTAACCTTCAACCTCCACAAGGTCAACTGGCAGAGATAGTTCAGGTAACTGAGTTCTTTCCCATGGATCAGGATAGGAGTTATAGGAGTTATTGAGAGCCACGACCCAATTCATAGTTCAGTTTCTCTTCCCTTGAATCCAGCCTTTACCAGGGGAGATATCTAAGAACTTGACCGTTTAAATACAGGCATGAGAGAATGATCTACATCCCCGCTGAAAAGAAAAAAAAATGAAAATGAAAATTTCATCAACATATCATTTCATACACGTGAGCTTGGTAACATTGTAAAAAGTCTGATAAAGGCAGCTCCGGTGGGGTGGGGTTTACAGGTGTACAGGTGGGTTTACAGGTGTACAGGTGGGAGTGGAAGCCTCAGAAGTCGCTTCAGTGGCAGCCAGAAGACTTGAGGACGTTCTTCTCACTCCTGGCGTCTCGCTCTGGGGCTATGTTGTAGAGGAGAATGAGAAACCTGGCAGGAAAAGAATCTTCTCGTGAGGTTGGCTGCAAAAACAAAATACAAGAAAAAAGAAAGAAACAAACAAACAATAAAAACAACAACAAACCCCTGATGTCACTTTAGCTGCCTGTCCACACAGCAGCTAAAATGACCGCAGACTTATGCCAATGTGAATATGCCTCAGAGGTGGATTATTGAGTGGAAAGAAGATGCAGAGGGACTACCAGTTGGGTGGCATTTTATCAAGTTTTAAACATGCAATGAAAGGTGGATATAAAAGGTGTATGGATACTCTATATATTTTTTATAGATAGAACAATATATTATAGATTGGATTTTTTTAAAGTTTTATTTTATGTGTATGGATGTATGGCTTGCATGTATGTCTGTGAACCACATGTGTGCAGGGCCTACAGAGTCCAGTAGGGTGTGGCAGAACCCCTGGACCTAGATGGTTGTAAGCCATCTGAGGGTGCTGAGAATTAGCCTGTGGTCCCCAGCAAGAGCAGCTAGTACTTTTAGCAGCAGAGCCAACTCTCTGGTCCCTTAGACTTTAGACACCAGAATCTGGCTTATGGTTCCTGAGGCTGCCAAGTCCAAGTAGAGGCACTAGGTCTGGCAAGGGAAACAAGAGGAGATTACTGGGGAGAGCAGCTCTTCCTAACCTTGAAGGAGGTCAGAGGTCAGAGGTCAGCAGAGATGGAAAGGGATGCCCAGGGCAAGGTGGCTTCGCCTGCTTCACCTTAGAATGTGAAGTATCCTTTGCAGGTGAGGTCACTGAAGATAAAATGGGTGACCACGAGGTCACTCGGTGTATGAGGTCATTTGGTGTGCCTCAAACCAATGAGACCAGTGTCTTTACACAAAAGGGGAACCAGGACCCAGATACATGTGCAGGGGACATGATATGACAGAGGTAGAGATAGGGTGTGCAGAGATTACCAGCAAACATAAAGAGAGAGAGAGAGAAAGAGAGAGAGAGAAAGAGAGAGAGACAGAGATAGAGAGACAGACAGAGGGAGAGGGAGAGGAAGGAGGAAGAGGACAAGGGCAAAGAAGAGAAGAGAAGAGAAGAGAAGAGAAGAGAAGAGAAGAGAAGAGAGGAGAGGAGAGGAGAGGAGAGGAGAGGAGAGGAGAGGAGAGGAGAGGAGAGGAGAGGAGAGAAGAGAAGAGAAGAGAAGAGAAGAGAAGAGAAGAGAAGAGAAGAGAAGAGAAGAGAAGAGAAGAGAAGAGAAGAGAAGACAGAGACTTGGAACATGTCTCACCCCGCTAACAGACACCTTAACCTTGGACTTAGACATTCGGAGCTGAGACGATGTGTTCTTGCTGTTTAAGTCTTTCAAGCTCTGGTACTTTTTTGCTGTGGCTCTAGCAGGCAACACAATGGCTCTAAACTAGCACTTTATGACTGAGAGACCTTGGACCTGAGCCCTTGAGAGTTGTGGACATCTAGTCCATGAGAACATAAGGCTGATACCAGCATCTCTGTCCACACCACAGTCGTGAGCATGCTCTGTGCACTTCATCACAGGCTGGAAATAACACCTGGTGAGCGTGTTCTGTGGCATGTGACGAGACACATGTGCCTTCTGGGTGGTCTAACCGTGAACTTTCTCTAGATGGTGTTTGGGAGAAGCAACAGTTCCCTTATCACTTCTCAGAGATCATATAATGAGCTGGACTCACACCGTGACCCCACCACACAGCCTGCAGCCTTCAGACTGCCAGTCTTCTGGGTAATTAGAACAAGTCGGGCACGTTTGGCTGCTTAGTTTAAGGCACTTATGGCGTGGCTTTGGCCTTCTGACCCTGGAGTCTCTCACTTTCTTGGGTGTGGATGGTCCTGAAAGCCTTCCTCTGGGAACGTGTGATGCAGTCCAGAAGATCAGAGGTCAGCAAGATGGTAAAAGATGCTAAAGGTAGGATGGCTTCATTCAAGGTCTTGGGGATTTTAGAAACTCCTAAGTAGGGCTGGCAAGATAGTTCAGGTTGATAAAGGCACTTGCTATCTAGCCCAGTGACCCAAGTTTGACCGCTTGAACCACATGGTGGAGAAAAAGAACCAAGTCCCGCAAGTTGACCTCTGAAGTCCATCTGTGAGACACGCAGATATGCATAGCCAGCAAATAAATTAAAACCTGAAAAAAGAGAGCCTATCTTCAGTGCTGGGTTTCCTTTTGCATGTGTCTGAGCAGACTCTTTGAATGCCAGCATCCCTCAGGTCAGGCTTATCACACTCATTGATCAGTAGATCCGTGTCTTAGGTGGAAACATAAGCAATGCAGCAATGCATCAGATTCTAAAAACCTTGTCCAGTTTAACTGGTAAAGAACTTTATAAAAGTAAGTGTTCAAAACTGGAAATTTAAAAAATAAGTTTTATTTATTTATTTTATGTATGTATATACATACTGTAGCTGTTCAGAGACACCAGGAGAGGGCATCAGATCCCATTACAGATGGTTGTGAGCCACCATGTGGTTGCTGGGAGTTGAACTCAGGACCTCTGGAAGAGCAGTCAGTAATCTTAACAGCTGAGCCATCTCTCCAGCCCCCCACATTGGAACTTTTCAGAAAGGATGTTTTTGATTTTAAAAAGTGCATCTTCTTGGCCAGGTCTCCCATCTGCCCCCTGCTCCAGGAGACTCCCCTCCCCCACCCTGTCAGTGATGCAGCTGCTTGCATTTGCATTGCTGTGACCACAACACCCAGAGAACAACTCAACAAGGATTATTTGGCTAGCTCATGGTTTCAGAAAGAGCTCAGTCCATCCTGGTTGGGAATAACATGTTAAAGCACAGCCCGCTCACATTAACAAATCTCGGAGCCGGGGAGTGGTGGCGCACGCCTTTAATCTCAGCACTCGAGAGGCAGAGGCAGGCGGATTTCTGAGTTCGAGGCCAGCCTGATCTACAGAGTCAGTTTGAGGACATCCAGAGCTATACAGAGAAACCCTGTCTTGAAAAAAAAAAAAAGCAGAGAAAGGGAACACAGGAAGGGGCAAAGGCAAGCGGAGCCCCAACAATGTGACCACAGTAACCTGCACCCTTCTACCTCTTACTCCTTACCTTACAATGCTTATCAAGGAATTTGTTCACCTATAGGTCAAGCCCTGAGCATCGAGTCTTTTCCTTCAAAGCTTACCTGGCAACTTAGACCCAAGTACAAAAAGCTACGGGCAAGTTTTCACAATCAAACAGTTCCCTAGGTAGAAGGGGTCCACTATCTGTGACTCATCTTTGAGTTGTCAAGCCTGTGCTTCTAGGGGCTGGAGACATGGCTCAGGGGTTAAGAGTGCTGGCTGCTCTTCCAGAGGACCCAGGTTCAACTCCCAGTACTCACGTGGAGTACAGCTCACAACTGTCTGTAACCCCAGTTCCAGGGAATCTGACATCTTCACACAGACCCTCTCTGCAGGCCAAACAACAATGTATGTAAAATAAAAATAAATCATTTTAATTTAAAAATTAAAAACAAACTAAAAATACTTTGAATTATTAGAAGCAGGATCCATAATATCGGAGGAAGAAATACGTAGATCTTCTTGATGCAGACTATATTGCAAGGTCACTTGATCTGGGAGATTCTGTCTCCAACTTGCCAGGGTCACTTGCCAGGGCCATCCTTGGCTGCTGGACTGGCTTTTGTATGCCTTCATGATGACATGGCACACCTTCCTGTTAAGATCTTAAATTCCTGAAACACCAGGATGCTAATAGCCGCAGTCATCCAGAGTCTAGGGCTGTGAGTCCGTTCAGCTTGTGGCCAGAGATTCTTGGGTCACAGCATTCGGTTCCACAAGGAAAAGGCACAGAGAGCAGACTGTTAAATCCTTGGTGCAAGGCAGAAAAATAAGCCTATAAGCAATGCTTTCCCCATCCTGGTACCATGCTGCACCACTGCCCCCTTGGCTGGAGCGCTTGTAAACCACAGATCCCAGAGGGCAGCCCTTCAGAGATGTGAGAATTAAATGCACCTGTAATGGGAAAGAGACATGCTTTTCTCAGCTCTAAAGGAGCCATGTCCAGAGCAGCCCTGGAGTTAAGCAGCCTTCGGAGGCAGGGGCTGGGGACTACTGAAGACCCAGGCTTGGGTAGACCTATGTAATAGCTAAGGTAATTGTGGAACACCAGGGTGTAGTGAAGGAAACCTTCAGACCGCAGATCACTTTCAGCTAGCTGTTTCCCTCTTCTCTAGTAATTCCGGCAACACTGTTTCTTCTTTTATTTGTTTTGTTGGGTAGTTTTATGTCAGCTTGACACAAGATAGAGTCATTTGGGAAGAGAGAGTATTAATAGAGGGACTGCCTCCATCAGATTGGCCTCTAGAGAAGACTGTGGGACATTTTCCTGATTAATGATTGAGGTGGGAATCCAGCCTATTGTGAATGAGGATACCTCTGGGCTGGTAGTCTTGGGTTCAATAAGAAAGCAGGCAGAGGGAGCCACAAGGAGCAAGCCAGTAAACAACACACCCTCATGGCCTCTGCATCAGATCCTGCCTCCAGTCTCCTGCCTCAAGGCTCTGCTTTGATTTCCTGTCCTGATTTCCTTCAGTGATGGGACACAGCATGGATGTTTCTGTCCCCAAAGCTTAAATTCACAGGAACTCTTTTCTTCCACATTCTTGTACTTTTGATTATCGTTTAAAAGTCTGTCACAACTACCCCTCTTAAGGCTTGCTAAATCTACCATTTTAGCAAAGAGAGACTTGGATTTAGCAAGCCTCAGTGCTTTGGCAGGCAAGGGCATCTGGGTATAATTTATTGGCATTGTTTCATTTCCATAGTATTTATTTTTAGGTTGCCATTTACTTAAAGTAAATGATACTGCCTTTCCATTTACAATAGTGACATGAGGTCACTTTCCTTTTTAAATAATTTGCTTAAGCAGAAACAATTGAGTCCATTTAAAAGATATTAAGTGACTAAGAGAATAGGTTTTATCTGAAACAATATAACAAGGCTGTGGAGTGGCTGGTGGATGCCAGAAGTCTGGGAATGAAGGCTCTAGAGTGGGCTGCCCCAGAGAATCTCTACTGGATATTGCTTCCTGTGACATTTATGGCTCTTGTTTTTGATGATTCAAAGTATTCTTAGAATGGGTTTTCCTAGCATCTCAGAGCAGTAATTCAATAAAGATCCCCACAGACCAAGTATCATAGAGCGCGTGGGCTCTGAAGCCAGACTCCCCGGCTCTTCCAATTGCTAGTCGTGTGATGTTAGGCAAACGAACAAACCTGCATCCCATTTGCAATATGGAGCTGATGATGTCCAGTGACAAAGTGTATAGAAAGTACCCAGTAGTGGCTGGTATACATTAAGTGTTCAATAAATGCTGGCCCTTGTGATTCTTGTAAGGGTGGCTAGAACACACCAGTAAGGTGGTGTTGACGGTAAGCTGTTAAATACTTGGAGTGAAGTCACTATTTTGATGATCAGAAAGTTTCACGTCTTAGTGGGAAGATGAGTTGCATTCAGCACAAAGGCAAATACCATACTTAACATGGCAATGTGAGAACAGAGACCATGGAAGGGCCAGCACACTGAAGATGGAAACTCTGCCATGTCAGAGGACCTTCAATTTGAATCCCAAGATGACCATGAAGACAAGGAGTATGTGGCATCCATTTTCTTTTGTAAAATATTTTAAAATTTGTTTTTATTTCATTCTATGTGAATGGATGTGTTGCCTGTGCACCAGTGTGTGTCTGGTGCCTAAGAGGGGCATCAGATCCCCCTGGAACTGGAGTTACAGACAGTTGTGAGCTGTCAGATACCCTGGAACTGGAGTTACAGACAGTTGTGAGCTGTCAGATCCCCTGGAACTGGAGTTATAGACAGTTGTGAGCTGTCACATGGGTGCTGGCAATAACTTGGAAGCACAGCCAGTGCTTTTGACCACAGAGCCATCTCTCCAGCCACTCTGGCATCTGTTTCCATACAATTAGGGTTTAATGAAGGTCTTTGTTAAAACTTTATTTTTAGAAAAAAAATTGTTCATTTATTCTTTTAAAAGATTTACTTGTTTATTATATTTATATGTCTGAAGACACATCAGAGGAGAGCATCAGATCTCATTACAGATGGTTGTGAGCCACCATGTGGTTGCTGGGACTTGAACTCAGAATCTCTGGAAGAGCAATCAGTGCTCTTAACCGCTGAGCCATCTCTCCAGCCCTGTTAAAGCTTTCAATTCAACACTTGACCTGCAACGGAAAACATTTATTATAGAGAAACAAAATGAAGAACATGGTCCCACTGCTGCTGGGTGAGGTAATGGGAGGCTGGGAAGATCACAGCTAAGACTTTCCATCACTGAGCTTGTGAGGACAGACATGTGACCTCTCTGGCCTAGACTCCTGACTGCTGAGGCTTCCATGGCTGGGAGCCAAGAGATATGGATTCTCGTCCTCGCCTAGTCTTCTCATGTCTTCTCATTTTGAGTCAGACCCACCAGAATGCCTCAGGGACTTTTAGCCTTTAGTTGAGCTTCGTCCCAGGAGGCAGTGGGAAGCAGGGGAGTTTGATGTCTAGCTGGGTCCCAACTTATCCAGGATACTGGAGGGTCATGGGCCTTGGAGTTATGTGGCTCTTGAGTGAAGCACCTTGAATTATGTGCTGCTAGGGTGTTTGGGGGTTAGTTTCTTACCCTACTCAGCCTCAGTTTTTACAGTTGTGAAATGAGTAGAATAATAATTATTGAATAGGGATATTGAAGAAACGCAGGATAATATATTGAATAGGCAACATGTGCATATGTGCATGCATGTGTGTGTGTCCCCACACACAACACAAATTGATATACTGCACATGTCAAATGACTAAGCATTTTCCCCACAATGATGAAGTAGGTGTCAAAAGAGCCAGATATATTTTACCCATCAAACTAGTAGAGATTCAAAGGCTAACAATCTCTAGTGTGGTGAGGGGTCAAAGAGACAGGCATTCTTATCTACTCTTGGTGGGAAGATGAGAACAACTCTCTACTCGGAAATAATTTCTGTTTACGGAGGAGTTGCTATGGAGCCAAGAGACTTTGTCTACCCCCTTCACCTGGCTTCCATGAATGCCAGTAACCTGTATCACGGTGCAATGATCTGGAGAGAGAGAGAGAGAGAGAGAGAGAGAGAGAGAGAGAGAGAGACAGACAGACAGACAGACTGACTAATATAGCTAATGATCTAACCAACCCAATCCAATATGGATTAACAATGGCAAAGACCTAATTTAGATTTTTCCAGTTTTTGTACTAGTAGCCTCAAAAGGAGGGTCAAGGGACCTTAGACAGGTTGGGAAAGCAAGAAAGCCCCCTTTAGGAGGAGCTACGTCTTGTGCCCTGCCTGACTGTTCCAATCATTAATGGCTAGCTGGAAGAGAAGTGCTCAGTGGGAGGAAAATGGTATGCCCAAGGAGGATACCCTAGTGGGACCAATAAGGAAGTCTGGAAAGAGGAAGGCTCTGGCATCCTATAAAATGTCCAATACAGAGTCCACGGGCAGATCCCCAGCCCTGAGGTTCTTCCCACCCCAATGGGAGCGGTTTGTCTGCCATAATCAAATGTGTCTTTCTCTTCCTCTCCCCGCATCTCTGACGATTGCTTCCCTGTTCCCTGCTTCTCTGCCCCTACTTCCTCATCCAGCCATGCTCACTTTCCCTGCTCCTGCCCTTTTGTGTGCTGTGCTTGCAGCTTGTGGGGTGTCTCCCTTTGTTACTTTAGTGCCTCTCCCTGACATCCAATCAACCCCTTGTCTGTTCCATGAACGAAGTTAACAGATCTCCTAGATGGCCACCCACCTCATAACAACATTTGCTTTGTGTCCAGGTTCTAACCCAGGGCTCCATGCCACACCGATCTTTGTGTTTTCCTCGGTCCCTTCCAAACTGCGATGTTCCTTGGCCTCTCCCCGTCTTCTCTTCATTTCTCTGACAATGCCTAGCAGAGATGCCCAGAGGAATGTCTCATAAGTCTAGCCATCTTGACAGCCACAATTAACCATCACATCTTGTTTGGCTATTTTGTAGGATGATCTTCAGTTTGGGTTTTTCTGATGTTTCCCGTGATTAGACCAAGATTACAGGCTTTGGGGAAGGAGGGTAGAGAACCGAGGTGTGGTTCTCACCAAAGGGCACATGATGTCATTATACCTTAAACCTGGTGATCTTATCTTCCGCTACCTGCTGAAGATGGTGTCAGTTACATTTCTCCTGAACGCCATCAGTATATTTACCTTTGAATGCTATTGTTAGAACAGGTTTTCTGAATCTAACACACATCCAAAGGAAGGCGAGTCAAAATGTACCCCCTGGAAAGGGATGTGTCAGAGTTTGTGAATGGGACCTGCCATGGAAATTAGTAAATATTTTGAGGAAGATGTTTTGAAACTATTGCCTGTTTCTTCTTAAACCTTTTGTCACTAATTTTATAATTCATTGCTGGATCCCACCCACAGTGATTTGCCGTTGTGATGACGTAATGGTGACTCACTTCCTTCATTTGTTGTTTTTATTAGTTTGGAGTTCTTATAAAGGACTTATAAAGGAAGAGTGTTCTGTCTTTCCCAGGTATCTGTTTAATCGTTTGGTTACATCGGTGTGGACTATTGCATGGTTATTTTATTCTTAGGGATGAAGAGACCACATCTTGGGTTCACACGCCATCCTAGAAAACCTGACCTAAGGTTAAACTCTCTAGCACCCAGGTTACTCCTCAACAGACCTGGGGAGATTACAAGCCTATCCCTGGCACTCCACTTCCTAACAACCACCAATCAGGAGGAAAGCAGAAGTCAAGTTTATGGTTTGGCTCCCAACACCAGCCAATTATGTTAAAGGACAACAAAATTCCATAATGGCCCCCCAATCAAATGTGTGCCAGGCTAGAGACCCCCCTCACTTGCTTGCCATTTCCTATAAAACCTTGCCCCACTGAGAGCTGAGGGCTTCACCCTCCCCTTCTACTTCACCAGAGATGGCAGTGTGGCCCAAGCCTGAGCTTAGAATAAAGAGACCCTAGTGCGACTGCATCAGAGTCAGCTCCTTGGTGGTCTTTTGAGGCTCTCGAATGAGGCACAATAATTCAATACATTTTTACTGAGAACGTTGGGAGCAATGCACACTATTGTGTGACTTTTGCTGGGGGGGGGACATGAAAAACATTTACTTACCCCTGATAGGCTATCACCAACTGACAACCCCAAAATTCCACATTCTACCAGAGTCAAACTTGGTGAACCAAAAAGTTTATTGTGGTTACTTATAGGATTATGGGTAAAAGAGTATGGATGAGTCAAAGGCAGCTGTGTTACAAAAGAGTCCACACTATCATGGGGAATGACTCAGGAAAGCTGAAGACCCTGGGGCTGTCTGCATGACTTACAGAGATGGGCGTGATGGAGAGTGGCCTGTCTCCTAAGAACCTTTACTGCTTATATAACTTTGGGAGTGAAGGGTCTTGTGAATATTTTGGGTTTCAGGGGCTTCCTGAGATTTGTGAGTTGTTCACCCCCTTCTTGGATAGAATGCCTCAAGTTGGAGCTTCTGGAATCTTAACAGGCTCCTTGCCAGGATGAAAACATTTCATTTCAGAAGATATTTGTGATGGTTTGTATATGCTCGGCCCAGAAAGTGGCACTATTAGAAAGTGTGGCCCTGTTGGATTCGGTGTGTCACTGTGGGTGTGGGTTTTAAGACCCTCATCCTAGCTGTCTGGAAGCCAGTCTTCTGCTAGCAGCCTTCAGATGAAGATGTAGAACTCTTAGCTCCTCCTGCACCATGCCAGCTGGATGCTGCTGTGTTTCCACCTTGATGATAATGGGGACTGAACCTCTGAACCTGTAAGCCAGCCATAATTAAATGTTGTTCTTATAGGTGTTGCTTCGGTCACGGTGTCTGTTCACAGCAGTAAAACTCTAAGACAATACTACTATATAACATAATTCCTTAATATATCCCTCCTGATATTTTTAAACCCTTATTTTATTTAATCAATTATTTATTTGTATCAGAATGGACAGATAGTCATTTATTTTATTCCTTGGGGTATAATTCAATACAATAATTCTGGGATCACTTTCAGAGAGGTACATAACCCTTTGACAAGCACACACACACACATACACACACACACACACACACACACACACAGAGAGAGAGAGAGAGAGAGAGAAACTTTATTTTCTAATACTTTAAGACCCTCAGTTGTTCATCTTCTATCTCTTTGTCTCCAGCCATTTCTCCAAGGAACCTTGTCTCTTTTTATCGGAGACTGATATTTAGAGACTGAGAACTGGCCACTGGTGGTATTGCTGAGCCATTGCTATTGCTATCACTGATCCAAACCCTCTCAGCAGCCAGAGCTAAGGGTGGAAGGATGTAGGCATGCATATTTATTCACGTGAAGCTGTCATCTATCATTGCTCTGGCTTGTCCCCATTATAATAAAAATGAGTTTATGCTGATATCTGTAGTGCTAATCCAGCCAACAGGGCTAATCCCAGCCTTCTGCTTGCTTATGTTTTTGAAGATTTATTTATTATATTTTATTTGTACTGGTGACTTGTCTGCATGTATGTCTGTGCACCACAGCATGCATTGTCAAAGAAAGCCAGAAAGGATGTTAGATCCTGTCTTAGTCAGGGTTTGTATTTTTGCACAAAACATCATGACCAAGAAGCAAGTTGGGGAGGAAAGGGTTTATTCAGCTTACACTTCCACATTGCTGTTCATCACCAAAGGAAGTCAGGACAGGAACTCACACAGGGCAGGAACTTGGAGGCAGGAGCTGATGCAGAGGCCGTGGAGGGGTGCTGCTTACTGGCTTGCTTCCCCTGGCTTGCTCCACCTGATTTCTTATAGAATCCAGGACTATCAGCCCAGGGATGGCACCACCTACAATGGGCTGGGCCCTCCCCCCTTGATCACTAATTGAGAAAATGCCTTACAGCTGGATCTCCCGGAGGCATTTCCTCAAGGGAGGTTTCTTTTGCTGTGATAAGCCCAGCTTGCGACAAGTTGGCACACAGAACCAGCCAGTACAGATCTCCAGGAACTGGAGTTACGAATGACTGTGAGCTGCCATGTGGGTGCTGGGAATGAACCCAGGTCCTCTGGAAGAGCAGTCCATGCTCCTAACTCCTGAGCCATCTCTCCCTATCTGTCTCTCCTCTCCCATGCTTATTTGTAATTTCTGTCTCCAGCTGTACAAAATTTGACTCTCCTCTATAACTTATATACTTATTTGTTCAACTCTAGTGTTGAGCCTGAAATATTTTCAACATAATCATCCTCCCTATAGGGAAAGTCCACCAAATGAAAGCCTAACACGCTTTTTTGTCATTGGTCTCACAAAATGGAGTCAAAATGTTGCTTTGCAAAACCACAGAGGCCAAAAGCAATCATTCAAAGGTGTGACACAAATTCACACGGCCCATGTTCTCCAGGTAGGTAACACCACAGTGAGGATCCCACGAGGATGTTTGCTACAGTGGGTTTTGTGTCCATCAAAATGGAAGAATGCCATGCGTATAACCACAGTGGCAAGCAGAGGGCTCTGGGTGGCTTAGTAGAAGGGACTAACCCAACCACAGTGATGTAAAATGTCTACGTTATATACAAAGGGCGTGATAGTAACACCAGGAGAAACCAGTGTCTAACTGTGATCCCCAGAGCAGCCTCTGAAAATAATGCAAATAATTCAACTTGAAAAGGCACCAAATGCATCAAAATGGGATTCTGAAATGTGCTCAAACTGTGTGAAGGGGGAAAGAAAATGAGAAGAGAGGAAGAAAATCCCCAAACTGGATCAAACCAGAACAACAGCAAAGTTGGAATTGTCAGATGGAGGCCAAATGATGAAATGGAAGACCTAATTCCAATCATATTAATAATTGAATGGGAATATATCATTCGGCCCAATTAAGAAGTTGCTATTCCTGGATAATGTGAGGAGAGTGAGAGGCTTTGGAGCCTCTCCATTCTAAATGGGACGTCCTTATCACATTCCTCCTTTCAAGGCTCAGGGTTTCTGTCTATCCAGAAGAGGAGGGGAGATGGCGAGAGCCAGAGATGGTGGGTGATTCCATGGAAACATCACCTTCCAGGCACAACAGAGCTGATACACATGTGAACTCAGAGACTGTGGTGGCATGCAGAGGCCCAGACAAAAAATCCCAGCACAGAGAGGGGGAAGTGGACACAAAATCCTACCCCTAACCAATTTGCAATTGATACCTTTTGGGAGAGTAAAAATCAGTGCTGGGTATATCAACCACACTCCAAGGCAGGCCCAGCAGCTGTTGACCAACACAAAACAGACACAGGCTCCATTTGTGTGTGTGTGTGTGTGTGTGTGCAGGCACGTGCCATTGTTTCGGCATTTTTAGTTTTATTGGTTTGTTTGTTTGGGAGGTGGGCAAGATTTTGGAGGAGTTGTGGGATGAGAAAATATGAACAAAATATATAGCATGAAAACCTTTTAAAATAAAACTGTCCCAATCCCCATTACTACTGCCACCCTCTCCACCACAGGCTGCATTAAGGCGGGGCTGGGCTTTGATCTGATTGATCACCTTTTTAAAATGTTCTTCAGTGTGTGAGTGTCCAGGGCTTGACTCTAAGTTGTCTGCACCCAGCAACCAGGGGCTTCTAAACAGGCTGCCCGTGTGCTCCCTCTGAATGCCCAGGCTGCAGATGCTCAGAGCAGCACAGAATCAGCCCAAAGCGGGCAGCACATTGCTCATGGATTTCCCTCTGACCTGTGCCTCAGTTTCCTTTGGAATTTCCCATCCATGATCAGTTTCTAAGGAGAGTTTTTAAAGGGTGCTAACAAGCACAGCACATATTTTTATGTTCCATACACAAGTATTTGTTGTGGGAAAAAATCAGTATTTTTACCTCTTGTATTTTTCAATCAATATAGATAAATGTGTGTGTGTGTGTCTGTAGGTATGTCTGTGTATGTGTTTGTGTGTGTGTTTGAGTGTCTCTGTGTGTGTGTCTGCATGTGTTTGTGTATATGTGAGTACATCTGTGTGTGTGTCTCTGTGTATGTTTTGTATGTGTATGTGTGTTTGTGTATGTGTTTGTGTGTGTATGTGTGTTTGTATGTGTTTGTGCATGTGTGTCTATGTATGTTTGTGTGTGTTTGTGTGTCTCTGTGTGTGTGTCTGTGTATGTGTTTGTGTGTGTTTGTGCATATGTGTGTGTCTGTGTGTGTGTTTGTGTGTATGTGGGTGTGTGTATGTTTGTGTATATGTGTTTGTGTGTATGTGTGTGTCTCTCTGTGTGTGTATGTGGGTGTGTGTATGTTTGTGTATATGTGTTTTTGTGCATGTGTTTGTGTTTCTATGTGTGTGTCTGTGTATGTCCAGTCTAAGTTTCCTCTGCAGGGGTGGGCTTGCAGCAGCAGCAGCAGCAGCAGCAGCAGCAGCAGCAGCAGCAGCAGCAGGCAGCTCAGTTGGCTCTTAGCTTCCCTCTCCACTCCAGCAGATGGCCGCCTCATATGCTTTTTTTAGCATTTGAAGCCAGCTTCCTGGAATCTATGTCCTCACCACGGGCAAGCGATAGTATTCCCGAAAGCTTGTTTTTATGGAGGAAAATCCAGCTAAACCTGGTCCACAGGTCCTGCCAGCTTCATAAAATACAGAACTGCATTAAGAGGAAAGTCTTTCATAACTCAGACCTGAGGGGCTGTGTGTAGGGAGAGTGCCTGGAAATAGCCTCTGGCTGCTTAAATTTAGGGGTGGAAGATGAAGTCATCTTTAAAACACAATTTGTTTTAAAGATGAGGGACTGGAGAGATGGCTCCATGATTAAGAGCGCTTGCTGCTTTTGCAGAAGACCTGGGTTTGGTTTTCAGCATCCACACGGTGGCTCACAACTGTCTGTAACTCCAATTCCAGGACACTGGCACTTCTGGCTTCCTGAGGTACCGCATGCATGTGGTACCCAGGCTCACATGCAGGCAGTTACACCTAGACTTAAAACACTCTGATATTCAGAAGGCTTGAAACTTTGTGTCTCCAGAGCCCAGGAAGTAGAGTGGAAACGTGCAAAGATCACAGAGTCCAACACGGTTGTTGATTCCCCTCTGGCTCAGCTGCTGTGACCCTCTCTAAGCCTCCATTATTATCTGTAAAGTGATCCTGGCACATAGCAAATATGTTAGATACAGTTTTCCTCTCTAGCTCTTCCCCCACTTGCTGTCTAGCTGATACCGCCTTCTGGGCCAACCCCAAACCTCTGAGTTGAGATGACAGAGCATTCATTCAGCAAGGGGGCTTCTGCTGTGCCCGCTGCAGTTCTCATCTCACAGACTCCCTTCTCCTGGGTGGGGCTGGTCACCACCTGCTTCCAACAAATGGAAATCGCAAGAGCGAGGGAGTTATCTTTCGGTTATTTTATCAGAGGTTGGGTTTTGGTGTCGCTTTTGTTGCTGGTGGTTGGTGTCTGGGCTGGATGTGTCTAGGTTCTTAGCCTCTTATCCCAGTGATTGGAAATAATGACTCACACAGATTTGCTGAAGAGGCAAGATAGCTTCATTTAGATCAGAGCAATAGTGTGGGATGCAGAGGGAGACACTGTCGACAGCGGGTCACAGGAGAGTCCACTTGGGACTTCCTTTTATGGGACTCAAGAGAAGGGCTTGGTTATTAAGCAGCATGGTGTAGCCCGTTTTCTATTTTGTTTGATAGATTTCTCCTCTCCTACAATGCATCTGATTTTAATTTAACGCATTAGTTATTCACGAATAAGCATGCGATGGTAAGAGAAATATCACTCTAAAAGGTTCCTACAAGATACAGTTAGCCCTACTATGCACGCACCCAAAACTAGTTCAGGCTGGGATGGCCCTTCTGTTTCTCAAATCCAGACACATCCAGAGCATACCTGAATATAAATTGTCTAAATTTGATTGTTATTAGAAATGGGAAAACTTATACCATCATTCAAAGACGGGGATATGCGTAGCTCGGTGCTGATCGGGTCTTTGAGGGAGCTCTGCGGTTGCCAGGTTCAGGGTTTGAAGAGGGGTGGATGTTCATAGTGCCTGCAGGTGAAGAAACTAGGCTGCCAAGGAAGTTGTTACAAAGGGTGTATGTGACTAACCCAATCCTAATGGGGCCCTAAGTTAAGCTTTCTGTATTCCCGACTGCTTACTTCACTGCCCTGTTGTAGGCTGTCCTGTGAGAGACGCCCAAGTGACAAGGAGCTGAAAGCTAGCTAGAACTCAGCAGTCCCCAGGGAAAGGGGGCCTCTCTGCAGCTATTGATGAGAGATTGGGAGACAGCCCTTCCACGTGAGTTTACCTAGTCAACAAGCTCAGCCTGAGAAAGGCCCTGACCCAAAACCCGGCTGTCTTACTCATGGTTCTTGCCTTCAAAGGCTGTAAGGAAACCCGCTTTGTTTTAGCCACTGACTTACGGGTATTTGTTATGCGGCACAGATTGCTAATGCCTTGGCAAAATGCAGTTTCAAAAGGACTCAGGGGGGATGATATGCTGTTTTCTCTTGAAGCTGGGGTAGAAGAAGAGCTCAAATGGTAGCCCTTGGTGTTTCACAGGAATCCTGGCTCGCTCTGTGAATGGATTCTCAGGAGTTCACTACCTAGTTGGGTGTTCCTGCAGCAGGATCATGGTGTGGGCTTGGAAAAGTGACAGTGACCGCCATGTAGGGTTGTTACATAGTTGATAGCTGTGTATGAACATGCGTCTGTCATGGACCACCTTAGATCACCGGGGATCTGACTGATAGATGACCCTGCCATGTGTCCCAATAGTTCCTTGAATTTTATCATTAACTCATGGGGCATGGTTACAAATCTCTAATAGACAGAACCAGATCTCCAGTGATGTATTTGGAGCCACGTTGTAATGTCATTTGCTCAGAATCGCTCTCTACTCACTCATAAGGTAGTGTTAGGAGCTGTTGTCTCGCTTCGTCTCAGCTTGTAACGGATAGAAGCAGGGGTGAGCACCTCTTTAGTTGGACCCAACTATCCATGCCTAGTTTTAGAGACTGAGGGAAGCTAACAGCCCCGTGGTCTTCTGCATTGTCAGAGCTTAAGGATTTGGGTCCATTTCTGAGAGATACAAGAAGGTTACTATTAAATTTGGAGTCTGACGCTTTGCAAGGAGGTAGAAAAGAAGTCTAATTCCAAGAAACTGTCCTATGCAAAATATTGTTTCCTTTAGTTGTTTTTTTTTTTTACCCTCGAGACTCAAACTGCCTTGGATAGCACCCAGCACATGCGAAATGCACGTGAAACTCATGGAATGCATAGACTATGATGGACGTGCTCAAAACACATCTTAGTGAGTTTTTTTTTTTCCTTCTGAGAGTGGAGAAGAGAGAGGAAGACAAAGGTGACTGGTGATATCCAGAACGTTCTGTCTTGGTGTCTCCAGCTAGCTTCTCTGGACTCTGGGTCCTTGCTAATGTGACTCCTGTATTACATATTAAGGTCATGTATGGGGGCTGGAGAGATGGCTCAGCGGGTAAGAGCACTGACTACTCTTCCAGAGGTCCTGAGTTCAAATCCCAGCAACCACATGGTGGCTCACAACCACCTGTAATGAAATCTGATGCCCTTTTCTGGTGTGTCTGATGACAGCTACAGTGTACTTATGTATAATAAATAAAAATCTTTTTTTTTTTAAAAAAAGGTCATGTATGGTCATACCCTGTTTCCATTGTCATGCTGTCTCTGATAATATTCCGTAATGAGGGTTTGAGTGTGATGGGACCTTTTCAGAGCCCAGCTGCGCATGACCCAAGGGTCTAAAATGCCTGGCAAGGTCATCTATGATCTGGGACAGTGCATATGAGTTCATGTCTCCTGCTGGTGATGATAAATGGCTCAGACTCCCATGGGAGTGTTCAAGGTGGTAAGTAAGCAAGTTTTATTAAGAATTATAGAAATTGCCAGTCCTGATGATACATGTCTCTGACCCCAGCTTTTGAGAGGCAAGTGGCTCTCTGCACCATTGAGGCCGACCTCGTCTACATAGTGAGTTTCAGGTCATCCAGGGCGAAATATAGTGAGAACCTGACTCAATAACAACGGTAACAACCACCACCACCAACAGGAATTGAGAAATTAAGTAGAAGAAACTCGGGCACATTGAAGGCATTTCTAAACAAGGAAAGAGCCCTCAAACTCCTTTGTCTGTGATTCTTAATAGGAAGGAAGAAACCAGACAAAGACTGGTGTAATCTCTATTCTGATTGGTTGATTTCCTGGGCTACCACGGGCCAAGCCAATGGAGGGTCTACACACTCACCCTAAGCCTGTCCTCCTGGCCTAACCAAAGGGATGAGGGTGCACTGTTCACTCATTGACCGTCTCAGACTCTGCCTTTGATAATTATTGGCCTTGACCGTCTGGTGCTATAATTCACTTGGCCAGCATTAACTGCACTCTAGCCTTGCAGGTATCTCAAGGGCTGCTAGTTATAGCATGCTCTCACATTTACGTCATCTACTTGGTCCTCTCTACACAATGGCAGACTTAACTCTAATAGCGCCACCAGCAGTAGCTGCAGTCTTTCTGGGTGACATCATGTTTAGCTCCTTGTCTGTGGGATGGTCTCTGGAAAGAGGTGGAGTGTTTCTTAGAAACTTCCTTTATTTAACATACTACAGTTATCTGCATTAGAAGCAAGAATATGAGAGACAAAAGAGCCTTACATATATCCCTCAAGGGCTTATGGGGAGTGGAATAGAGGTACTGCCAGACTGTCACCACTGGCTCAGAGACTCATCCTCACACTTACCTGTCTAGTTGACTATCTCATATCCAAATACAAGTCCTCTTGTTCATCTTCCTCAGTGTCCCCTTGCCGTGTTAACTGTAACCACCCAACCTCTGTTCTCACCGCAAGACTCACAAGTAACCTGCAGCTGGAAGGCTGCTTTCCTGGACACTTCTCAAACTGCCCTTCTCAGTGCCTGGCTTCTCCTCTCAGCCCCAGCTCTCAAAGGACAGGGTGGGAGTCTCTGTCATCAGGACACTCCCAGACTTCTTTGACCTGACAGATGATAATAACCCTGAAGGCACACCGTGACGACTGACTCTTGTTCCAGGTTGCATGACATAGAAGGTGCTGGAAAGGAAGAGAGACGATGACTGAAGTTTCTGGCTCCCTGGTTTGACTGAACCTCTTGTCCTTTGTGAACCTCCCAACCTTCACACTTGTCTTTTATTACACCCAGTCAGCTTACAATCTTGTTTGCAGTGATGTAGCCACTGGGTTGGGGGGGGGGTGGGATGTTTCCTGAGATTTCGTGCCTGCTCTCCTTAGTTCACAGGCTCACTGAGACCTCAGAGCAACCCCCAGGGTACCAAAAAGGATACAATGTTTCTATGTCCTACGCTTCTTTCATCATTTCCCTTTTCTAATACCCTAGATCCATCTGTACCCTGAGTTGTGGACACACTGGGGGAGTGGCAGGGAAAAGGAGCCCTGGTGACTGATTTTTTAAACACATTTCAGGCCCAGGACTCCTACAATCCCTCAAACCTTAAAGTCCCTCTTCCTGTTTAGTCTTTTCCTAATAAGCTAATCTGACTTCACTGCTGAAGTATGCTGTTGATTTGGTCAGGATGAACACAGGTCTGCGCGTAGTGGAGCTATGAGGTTTCTGTTTGCAGAGTTGGTGAGGCATGGCCAAGGTCAAGGCAGGCTAGTTGGGCTGAGTTAAGAGAACTCCTAGGGGGTGCACGGGCATGTTTGGAGATTGCAGAGTGTTCTGCCATGTGTGATAGTACTGAGTGCATGTGCTGTTGTGTGTTCTGTAGTATGTGTGTGTGTGTGTTTGTGGGAAGAGGACCCATAACTTTCGTGGGGTCTTTGAAGACATCTGTGACTTCCAGAAGGTGAGGGGTCTCGTCTGGTCTTCAGGCTTCTGGCTCTGAGATAGCATACTGTCTTCAGAGCCCCAAGAGGAGGGATGCAGATGTTAGCTGGTTCCTGGGGCTACCTGGTAGTTGCTTGGATGAACTACAGCCTCTGAGTTTGCTTCTTGTCTGGTGAAGCCGTAGGAAAGATTGAAGACGTTTCTAAAGTCTGAGCATAGTTGCCTTCTTTTCCAAAGGATGCAAATAGTCTTGGTCCAAATCTAGAAGGGCAGCTCACTCTGTATTTGACTCTCTCTGAGTCTCACTGAGAGGTACTCTAGGAGCCCAGAGTACACACACACACACACACACACACACACACACACACACACAGTAAATATACACACATGCACACACATACACATACTCACAGTAAACACACACACATATACACACAGAGTAAGCACACACATACACAGAAAAATGCACACACACACACAAGCACACAAATACATACACACACACACACACAGAGTAAATATACACACATGCACACACATACACATACTCACAGTAAACACATACACATATACACACAGAGTAAGCACACACATACACAGAAAAATGCACACACACACACAAACACACACATACATATACACACACAGACACACAGACACACACACACACAGAAGTGAGCCTATGATGGACTTGGGTGAGGAGGGGGGAGCTTCTGGGGACAGAATTGCTAAGAAATCTTGGAGAAAGACGTAGCTTTGCACACACTGGGAGACTTCTCTTAGGTTAACTTTGGAACTCTACTGTATCCTGAGAGGTATGTCGCAGTCACAATCATTTCCCAAAGAAGCCCAGACAGGTGATAAGACTTGCCTAAGGCTGCACAGCTAGACAGATCAGAACTGGTCTCACTGGTAGTCTTGCTGGCATGAGCCGCCTCACCCTTATCTGCTTCTCTGCATCTTCCCTGGAAGCCCCAGCCTGGGCTCACTGGCTTAGGAGCATTCGCTTGGCTCTCATATTTATGATAAGGCTCTTCTCGGCTAGATGGACCACCAGTGTCTACTTAGTCTAGATAGGGAGCCCTCAACAGACAAAGTGTGGATGCCACCAAAGTCCAACTTAGTAATCAATGAGTCTTGTACTTGTCTTAGTCAGGGTTTGCATTGCTATGAAGAGACACCATGGCCAAGGACACTCTCATAAAGGCAAACATTTAATGAGGGCTGGCTTACACTTTCAGAGGTGTAGTCCATTATTATCATAGCAGTAAGCATGGCAGTGTGCAGGCAGACACGGTGCTGGAGAAGGAGCTGAGAATTCTACATCTCAATTTGAAGGCAACCGGGAGAGATTGGTACCCTCGGGCAGCTAGGAGGAAGCACTCTTTTGCAATGGGTAGAGCCTTAGCATAGGAGGAGACCTCCAAAGCTCACCCCCACTCACAGTGACACACTTCTTCCAACAAGGCCACACCTCCTAATAGTGCCACTTCCCATGGGCCAAGCATATTCAAACCACCACAGAGTGACTTACAGGAATGTGGGTGAAGGGTTACTTTTAGGAGCAGAAATGACTCAGACAGCTGTATTATCAAGGCCCACCCCAGTGTGGGTGACAGCTCACAAAAGCTGGGAACTTGGAGTAACACACAGCATCCTCTGGGCTCTGGCGAGCTGTCAGTAGCTCTGCCCCTTTAGTCTCCTTACCTGTGACACATTTAGCCTCCCTCTTAGGTCAGATCTACACAGTGCCTAGAGCTTTCTTTGGTGAATATCAGTGTTTCTGGCATCTCTGCTATCTCCACTAGAATGTAGGCTTCACCTTTTCATGCATACACCACTCAAAAGGTCTGTTAAGAGAACCCGGCTCCACTGCAGGGTCTGGCACCAGCAACTTTCCGTAGCCATAGCATAAACCTCCACAACCCTCCCTCCTCTATCCGCGTCATGTGGACAGTACCAAGTTTTGCTCCGGGTCTGAGATGGAGTAGCCAGACCTACCTGAACCACAGCTGCCATGGGCCTCTCTGTGCCCAGGCAGCTGCCTTCCAGCAAGGCACACTCCATCCAAAAGAACTGCATGGCTTTACTCTGGAGCTCTCGACAGATGGAGTCTTACTTTTTAAATGTTTCTTTCCTATCATCCCAGTGCAAAGTCGAAGACGTCTCTCTAATGTCAATAAATCTCTAATAATTAAAGGTGCTTTGCTCACATCCGCCTTGTCTGCAACCTTAACTTTCTTCGCATTTTTGTCCTTGACAAAACACACAATTTTTTTCCCATAGTGTTGCGGTTCAATTTTCAGTTCTCTCTGATTGTAAACGTGGCTTCGAGCCGTGATCAATAACTAAGTCATGGTCTAAGCGCTTTAGTGACTTGAAAAGGTCTACCAAGTTAATCCATGGCATTTCAGTTCAGCCTCAGTCAAAACTTCAGGATATGGGAAGAACACCGCCACGTTCTTTGCCAGGGTATAACAAGAGTCCTCCAGGTTCCCACACAATTGTTATTCTCCACATGAGCATTGTCCTTCCTGTCTGCATTCCCATTACTGTCTGTCTGTCTGTCTGCCTGTCTGTCTTTCTGCCTGTCTGCCTGCCTGTCTGCCTATCTGTCTGGATCTGTCTGCCTGCCTGCCTGTCTGTCTTTCTGCCTGTCTGCCTGCCTATCTGTGTCTGTCTGCCTGCCTGCCTGTCTGTCTGTCTGCCTGTCTGTCTTTCTGCCTGCCTGTCTGCCTATCTGACTGTGTCTGCCTGCCTGCCTGCCCGTCTGCCTACCTGTCTGTCTTTCTGCTTGTCTGCCTGCCTGTCTGCCTATCTGTCTGGGTCTGTCTGCCTGCCTGCTTGCCTGTCTGTCTGCATACCTGCCTGTCTTTCTGCCTGTCTGCCTGCCTGTCTGTCTGCCTACCTGTCTGTGTTTCTGCCTGTCTGCCTGTCTGTCTGTCCATCTGTCTGCCTGTCTCCTTCCCCGGGCTTCACGTATGACGGACAAATGGCCACCACTGAGCTTGATCTCCAGCCCTTCTTCCTGAATTTCTAAACTTCTGTCCGAAATAATTTCCCGTTGGCCCAGATAATACTCTTCATTATCCTGCTTAGCATAAGTCCACTATAGTGAATTAATGTTCAACAACTAAGAAAGTTTCAGCCATCAAGAAATTTGCCATCGTACTCAACAAAAAGAGACACAATAGAATGGTGACTAGAATAGATCAAACATGTTATTTGGGGCTAATGGCTAGGAAGAGCCTGCATGCTCTTCACCTCTAGGGCAGAGGTTCTCAGACTTCCTAATGCTGCCATCCATTAATATCCAACCATGAAATTATTTCATGGCTACCCAGTAATACTTGTAACTTTGCTACTGCTAGGAATTGTAAGAATCTGATACGCAGCGTTTCTGACAAGACCCACAGGTTGACCCCTTCCGCTCGACTCGAGCCCCGGGCTACCTTGCCAGCAGAGTCTTGCCCAACACCCGCAAGGGCCCACACGAGACCCCCCACGGGATCCTAAGACCTCTGGTGAGTGGAACACAGCACCTGCCCCAATCCAATCGCGCGGAACCTGAGACTGCGGTACATAGGGAAGCAGGCTACCCGGGCCTGATCTGGGGCACAAGTCCCTTCCGCTCGACTCGAGCCCCGGGCTACCTTGCCAGCAGAGTCTTGCCCAACACCCGCAAGGACCCACACGGGACTCCCCACGGGATCCTAAGACCTCTGGTGAGTGGAACACAGCGCCTGCCCCAATCCAATCGCGCGGAACCTGAGACTGCAGTACATAGGGAAGCAGGCTACCCGGGCCTGATCTGGGGCACAAGTCCCTTCCGCTCGACTCGAGCCCCGGGCTACCTTGCCAGCAGAGTCTTGCCCAACACCCGCAAGGGCCCACACGAGACCCCCCACGGGATCCTAAGACCTCTGGTGAGTGGAACACAGCACCTGCCCCAATCCAATCGCGCGGAACCTGAGACTGCGGTACATAGGGAAGCAGGCTACCCGGGCCTGATCTGGGGCACAAGTCCCTTCCGCTCGACTCGAGCCCCGGGCTACCTTGCCAGCAGAGTCTTGCCCAACACCCGCAAGGGCCCACACGGGACTCCCCACGGGATCCTAAGACCTCTGGTGAGTGGAACACAGCGCCTGCCCCAATCCAATCGCGCGGAACCTGAGACTGCGGTACATAGGGAAGCAGGCTACCCGGGCCTGATCTGGGGCACAAGCCCCTTCAGCTCCACTCGAGCCCCGGGCTACCTTGCCAGCAGAGTCTTGCCCAACACCCGCAAGGGCCCACACGGGACTCCCCACGGGATCCTAAGACCTCTGGTGAGTGGAACATAGCGCCTGCCCCAATCCAATCGCGCGGAACCTGAGACTGCGGTACATAGGGAAGCAGGCTACCCGGGCTTGATCTGGGGCACAAACCCCTTCCGCTCCACTCGAGCCCCGGGCTACCTTGCCAGCGGAGTCGCCTGACACCCGCAAGGGCCCACACAGGATTCCACACGAGATCCTAAGACCTCTAGTGAGTGGAACACAACTTCTGCCAGGAGTCTGGTTCGAACACCAGATATCTGGGTACCTGCCCTGCAAGAAGAGAGCTTGCCTGCAGAGAATACTCTGCCCACTGAAACTAAGGAGAGTGCTACCCTCCAGGTCTGCTTATAGAGGCTAACAGAGTCACCTGAAGAACAAGCTCTTAACAGTGACAACTAAAACAGCTAGCTTCAGAGATTACCAGATGGTGAAAGGCAAACGTAAGAATCCTACTAACAGAAATCAAGACCACTCACCATCATCAGAACGCAGCACTCCCACCCCACCTAGTCCTGGGCACCCCAACACAACCGAAAATCTAGACCCAGATTTAAAAACATTTCTCATGATGATAATAGAGGACATCAAGAAGGACTTTCATAAGTCACTTAAAGAATTACAGGAGAGCACTACTAAAGAGTTACAGGCCCTTAAAGAAAAGCAGGAAAACACAGCCAAACAGGTAGAAATCATTAAAGAAAAACAGGAAAACACATCCAAACAGGTGATGGAAATGAACAAAACCATACTAGAACTAAAAGGGGAAGTAGACACAATAAAGAAAACCTAAAGCGAGGCAACGCTGGAGATAGAAACCCTAGGAAAGAGATCTGGAACCATAGATGCGAGCATCAGCAACAGAATACAAGAAATGGAAGAGAGAATCTCAGGTGCAGAAGATTCCATAGAGAACATCGACATAACAGTCAAAGAAAATACAAAATGCAAAAGGATCCTAACTCAAAACATCCAGGTAATCCAGGACACAATGAGAAGACCAAACCTACGGATAATAGGAATTGATGAGAATGAAGATTTTTCAACTTAAAGGGCCAGCTAATATCTTCAACAAAATAATAGAAGAAAACTTCCCAAACATAAAAAAAGAGATGCCCATGATCATACAAGAAGCCTACAGAACTCCAAATAGACTGGACCAGAAAAGAAATTCCTCCCGACACATAATAATCAGAACAACAAATGCACTAAATAAAGATAGAATATTAAAAGCAGTAAGGGAGAAAGGTCAAGTAACATATAAAGGAAGGCCTATCAGAATTACACCAGACTTTTCACCAGAGACTATGAAATCCAGAAGAGCCTGGACAGATGTTATACAGACACTAAGAGAACACAAATGCCAGCCCAGGCTACTATACCCGGCCAAACTCTCAATTACCATAGATGGAGAAACCAAAGTATTCCACGACAAAAACAAATTCACACAATATCTTTCCATGAATCCAGCCCTTCAAAGGATAATAACAGAAAAGAAGCAATACAAGGACGGAAATCACGCCCTAGAACAACCAAGAAAGTAATCATTCAACAAACCAAAAAGAAGACAGCCACAAGAACAGAATGCCAACTCTAACAACAAAAATAAAAGGAAGCAACAATTACTTTTTCTTAATATCTCTTAATATCAATGGACTCAATTCCCCAATAAAAAGACATAGACTAACAGACTGGCTACACAAACAGGACCCAACATTCTGCTGCTTACAGGAAACCCATCTCAGGGAAAAAGACAGACACTACCTCAGAGTGAAAGGCTGGAAAACAATTTTCCAAGCAAATGGACTGAAGAAACAAGCTGGAGTAGCCATTTTAATATCGGATAAAATCGACTTCCAACCCAAAGTTATCAAAAAAGACAAGGAGGGACACTTCATACTCATCAAAGGTAAAATCCTCCAAGAGGAACTCTCAATTCTGAATATTTACGCACCAAATGCAAGGGCAGCCACATTCATTAGAGACACTTTAGTAAAACTCAAAGCATACATTGCACCTCACACAATAATAGTGGGAGACTTCAACACACCACTTTCTTCAAAGGACAGATCGTGGAAACAGAAACTAAACAGGGACACAGTGAAACTAACAGAAGTTATGAAACAAATGGACCTGACAGATATCTACAGAACATTTTATCCTAAAACAAAACCTTCTTCTCAGCACCTCACGGGACCTTCTCCAAAATTGACCATATAATTGGTCACAAAACAGGCCTCAATAGATACAAAAATATTGAAATTGTCCCATGTATCCTATCAGACCACCATGGCCTAAGACTGATCTTCAATAACAACATAAATAATGGAAAGCCAACATTCACGTGGAAACTGAATAACACTCTTCTCAATGATACCTTGGTCAAGGAAGGAATAAAGAAAGAAATTAAAGACTTTTTAGAGTTTAATGAAAATGAAGCCACAACGTACCCAAACCTATGGGACACAATGAAAGCATTTCTAAGAGGGAAACTCATAGCTCTGAGTGCCTCCAAGAAGAAACGGGAGACAGCACATACTAGCAGCTTGACAACACATCTAAAAGCCCTAGAAAAAAAGGAAGCAAATTCACCCAAGAGGAGTAGACGGCAGGAAATAATCAAACTCAGGGGTGAAATCAACCAAGTGGAAACAAGAAGAACTATTCAAAGAATTAACCAAACGAGGAGTTGGTTCTTTGAGAAAATCAACAAGATAGATAAACCCTTAGCTAGACTCACTAAAGGGCACAGGGACAAAATCCTAATTAACAAAATCAGAAATGAAAAGGGAGACATAACAACAGATCCTGAAGAAATCCAAAACACCATCAGATCCTTCTACAAAAGGCTATACTCAACAAAACTGGAAAACCTGGACGAAATGGACAAATTTCTGGACAGATACCAGGTACCAAAGTTGAATCAGGATCAAGTTGATCATCTAAACAGTCCCATATCACCTAAAGAAATAGAAGCAGTTATTAATAGTCTCCCAACCAAAAAAAGCCCAGGACCAGATAGGTTTAGTGCAGAGTTCTATCAGACCTTCAAAGAAGATCTAATTCCAGTTCTGCACAAACTATTTCACAAAATAGAAGTAGAAGGTACTCTACCCAACTCATTTTATGAAGCCACTATTACTCTGATACCTAAACCACAGAAAGACCCAACAAAGATAGAGAACTTCAGACCAATTTCTCTTATGAATATCGATGCAAAAATCCTCAATAAAATTCTCGCTAACTGAATCCAAGAACACATTAAAGCAATCATCCATCCTGACCAAGTAGGTTTTATTCCAGGGATGCAGGGATGGTTTAATATACGAAAATCCATCAATGTAATCCATTATATAAACAAACTCAAAGACAAAAACCACATGATCATCTCATTAGATGCAGAAAAAGCATTTGACAAGATCCAACACCCATTCATGATAAAAGTTTTGGAAAGATCAGGAATTCAAGGCCCATATCTAAACATGATAAAAGCAATCTACAGCAAACCAGTAGCCAACATCAAAGTAAATGGAGAGAAGCTGGAAGCAATCCCACTAAAATCAGGGACTAGACAAGGCTGCCCACTTTCTCCCTACCTTTTCAACATAGTACTTGAAGTATTAGCCAGAGCAATTCGACAACAAAAGGAGATCAAGGGGATACAAATTGGAAAAGAGGAAGTCAAAATATCACTTTTTGCAGATGATATGATAGTATATATAAGTGACCCTAAAAATTCTACCAGAGAACTCCTAAACCTGATAAACAGCTTCGGTGAAGTAGCTGGATATAAAATAAACTCAAACAAGTCAATGGCCTTTCTCTATACAAAGAATAAACAGGCTGAGAAAGAAATTAGGGAAACAACACCCTTCTCAATAGTCACAAATAATATAAAATATCTTGGCGTGACTCTAACTAAGGAAGTGAAAGATCTGTATGATAAAAACTTCAAATCTCTGAAGAAAGAAATCAAGGAAGATCTCAGAAGATGGAAAGATCTCCCATGCTCATGGATTGGCAGGATCAACATTGTAAAAATGGCTATCTTGCCAAAAGCAATCTACAGATTCAATGCAATCCCCATCAAAATTCCAACTCAATTCTTCAACGAATTGGAAGGAGCAATTTGCAAATTTGTCTGGAATAACAAAAAACCTAGGATAGCAAAAAGTCTCAAGGATAAAAGAACTTCTGGCGGAATCACCATGCCAGACCTAAAGCTTTACTACAGAGCAACTGTGATAAAAACTGCATGGTACTGGTATAGAGACAGACAAGTAGACCAATGGAATAGAATTGAAGACCCAGAAATGAACCCACACACCTATGGTCACTTGATCTTCGACAAGGGAGCTAAAACCATCCAGTGGAAGAAAGACAGCATTTTCAACAATTGGTGCTGGCACAACTGGTTGTTATCGTGTAGAAGAATGCGAATCGATCCATACTTATCTCCTTGTACTAAGGTCAAATCTAAGTGGATCAAGGAACTTCACATAAAACCAGAGACACTGAAACTTATAGAGGAGAAAGTGGGGAAAAGCCTTGAAGATATGGGCACAGGGGAAAAATTCCTGAACAGAACAGCAATGGCTTGTGCTGTAAGATCGAGAATTGACAAATGGGACCTAATGAAACTCCAAAGTTTCTGCAAGGCAAAAGACACTGTCAATAAGACAAAAAGACCACCAACAGATTGGGAAAGGATCTTTACCTATCCTAAATCAGATAGGGGACTAATATCCAACATATATAAAGAACTCAAGAAGGTGGACTTCAGAAAATCAAATAACCCCATTAAAAAATGGGGCTCAGAACTGAACAAAGAATTCTCACCTGAGGAATACCGAATGGCAGAGAAGCACCTGAAAAAATGTTCAACATCCTTAATCATCAGGGAAATGCAAATCAAAACAACCCTGAGATTCTACCTCACACCAGTCAGAATGGCTAAGATCAAAAATTCAGGTGACAGCAGATGCTGGCGTGGATGTGGAGAAAGAGGAACACTCCTCCATTGTTGGTGGGAGTGCAGGCTTGTACAACCACTCTGGAAATCAGTCTGGCGGTTCCTCAGAAAATTGGACATAGTACTACCGGAGGATCCCGCAATACCTCTCCTGGGCATATATCCAGAAGATGTCCCAACTGGTAAAAAGGACACATGCTCCACTATGTTCATAGCAGCCTTATTTATAATAGCCAGAAGCTGGAAAGAACCTAGATGCCCCTCAACAGAGGAATGGATACAGAAAATGTGGTACATCTACACAATGGAGTACTACTCAGCTATTAAAAAGAATGAATTTATGAAATTCCTAGGCAAATGGATGGACCTGGAGGGCATCATCCTGAGTGAGGTAACACATTCACAAAGAAACTCACACAATATGTACTCACTGATAAGTGGATATTAGCCCTAAACCTAGGATACCCAAGATATAAGATATAATTTGCTAAACACATGAAACTCAAGAAGAATGAAGACTGAAGTGTGGACACTATGCCCCTCCTTAGATTTGGGAACAAAACACCCATGGAAGGAGTTACAGAGACAAAGTTTGGAGCTGAGATGAAAGGATGGACCATGTAGAGACTGCCATATCCAGGGATCCACCCCATAATCAGCATCCAAACGCTGACACCATTGCATACACTAGAAAGATTTTATCGAAAGGACCCAGATGTAGCTGTCTCTTGTGAGACTATGCCGGGGCCTAGCAAACACAGAAGTGGATGCTCACAGTCAGCTATTGGATGGATCATAGGGCTCCCAATGGAGGAGCTAGAGAAAGTAGCCAAGGAGCTAAAGGGATCTGCAACCCTATAGGTGGAACAACATTATGAACTAACCAGTACCCCGAAGCTCTTGACTCTAGCTGCATATATATCAAAAGATGGCCTAGTCGGCCATCACTGAAAGAGAGGCCCATTGGACTTGCAAACTTTATATGCCCCAGTACAGGGGAACACCAGGGCCAAAAAGGGGGAGTGGGTGGGCAGGGGAGTGTGGGTGGGTGGATATGGGGGACTTTTGGTATAGCATTGGAAATGTAAATATGTAAATGAGCTAAATACCTAATAAAAAATGGAAAAAAAAAGAATCAAGAAAATATGAAAAAAAAAAAGACCCACAGGTTGAGAACCACTGTTCTGCAAGGAGACCTTGAGGGATGGAAACATTTTGAAAGGCCTCGTGTATGATGCTGTTAGGCTTGAGGAATGGGCCTTTCAACATTTTAATTAAATTACTCATACACTTAAAAGGAGCCTCTTCATGTGTATCCCACCATCATGATCTCTCTCCAGCCCCCAATAAGCACTTTGGAATATTACTGTGCCTTCTTTGGAGAACCACATGGCTGGAACGCTCCTCTCCTGAGTCTTGTGTCTCCAAATTTCAGATTCTGGGCTGAGGTAGGGAGGGGAGGGATTCCAGCTGAGGTGTGTGTGTGTGTGTGTGTGTGTGTGTGTGTATGCATGTGTCTGTGTATGTATTTGTGTGTGTCTGTGTGTGTCTGTGTGCATGTGTGAATGTGTGCATGTGTGTGTGTGTGTGTGTGTGTGGAGATCTAGGCGTAAGGGACACAGAGCAGAAGTCTCGGAAGACTGGGCTTGGGGTCTAAGCATTATCTACCACCTGGTCTTCCCAAACTCTTGGCGCTTCTGTGGTGGGAAGGATTGGAATCTGTCTTACTTGTTTATTGTTGTGATAAAATTCCATGGCCAAAGGCAACTTAAAAAAGAAAAGTGTTTAATTTGGATTTATGGTTTCAGAGAGTTAGAGTCCATGATGGAGGGGCAAAGGCATGGGATCAGGAGCAGCCGAGAGCTCACATCTTGATGCACAGGTAGGAGGAGGAGAAGGAGGGAAGGAGGAGAGGGGGGGAGAGAGAGAGAGAGAGATAGATAGAGACAGACAGGCAGAGACGACAGACAGGCAGAGACAGACAGAGACAGACAGACAGAGAGCATGCTTGGGAATGCTATGAGTCTTTTGAAACCTCAAAGCCCACCCCCAGTGACATACCTCTTCCAACAAGGCCATGCCTCCTAATCCTTCCCAAACAGTTCCACCAACCCGGTGTCATTCTCATCCAAGCTGGGATGGACTCTGGAGATCTTGGTCTGCTGGGGACAATGTACTAAACCTTCTGGGTTTGCAGTGGAGGTCAAGATGAGATTAGAAGTCCTCCATTTCTTCTCTGTGATGTGAGCCAGATTGTAACTTTGAGGTCAGCAACCATTCTGCAAACCCTCACGTTCTTCACATCACAGCTGTTAGTGTATGTCCATCACTCAAGCACGTTACCCAAAGGCTTCACTGGGCCAGGTCCCATGTTTAAGTGCTTTATTTTATGTTTATTTACAGATTATGTCTAAAGAGGATCGCTGACTGGCACATGGTCAGTCACACAACCTGCGTTTCTCCAGGGCTTCTCCAATTCTTACCTCCCCCATTACGTTCTTCATTGTAATTTCCATCGAGGTTGACTTTTCACCCCAATTTTTTTTATAGCAGTTAGCCAGAATAAATATTTTATCATTTAAACAGTAATAATAATAATAACAGCAGCATGCATTTAGAAACCATTTCTTGCCTGTCAAGCATTGTGCTATGTTTGGTACTTCTAATGAGATCTTCACAACTGTCTGTTAAGAGTGACATTTTAAGTACTCCCATGTTACAATAGGGCACCCAGGCTCACAGGGAATAGATAATAGATGTAGGACCACTCAGCTTGTGAGTGGCAGAGAGAACCAGGATTTTGTCCCTGGGTGGAGTTACTTAGAAAGTGTGCCTATTACTATCGGGCTGCATTATTTCTGTTGCACTGTGTTAGGCTCAGTTTCCTACTGGGGAGCAAGTGCGTCTGGTGCCAGAAGCATGCAATAAGGTTGTGTGTGTGTGTGTGTGTGTGTGTGTGTGTGCCATGCTCTATGTACTCTATGGTTATTTCATAAAACCTCACCCTGAAATTCTACTGGTGGAACTGCCAGGTCGAATGTGGACACTAGATGGCGCTGCATCCCAGCTGGTGGACAATGGCTGCTACCTAGCCCTGGGTTCATTACAGTGGGAAAGGAGATGGATGGTCCATTAAGAAGTTGGAAGGCGTGCTGAAGGAAAAGACTCATAGCTCCGGAGGAGAGGGACGAGAGAGGAACACTTACAGCTTTCATTGGTGCCTGAAGTTTATTCCCAGAAAGGCTGGCAGTCAGAAAAATGGGACCCAACTATGGAGAAGCCAATACAGTGGTCAGCTGACCACAGCTCTGGGTGGACTGGAGACAGGACCAGCTGATAGAAAAGCATCTTTTCAGGCTCTTGGTGGAGAGGATCTGCCTTTCTCCCTGCCCAACATCACAATGCACAAATGGCCGTCAATGAGAAGACTCCAGTCCTAGTATATCCTAGTGGCACTCCCATTGTTGAGTTTCCGTGTTGGGGGAAACTGTGAAGTTTTTGGTGTGAGGCCATCAATCCTCTGTCACCAAAGTATCTTCTTCCATGGACATTTCAACAGGTTCCTATGTGGCCTGGCTGAGTCCTGGTGGAGAACACAAGCTATGTGCAGCACTGGGAGGTCCCATACCTGTAGGACCAGTTATAGATGGATGCATATGGGTGGTGTTTGTGTGGATCAGAGAAAGCTTCCAGGGGAGGAGGTCCCTGATAGGAGGACCTGTAACCTTAGGTGTCAGACCTCGGTGCTAGTTTAACTTAGCAGGAAAACAAAACAACCGACACGCAAATAGAAATAAAGGAAACAAGCCTAAATCACACAGGTTGTTACGATTATCTGTGGATTATCTGTGGGCAGTGGCTTCATCTCAGACTGAGTTCTCCTTTGGTGGGGTAATCACATCTGTTGGCCATGCTAGAGTGATGTGGCACATAAAAGGAGTACTGTTAGGAATCACCCTGGACAGAGGGAGGGGGATGGGATAGGGGGCTTCTGAAGGGGAGACCTGGAAAAGGGAAAACATTTGAAATGTAAATAAAGAAAATATCCAATCCAAAAAAAAAATGAATGTATTTGTGTACAAGGACACGGGAAACCTCATTTATTATGTGAAAGAGAGAGCAACTTTTCTATGGTGAACACCTAAATTAAACCACTTAGCATCTTTGTAAAAATCTGGGGAAAAAATTGTGACGTAGAGTGTGGAGTTGATACTGAAATCTGATTCCCTAATTGTTTCTTGATTATGTCAACGAAGACAGCAGAAGCCAATTGCTGGGCGTACAGGAAAAGGTGGGATTTCCGGGTCCCAGGTGGAAGAGAAGGGGACTCAGGGAGGACTGGGGAATTCAGACCAGGATGTGGAGCAGATAGGAAACACAGACATGTAGGTCTCTCGGGGTACCTATAGTATGTAGTCTCCGCCACCGGCGGAGGCCAAGGAGAATGGAAAAGGATACTGTTAGATTAGGCTAGAAATTGTTCATCCAGCCATTGAATTACCTGGTCAGTTTTAAAATAATGGAAAAAAATTGCTCTGGGATGGCTGTCCTGGGCAAACAAGAATATATGTCCTCTCAGCTTCCCTGAGCAATAGTGGCTTTTCCAGGACCTTCTCACTTGGACCCTCTGAATTCTGACCATCAGGGTCACAGGCGACAGGCCAGAGTGCCCAGGTGATGCCTTATACTGCAATGCGTGGAGATTTAGGTGGAACGGGGCATTGGGTCACGGATCAGGTGATCCCAATCCAGCCATCCATCTATGGTTCACACAGACGCAGTCAGTGTGCAGGAAACAGCCATCCCAGGCTCCAATAGCCCCAGGTTCTTGCCTTCAAGTAAGGGGCTCCCTTATACTTGGTAGGAGAGTCATCCTTGCTAGACATGGGCACGTGGGTCTTCTTCCTTCTTGGTTTGTTTCTAGGGAGAGAGAGAGAGAGAGAGAGAGAGAGAGAGAGCTCTTCTCGTGGCCCTGCTTTCCTTTCCTACTCTTCCTCATCCTATGCAGCCTCCCTCTGAATCCTAACAACCTCATGACAAATTATCCCACTGCTATGTTAAATTGGCTGCTGCATCAAATACCGTGGATTATAGGGAGAGGAAAATACATAGCTCATTAACTCAAATCCCAGCCCCTCCCCCAGGCTTTGGCCTCCCTCCCTCCTTTTTTCCAGACTACTGCTGTCTCTTCTTTCTGAAGACTCGAGGGACGGGCGGAGGAAGGGGCTTGGGTTGAAGGACAGTGGTTTAGATGTGGGGTGGAGGTAGGGACACAGGTGAAGGGGTCAGGACCTGGGAGAACACTGCAGCCCATGCAATGCCTAAATCCTACCGGCAGAGGGCGGCATGGCACAGCCAGCCTTGTACGTGGGAGCTCATGAGGGCTATGAAACAGGGAGAACCACTCCGGGCCTTCCCTATAGAAGGAAGGGCACACTGTCTCTGGGGACCCTTACTGGAGCAGGGAGGGGACGCCCCGTTGAGAAGCAGGGTCTTGCTCTGTTTTGAACGCCTGGCCTAGCAGCAGACCCTGGCATGGATGACTAGAGAATTACTCTGGATGTTAGGTGACCTTTTCTTGTACAGGGTGCACGTCGGGGTCAGGGGGACGGAGACACCTCCGGTTTCAGCTAACCTTTAAGGTGGCATCTCTGAGAGGAGGGAGAGAAAGAGGAGACCTGTTCAAATATCCCAGAAAGGGAGTGGGTTCCCAGAGGAAGATGACGTCTGTCTCCCCATTCAAGGACTCACTTGTGGGCAAAGCTAGGAGGGCCCCTGGAGGGGCAGGCTTTCAGAGAGTCATGAAGAATTCATCCAACCTTTGTGTCAGCCTGTCGGCGAACTCCACACAGAGACAATGGCTGGGCTGGGGAGGCCTTTGTTTCTTTCCCAAAAGAGTAGTGTCAAATGGTGGCCACGTGTGTGCAAGGACACCCCTTCCCCCTTGGGAGAAGGGTAGTCCCGTAACTTGAAGAGGGGCACCCAATTCAAAGTTAACTAGCTGGAAACTAAATTTTCCTTTTGGTCAGCCAGAAACAAATGGGTGTGGGGACCTAAAGTGAGTGGGAAAAAATGCTGTGTACTTCACTGAGCCCTCCAACTGTGGAGACCCGGGACACACACACACACACACACACACACACACACACACACACACGGGTGTGTTCTCTCTTCATACAGCTAACTAGTCCAAAGTGCCATGCAACGAGGCTACTTAAATAGTCCACCAGAAAGGCCTGGCATTCTCTAAGTGGTTTCTGGTCCCACATTGTGTCTAGGACTATGGTACCCAAGCGCAATGCACATCGAGGGATTTAGTGTTCCCGCTTTTTGGAGCCTTCAGTCCAACAGAGGAAACAAAAACAGAGACAGAGATGAGTTTCTAGCGAAGAAGTCCTAAGAGAAGAAAGTGATGGAGAACAGGGTGGGGTGAGGAGCTCTTCTTGAGATGTGGCAGAGGTATCCCGAGAGGAGGATGTTGCCGTGGATACCTGGGAGGTGCTCTGCAGGCACAGGGAGAGACAGTGTTCTTAGGAGAGCTGGCTCTGGGTCTCAAACATGCACACATGGGCAGGGAGGAGAAGAGCTGGAGGGCGGAAGGTCCAGAGGACGTTGGCTTTAATTCTGGGTGATTATGCACAGAATGTGACACCATTTACCCCTGCTGCTACATGGAAGCTTTAAGTGGAGGTGTGGGTAGAAGCCAGGAGGCCAAGCAGAGGCCACCACAATGGTCTAGATTCAAGATGACATCAGGTTCCAACTGCCTGTTTGCAGGGTTCCAAGTGTTTGTTTGCAAATGCTTTGTGTGTGTGTGTGTGTGTGTGTGTGTGTGTGTGTGTGATGTGTGTGTGTTGTGTGTGTATGTGGTATATGTGGTGTATGTGTGTGGTGAATGTGTGTAGTATGTGAAGTGTGTACATGTATGTGTGGTGTATGTGTGTAGTATGTGTGTAGTATGTGTGTGTGTAGTATGTGTGTGTTGTGCGGGTTGTGTCTGTGGCATATGTGTGTAGTATGTGTGTGGTATATGTGTGTAGTATGTGTGCTGTGTGTGTATGTGATGTGTATGTGTGTGTTGTGGGTAGTGTGTATGTGGTATATGTGTATAGTATGTGTGGTATGTATGTGTGTAATATGTGTGGTGTGTGTGTATATGTATGTGATATGTATGTGTGTGTTGTATATGTGTGGTGTGTGTGTATGTGTGTGTATGTGATGTGATGAGTGTGTGTATGTGTGATGTGATGAGTGTGTGTGTGTATGTGTGTTGGCAGGCTGGCCTCTTACCTTCAGTCCTTCTCAGCATCCTCTGGTGGAGACTTTCCTGCCTGGCTGTGCTGATGTTATCCCTGGGATATAAGAGTCTGAGATGAGATGCATCAGTGCCAGCCTGGCAGCCCAAAGGCCCAGTATCTCCCACTCTCTGACCTGTTGAGTGTCTCCAGCCACTTGTTCCCTGTGCTTCAGTTTCTCTGATTGCATAGTTGTTATTGGACCCATCATCTGGGCAGCCTATGCCAGGCCAGGTGAAGTAAACCTCCTCGGTGCCCAAGGTTCTTTACAGAGCTGTGAGGAACAGACAGGAGGGGGCTCGATGAAGGCTGGGTGCAGTGAGCGTGGGAGTCAACTGGCCTGGTTATGCCTGACTGAAGGAGTTTCTCAGGGAGACATGCTCTAAGGCAGACTTGAAGGGCAAGAAGAAGCTTCCAGAAGGCAGAGAAGGAACTGGGAGAAGAGCAGGTGTACAGGCTTGGAAGTGACCAAGTTAAAAGAAGCCATTTTAATTCTAGACTTTCAGAGACAGAAGGGGCTCAGCAATCTGGCAGGTTTTCAAACATGTTCAAGCCTGCTATTTGGGAGAAGAGGAAGGAAAAGGAGGAGGAGGAGGAGGAGGAGGAGGAGGAGGAGGAGGAGAAGGAGAAGAAATAGAAGAAGAAATTAGACAATGTTGATAGCAAATGATGCATATTGAGTGCTTACTATAAGGGCAGGTACTTTGAGTCAGTTAATTTCCCCAATAATTGCAATAGGTTAATAGTGCTAGCCTCCTCTTTTTATAGAAATCTGAGGCCTAGAGGAGTTAAGAAATTTGCCCTTTGTCACTCAACGAAGATCTCATGCTGTCTGGTTCCCAGGCTGCACCGTGTATTGTCAGTTGTTCTAAATCTGTTGTGAGTCAGAGAAGACATTTCCTGTCATCAGATACTTCTATAGCTTTGGAATGTCTTTAACCCAAAAGCCCTAGCCTCCAGAAGAGGCCAAGGGAGGACTGCAGGAGAGACCCACCGTTGGTCTCCGACCTTGGTTTTCTGAGAGCAGCCAGATTCCAGATTAAGGGCTGCAGAGAGGAGGGAGACTCTTGAGGATTCTGTGTGTGTGTGTCTGTTGGGGTGTGTGTAGTGTGTGCTTGAAAGTGCACATGCGAGTGCGCACGAGGGTGGGGGGCTCAGTGTCACAGGAGGCCAGGCAGGCCCCCTTTCATTTGCTCTTGTGTTGAGGGCACTGGTGCTATGTGAGTTTTGGAAGATGGGGAGCGATATTTTGCTTTTCTTTGGAGCACACCATTTCCTGTGCTCTTTGCCGTGAGAGACAGGGTTTGGAAACCCTGTGAACTCCCAAATCCTTATTGTCAGCCTCCAGCAGTGGACTCAGGCTACTCCCCGGCCCCGCCCTGGGCGGTAGGCAACTTGTCTCTGTCCTGGATGGGCAGAGCACATGACCTCTTGTCTGATCCTCCCTGGCTCCTTCCGTCCTGGCTTTGCACCTGCTGTCACATCCAAATGGTTTCCTCTGCCCTCAGCTTGGTATCCAGTGAGTTGTGTATGTTCACCCGTTAAACTTTTATTGACTGCTATTGTAGGCATCAGGAACTGTGCACACTATGACAAGCCTGTGTGTACCTGCTGCCCCGTGTGTGCATACACGGGTGCTGAGCAGACCCTGGTGATGGAGTCAACCGCTGTGGTTTGGCCTCAAGAGAATTGACTCATAATACGATGCACGACCTGCTTCAAAAGCTGTGGCTGATACAGGAGGGCTTCTGGCAGGGATAGATAGATCTTGGAAGTGATTCTTTGAGCATTGGCAAACGCACCAGCACAGCAGCCTTGTTCATTTTGTACTCCATTCCCAAACAATACCCCGGGTGCACATCATACCGAATAGCTGGACAGTGTGGAGGTCCATTCTTGAATCACAATTTGGCCTTGGCTTCTCGACTTTGGTTTTGAACAATATGGCTGTGGCTTTTGCTCTGGAGCCTGGAGAAACGAGGTCGAAGGAGGGGGAATCCAGAGTCCAGCAAGCTGGCTCAGCTCTCATCCTCTGGTTGGCGGACCTCCGCCCATCCGAGGGTTCGTGCGGCAGGTCGGGCACCAGGGGGCGCCCGCACGTCGGGTTTCGCGCCGCGTCAGCTCGCGGCCAGGCAGGCGGGGCGCGCGGTGGCCGCCAGGGGGCAGCAGAGCGCGGGCTGCGGCGGCGCGATGCGCGGGCCTGGGCGCGGCAGCTGCGTTCCGGGCTCGGAGCGCCGTTCTCTGTTAGGAGGGTAATTTAGAGCAATTACACCGATTATTATTGCTTTTCTAATTAGTGCTTTTCCTACAGAATTAGCCGAGTGTTTATTAGGAGCTGCTTGTTGCCAGCAGCTTAACTGCTTCGCTGCCAGGCGCGGGCGCCGGGAGGGGCCGCCGCGAGGGCCTGCTTGGTTATGTGGTTTCGCATAAAAGCACAGATTAAATATTCATTCTGCTTTGTTACATATAGCATTAAATTTTTATCAGCTGTATGTTTTCCTTGAAGTTTGTCCTGCGTGTTAACATGCAGGCGGGCTGCAGAGAAACTTGCACCTTGTCGATAGGGAGGGCAGATGGGGGTGTCCCGGGGAGTGGGGGCCAGATGGGTTCCCTCGCATTTATACACCTTTAGGCTAGCCTCGGACCCTGTGTGCTTGACCTTCAGACCCTTGAAGGTAGAAATAAAGGAACTAGTCTCTCCATCTGATTGAGGAGAAAGACCAAGGGTCTTGGTAACATCCCAGGACCAACACTGACTGGACAGGTTCTTCTCATGTTCAGGGGTTCGAAGCTCTCAGGACTGTAACAGACCCTTGCTGTACCCTTCTTGGATTTTCCCCTCTCAAAAAAACAGCTTTCAAACTTTTCTCCATTTAATCCCAGCGAAACCTGAGCCTGCCACGATGGAATCTGGTACCTACACCATACTCCCGGGCCTAATCGCTTCCTGTTTCGCAGAACCTTCTGGAACCATTGACCCATTGAAACAGTTATACACAGCTGGGAAGCCCAGGGGGAGACACTGGAGATCTGTTAAATGTACTGGGTTTCATTTGGGTAGTTACTACTTAATTTGCCTAGAGGGCTGGGGCATGGTCCCCTCTTCTCTGTCGCAGGAACCCCAGTGAGCAAATCTGAACCCACAAATCCACCAGAAGAAAACCAGAGAGCGCAGTTTGGGTCGTTGATGCAGCGATGTAAGGGCCTTTGGGAAAACAACTCCCCCAGTGCATTCCAGGTGGTGTTTACAGCTCATTAACCACGTGATGGAAAGGTTGGTGGGGGCGGCAGGGAAGTATTGACAGAAAATCGATCAGAAATGAAGATTAACGATCTCCTAAGCCGTCCTGGGTCAATAGGGAAATGCGATTTGAGTTCAAAACCAGGGCTGTCATAAGCTAAGTCTTCCCTGTTCATTTGTCACTGGGCAGGTCAAGGCCAGGATGGAGACTAGATGTGCGGGGAAGGGGTGCGGCCACACGGGGGAGCTAGAGAGGTTCACGAATGGGACTTGGTCTGGAGTCTTCCAGCCTGGTCTCATTCACGCTATGTATGGTTCCTCATCAGTAGGCGGAGAATCCCGCAAGTGGGGTTAACTGAGTTACCTCAGGATCTCCGTGTGGCTAGTCACCTCTGTGTCCAGGACAGAGTCCGTTGTGGGTTCTGTTTGCCGGCCTTGTTTGTCTGGATCAGACAAGGCTTCTCAGGTGAGAGTGGGGGAGGGGAGGCAGCCAGCGGGAGTCAGAAATCACAAAAGGCGGAAAGATGCTTTGAGCATGACCTGGAAGCTCTGGAATGTCGGGCCACAGTGCTCCATTATGGGGGAGGAGTCGGGGGGGGGTGTGTGGACAAGGCGGTTCACAAGTGGCTACGTGTGCCACTCACCTTTGACGTCCTTTCTCCCTGAAACTGCCTGTTCCACTCATGTCCTTTGTGCTCTTCTACACTGGCACTGACGTTATTGACCAAGAGCTGTGCAGTGGCCCACAGACCCTGATGAAGAAGAAGTTCAGATAGTCCACACCGAGGTAGGGGATTATCTACCTGCAGGGACAGACACTGTTGACACTGGAGGGTCCCTGTGCTCTGCCCATTAGAGGCATATGTCTGCTGTCCTTCTTGTGATCATCTGACCTGTATCCAGAGATGTGTCAAATGTCCTATGGAGAAGAGTCACTCCCAGTGAGAACTCGGTGTAATATGATCTCCCTTAACGATTGCACAGACTGATACCCAGACATGCCTTGTGACATAGGGACCATGATTGAAGGCTGTCTGTTGGTGTGATAACTGACCAAAACCAACTCGGAGGGGGAAAGAATTTATTAGGCTTAGGTATCCTGATAACAGTGGGGTAGAGGTTTAAGCAAGAGCACAGGAAGAAACCATGGGGGAGGGGCATTTACTGGTTTTCTCCCCCACCAACTGCTCAGTTTGGTTTCTTATACAATCTAGGACCACCTACCCTTAGCTGGGCTCTCCTACACCAACCATTAATCAAGAAGATGCCCCACAGACACGTCTAGAGGCTAGTCTGATGGAGACAGTTCCTCTATTGAGATTCCCACTTCCCAGGTGACCAAGGTAGCGTCCAGTTGTCAGAAACGAAGCAGCCCAGTAGCCAAGGGCTCACATTCTGGAGCCAGACCATAATTGTTAAATGCTCAACAGATTACCTGGCACTTTGAAAGGGCTCATTTAACAGGGGAGACAATCAGAAGGCCGTTTGAGACTTCGTCAGATTAGAGGAACCAACCAAGATGTCAGACCGTGGTGTTTGAAAGACAAACCATGACTTCCCCATCCTTCAAGCGACAACCCTAGAAACACAGAAAACACTTTTTTTTTACACAGTTTATTGGAACATACTCAGAAGTCTTAGATGAAAGGGCAGAGAGGCTGTGTTAACCAAGAGGCTACAGTAGAGGTGATGCTAACGCATTCCAGAGTGGAGGTGTGTGGAGACAAGAGCTCATGGCAATACTAGGCAGGGCGCCACGCTGGGAACAGGAGTGACCCCTGTCCAGTTTCTTGCCTCTTCTATGAATGTCCATAGGGATGGACACCTGAGACTGGTGCATATGGGAGGTTTGGAAGTAAGCACCGGAAGTCCCTTTGGGGCTTGGAATGTTCTAGAAGGGATGTATCTCAACCACTTGGAGGCAGATGAGAGTGGCCGTGTACACTTGCTGCCCCCCACACAGGGGCTCAAGCAGCGCACCCAGAGGGAGCCTTAACCGTCTGGCAGCTGAACATCCAGGTTCTTTGATGCTCTCCCCAAAGATCAAAAAGCAATCAAGAATCTCTGAAGAGTAGCAAGGTGCCATCTTGAGTGGATGTGCCCAGCTTAAGGAATGATCAGATGGACCTCAAGGAGAAGAGGAAGCAGCAGTTGTGGACTTGAGTGGAGGTTTTCTGGGCCTCATTGTGGAGCTGAGGGGACCTTTAGGGGGAGGAACATAATGGGAGCTTTTAGGTCTGGGGCTTACCCTTTGTTGTGTTCATAAAAAGATAAAGAGAGGAGAGAAATATGTTCTATGGAGGTGTGGTGAGGTGTGGGGGAAGGGGGAGGCTCGGTGGGGCCATGCCAAGACATCCCTTCCCCCCAGGGACCAGCCACGTGAAGGTATAGTATAGAATAGAGTTTATTCAGGACATGGGGAGGGGAGTCAAGAGGATAGTAGAGGCAGAGAAAGGGAGCGAGAGAGAGAGAGAGAGAGAGAGAGAGAGAGAGAAGAGAAGTAGAGGCCAGCCATGAGTACATGTGGGGGGAGGAATGGGGAAAGAGTTGGGAAGGGGCCAAAGGACAGAGCAGGAGCAAGAGAGGAGCAGGAGAGTGAGGAGGGGGCAAGCAGCCCCTTTTATAGTGAGTCAGGCATTTGCCAGGTAACTGTGGGGCAGAGCTTAGACAGAATGCTAATACCCTTGATGGTCAGTCTCTCTTTCTTCCTTCCTCCCTCTCCCTCTCCTCCTTCTCCCATCTATTCCTTCCCCCACCTGTAAGTGAGCACTGACTTTTCTGTATGCTCTTTCCCACAGAGGACCAATAGGCCAATTGATCCTAAACCTCTAGACCTTTGAACCCCAAACAACCTAATTAAAAATTGGTCATCTCAAGTATCTGTTATAGCAGCAGGAAGCAGACACAGTGAGGGTGATTAATATTCTATAAGAGACATGGAGGCCTTGCATCTAAATACTAAGAATCAACGAGTGGTCACAGAAATGAACTCGTTTGTAGTTGAATAGTTTTAAAACCTCAAAAGCAATGTGTTGAAGTGCAAAATGAGTGTGTAGATGAAGACAGAACGGCAGCCTAAAAGATCAAGACTTCTCTAGCAGCACAATACAAATACAAGAAGAGAGCCCAAAAGGGACGCTGACCACCATAAAGGACACCTCTGTAGGGAGTGTAAAAGGGACATAGAAACAATGGAGGAGGGAGAGGCAACAGGCGAGAAGTCACGGAAGAGAACTTTCTAGAACCAAAAAAGGATACCACTTTTCAGATTTAAAGAACCAGAAGATGTAAATAAAGAAAATATCCAATAAAAAGAAAAAAAGAACCAGAAGAGGATGATGATGATGATGATGAAGAGGAGGAAGATATCATAAACACATTGTGAGATTCTAGAACACTAGAGGAATAAGAAAAGACATATATATGTGTATATATGTGTGTATGTATATGTATATGTATGTGTGTGTATTGTGTGTGTGTGTATGTATATATATATATATATATATATATATATATATATATTTTACAATGTGTGTGTGTATGATATTAATTTTCCAGAGCTGCTGTAGGAGAGTGACTCCCAGGGCTTTATAATGATCCCAGCTGGGGGACCAGAGTCTCAAGTGAGCTGTGAGTGGTCTCTCCGGAGGCTCCAAATGAGTCTTTTCCAGTCCCTCCCCTACCTCTGGTAGCTCCTCTAGTCTGTCACTTGCAGCTGTGTGTCCCCTCCGCTGTCCCTGTCAGAATGTGGCCTTCTTCTGTGTCTTTATTCTCTGTCCCGCCCCCCCCCCCCCCTTCAGAGGCACTGGTCTTTGGAGGTAGGTCTTGTCCTAAATGATTCCACCTGCAGACCCTCTTGACCTGTACCACCCTCTTCCTGATGGGGGCGCTCTCACGGGTGCTGACTGAGGACCTGCGTTTGTTTTGATGGGTTTCCATTTAGCCGGCCTGACAAAGGAGCAAGGGCTGGATTGCTACCGCACTCCTCATCAGCAAAATTGGATACAAGAAAATAATGGTGCGATGTTTTCGAGGCACGGAGGGGAAATGGCTCTGAACATAAATTATCATTCAAGTGTGAGGGTAAAATGAAGCCGTATCAGACAAAGAAGGACTCAGAACATTTACCAGCCTCCGAATTCCTCTTTGGAAGAATTATTGTATTTGGCCGTGGCCCCCTCCTCCCTTGACAACAAACAAAAAGGAACCCGGAGTTGCCTGATATTGACAGAGAAATGTGCTTACTTTATTTGTTTAGCAAGCTCCTTTGACAAGAAGTATGACCAGGTCTGTATAGGAAAGAGCAGCCGGTACCTCATCTTGCTACCCTAGATTCCTACTCCCAAAAGCAACCACTCTAGGGTAGGGAGAAAACCCTAGAATCTCCAGTCTCCCAGCTGTCGACAGACAGTTGCTTCTATATTTTGAGATTTCTGCCATACACAGTCGTCTCTTCTCCATTCTGAGAGTCACCAACTAACTTTCATCTATAGACATGTCTGCTTTAACTTGTGGGTACACCTTTTACTTTCCCGCCCAGCACATAAAGCCTCCTTCCCCCGTCTTCTGAGAGTGACTGCACAGCTTCTCACAAAGTCACCACTGGGTGCTGATCAGCGTGACCATTCTCATCTTAAGGCACAGGTGTGAGTCGACTGTAAATTTCTTCTCCCTCTGGATTGGTCCCCACTCTCACGTTTCTTGGTTGGCTTTACAAATTGAGCGGCCCTGCTTGTGAACCCATTTCTCAATGTCCCACAGACGGGAGATTATCTTCCCCGTGTGTCCAAATACACTAGCTACTCCAGCTGATGATAAACTGGAATTTCTCTTCATCCTCTTCTGAGGCTGGCTTCCTGGACTGCGTGCCTCTCCTCTTGTTGAACGCCCTCATTCCGGTGAACTCTGCTTTGGGAGCCTCCCATGAAAGAGGAACACTCTTCTACTTAGGGCTTTGGCTGGACATAAAATTCCAAATTTGAGACCATTTCCCCCTAAACCTCCCAAAGTATTTCTATGTGGTCTCTCAGCTTCCAGTAACGCTTCAAATCCTGGAATTCTGAATCATCTGAAAGCATCTTTTGTTTTTAACATGACCTCTCCCTGCCCTCCTGGAAGCTTTTTAGGGCCTTCTATTGATTCTTGCTATTCTTCAACATCACAACAATGAGCCCTAATGAGTGCATATGACCACCCGATTTAAAAAAACAAAACAAAACTAGTTTCTTAGCCTTTTTTTCAGCTATATATAGGCTATAAGTATAAATAGAACTATTATATTCTAGGAAGTTCCTTAAAAGGGTGTTCTTATTTTTCTTCTCTCCCCTCTTGCCTGGATGGATGTGTAATGGCTGGAGTCCTAGCAGACATTTGAGCCATGGGATAGATAACTTTGGGACCAGAAGCCATGTTCTGTGAGGCAGCAGGATTGCAAGGCATAAATTCCCAGCCCCTGCAGGGACCCTCACTGGACTCAGTGTTTCTGGACTTCCTTTACTTGAGAGAAAAATGTCCTTCTATGTATCATGTACATTTGTGCATTTTTAAACTACTATTTTGTGAGCTTTTGTTAAGCAAAGCCCAGGTTATTCCTAAATGATTCTATAGAGAAAATGATGTATTTTCCTTCACGACATAACCTTACACGTACTCTCAAAGATCTCTCAATGCATGCCTGATAGTGAGCAATGCTCTCAACGCACAACTCACAAAAACTCCAAAGAAATTAGAAATTAAAAAAAATTAAAAGGAAATACAGAAGAAAAATGTCAGGTGCTTCCATAGGATGCAGCAAAGGACAGAGGGAGTGACAGGCAGTTTGCTCTTAGATTAACCCGGGCGGGGGTGAAAATAGGCACTGACTCTCTGTATGGTCAGCTCTAGAAAAATGAGGATCTAGAAGATAACTCTCAAATACTGGCAACAGTGGAATGGAGTGATGGCAAGTGAAGGATGTAAGGAAAGGAAGGAAAAGGGGTTAGAAATAAAAGTATGTTCTGTAGAACACATGTGGACAGGCACAGACATTCCCCCCACAATCCCCACCCCACCCCCAACCATTAGTGCAAGGAACTCTAGTATTCCAGCAATCACGCCACTTTGGAATGAGTTGTATTCTTCTCAAATTAGCCTTTTAAAAATCCCGTTTGGGTAGTTGGAAAATACATATAGAAAGCAAATAGCAAAGTTGAAAATAAGAGGAAAATATAAAGATATGTGCCGGTGCAGGCTAATAACACAGAAATAGGGATAGCGATATTAATAGCTGATAAAGAGGACTGCTTTATGGTAAGGAAGGAAGTTCCTTGTTAAGATGATATATAACAATCATGGGCCATTATGCACATAGCAAAAACTTGAAAACATAAACAGCAAAAATTGATAGCATCACTGGAAGATGCAGATAAATATATTCTTATAGTCAGGGATTTTAACTTACTTCTCAACAGATCAACAAGACAGACCAACAAAGAAACTAAGTTAGGGCGTGGAGGTCATACGCGGTAACACAATTAACAAGGCTGACCTTGTGTAGCTACCAACCCGGTAATGAATAAGGTAATGAATAAAACACGCACATGGCATAACCACCTATATATCGGGTCAGAAATAACTCACTGTGATTTTGGAAGATGACCGTCATAATTCAATGCCATGTCTGCCAGCGTTGTATAATATAGCAACGGGCCACCCCACATAACAGTGGAAATAAGCCCTTGCACCTGGGACTGAGGCACTACACTCGACTCCGTGGTAACTGGATCAGAGGGTTAGTCAGACCGGAAATGCACACCGTAGAGTAATCGCCAGAACACACTATGCCAATGCAAACAGAGTTAGGGCTCATTAGGAAACATCGGGCCTGCAAACGAGTAATCTAAGATTTCATTTGAAGAGACTAGGTAAAGACCAGTAATCCAGAGCCACACACAGTAGAACGAAGGCGCTAATAATGATAAAATCTCAAATGAATGTGAAAGAAAGGGTTGGCCTCACTGGTAAAGCCGAAGTCTTTCCTTTAAAACAGACCGGAGGAATGGATACACTTTGTCAAGACTGATGGAAGACATTACTAATCTACAACCAAGCATCAGAAGGAACTAGAAATTACAGCAGGAAAATGAAAAAAAAAAAAAAAACCATATGACTTGGAGAAAGGTGTCCATGTCAAAGTTCTGACTCAGGTGTTTGTGTCAGTTAGCTGTAGTCATTAACCTGTCTCTCCTGACTCGTGGAAGTTAATGGCTCACTTCAATGCCTGTGACAGTCATAATTTTATAGAGTATTGTAAGGTGCTACTGTGTAGCTTCAACATTTCTCTCCAGATGGGTTTCAGCCATTCTGGAAGTGTTGCAAGCCAGCTTACACCTCTAGGGTCCATGACCCGAGAGTAGAGTCTTGCCTGAGCCTGTCAGTGCATCAGACTTAACACTTGTGAACAGCCCCGGCTGACTGAGAGGAAGGGGTCACTCAAGCCACACTGCTTTGGTTGTAAAAGACAGGGACTCAGTTGGCAACAACAGGTCTCTCCAAGTCATTCTAGGAGGAGTTGGGACAGAGTCTTCCCATTTCCCCTCCCCGGTCCCCCCTGACTCGGTCTTGCTATCATGGTGTCTGCAGGTATCTGTGATTGTGCTGTGGTCTTGTACTTTATTCCTTTCCTTATTAGGTCAAGTGTAGAGGAGGGTGTTCCCTAGTTGCCTGGTAGCTAGTGACATGTGTCACGTTGGCTCAGACGCTCCAGAAGCCTCCTGTGTGGCTCTACTAATAGTCTCTTCCCCTGTCCTAAGACTGGCTTCCTTTCTTCTTGTTCCTAAAACAAATCGGGTAGTCCTGTGATGTCCAGGGGAAGAAGAAGAACTTACTGTTGGAAGACACAGCAGTTGGGGTCCACCCTTGTCATGGCTGGGATCATCAGCTTGGGCTGGCTGATGGAGAACCAGGCCCTGTGCTGGCCCTTGGTGTGTCCTGTCTCTTATATTGGAATGTACATCATGGGAGAAGAGACTGGGTCTTCTGTTTATTCAACTGCTTGTTTGGTGCCCTCTAAGCGACAAGCAGTGGCCCCAATGTTGGGGAGACAGAGGACCCTTGAGAAACCTTTGTCCAGTGGGTCCACACATACATGGTAACAATGAAGATCTGTCTAAAGAGAATGTGACTGAGGTTTAAAAGGAGCTGGTGAGGTGCCCCGTATCTAACAGTGATGGCAAAGTTCAGGGTAGGGGTCACATAGCTTTGCTTCCTTGATTGATGTAGGTATTACTGGGAATTGAATTTACTCTGTAGCCCAGGCAAGTCTTGAACATGTGATCTTTCCTGAGCCTCAAGTATGTGAGAGTATAGCCTTACTCACCTGTGTCTAGCTTGCAACCTCCCCTCCCCCCGCCTTTTAATAAATAAAGTTGAATGTGCTGGTTTGATCTGGACTCCTCAATTAATTTGTCAGCATTGCATCCAGAACGATCTTGAAGGTAAAGATTTTAGTCCCCACTCTGGTCCTCTACCAAGCAAAAGGCTGCCATGTTGAAAACCCTGTGTATACACTGCTGAATGTCTGAAGTCACAGAACCCTGTTTTGCTGTTTGATGGGGAGCCTTCCCCCTCCCTGGGCTCCAAGGATCTCGACTTCCTCCCCGCCCAGCAGGTGGCTTTTCTGATGGCCTGGAAGAAGCTGGTGTTTAATGGAAATGCTATTCCAGGACACGAATTTAGGATCTTCAGAAAATCACCAGGAACCTCTCAGCTCCATACCTTAGACTGAGGGTGGGAGAGAGTTGGTGTGTAAATGACATGTGAAGTAAATTATGAACACTAAGAGCCTCTTTATTAGACAGTCACCTACAAAGGAATTTTATTTCAGATCCTGTGACACATGATAAATGGCTGCTTCAGACAAGAAGTAAACTGCATCCTCTGGCCAGTGGATCTGAGGGCAGTATCAGCTAGGGGAAGAAAATCCAATTTGCTCTTTAATGCCATTCAGAGACAACTCCTTTCATACTAATAACACAGGTTATGGGGATGTGGACGTTTAGACATTAAGAATCTTTGCATAAACCCTGCCCAGCTAAGAGGTCCCTTCCTCAAATCCAGGCTGGAACAATATGGGACTATCTGGGGAAAGCCCAGCCCCATATTTTATGCATCCCTTTCCCGCCCGCCCCCCAACCCCCCAGCTGATGTGTTTGTGGAATAAACGACTTTGCCAGGCAGTGGGCAGAACAGAAAATCCACCGAATTACAGCCTACTTAGGAGTTTCCAAAAGGTGGCTTTGAAACAAATTCCCCAGGATAAACAGAACAGGCAGTCACATAGAGGAAATGTGTACATACATACAGCGAGCCAAAGCCTGGCTTCTAACTCCTCACACAGCCAGAGGTTGGGAGGGAAATGAAATTCAACTCAACCGTCCCATTGTTCTGCTGGCTTTTTGTCTCTCACTCCTTCTGAGCAAGGGTGATTGGCAAGGGAGACACTAGGTCCAGGTTAGGCGACAGGACAGTGGTGGGGCCTCAGATGGAGGATGCTGTATGGCACACTCTGTAGCAAACGGGAGTGGCTACTGGGGAGGGTCAGAGTGTTCAGGACTTGGCAGATGAGATATAGTCAGCTCAGGATGGCGTCAGGGAACACACAGTAGAGACCGATCATGGATTGTTTATTTGTTTGTGTTGACACAGGTTCTTTTGTAGTCCAGACTTCCCTAAAACGCACAGTGCACCCGAGGGTTGCCTTGAACTTCCAATCCTGTCTGTGCTGGGATTACAGGCATGTGCAGCCTTGCCTGGAAGATCGTAGGGCGTCACAAAAAAGGGGATGGTGTGTCAGTGGTGAGATTCGGTTCCAGGCGTTGTGGTGGGTGAGGGCTAAGGCAGACATCAGGGAAAGAACAAACAAAGCAGAGACTTAGGGGCCACTGTGAGCCTGACTCGTGATTAAAACCCAGCAAGGTGGCTCCTCTGGATTCTGGATGTCAGGGCAGAGGCTCATGGCACAGGCAGGGAACGGATATCTGTGTGTTCTCTGGCTCAGTCAAGTGAACCCACAGACATCATCATTATATCAGTTGTTCTTCCTGTTCCAAAGCAGCTCTCAGGAAAGATGTGGTCCTGAATGTATCATCCTCCATTCTCCAGCCGAGGAGCTAGCCCTGTCCGGTCTCCCAGTGTACCCAGCATTCCCTGTCCTTGCTTGGGGTGAGAGAGTGGACAAGTATGAAAAGTGATGGAAGAGGTTGTCCTGGGGGCGGGGGATGTGTGTGTGTGAGAGAGTATATGAATAAGTGTGTACATGAGTGTGTATGAAAGAGAGTCTGTACAAGTGTGTGTGTGTGTGTGTGTGAGAGAGAATATATGAATAAGTATGTATGTGAGTGTGTATGTGTGTGTGAGTGTGAGAGAATACATGAATAAGTGTGTATGTGAGTGTGAGTGTGTATGTGTGAGTGTGAGAGAGTCTGGATAGGTGTGTGTGTATGTGTGTGTGTGAGAGAGAGTATATGAATAAATGTGTATGTGAGTGTGTATGTGTGTGTGTGAGTGTGAGAGAGAGTCTGGATAGGTGTGTGTGTATGTGTGTGAGAGAGAGTCTGGATTGCTGTGTGTGTATGTGTGTGTGTGAGAGAGAGTATATGAATAAGTGTGTACATGAGTGTGTGTGTGTGTGTGTGTGTGAGAGAGAGTCTGTATAAGTGTATGTGTGTGAGAGAGAGAATATATGAATAAGGATGTATGTGAGTGTGTATGTGTGTGTGTGAGAGAGAGAGAGTCTGAGTGTGTGTGTGTGTCTAGCCTTCCCTATCCTCCCCATCCCTCCCTCCCTCTCTCTTTCTTTTTCCACCCCACAGTGCTGTTTGCTTAAACACTGTTCCGCTGAGTTGTTTCTTCCTGCATGCTAAGGCTTTGGGAATAACTATACTGCAAACTATTTGGTGAGGCTGAAATCCACGCATTATCTCCTACTTAGGAGTTTCCAAAGGCGGCTTTGAGATGGATTCCCAGGGATAAGTAAGATCTGAAATCTGCTGGGTAATGTTTGTACACTGGCGCAGTGAGCAAAGCTGCCCAGGTCTGTAAGGAGCCTGGAGAGAGGGTGGGCAGGGCAGTCTCCAGGCTGGGGCTACAGAGCCCATTGTCCAGCCCAGAACTGCAGAAGCCTCTGGAGCAGGGAGCCTCCTTTAGAACCTGGGTCTCCTGGCCTGGTCTGGGTGTTGAGTGGTTTGAAGCCTATGGCTATGATAGGGATGCTGAGCTTCTCAAGGCTCCGGGGGAGGCTGGGGCTTTCTGTAGCACGGATCCTAAAATTAATATCTGATGCCATAGGCTACCCCTGACACCTGGAGGGCTCCCTGAGCTTAGAGCATGCTCTCTTCTCTCTTTTCTGCATGGACCAGCCACCCAGCCAAGCCTTCCTTGTTTAGGGGGTGAGTCAGAGTGACTGGGTTTCAGCTTGCGGCCAGCTGCAGGACTGCTCAGAAAAACCAATCACATTCTCCTGTGGGAATGGGTGGTCATTTACCCCCGACCCATGACAAAGCCTGCTCCTAGGGTCCTGTGTGTTTCAAGTGTGTGATGTAGCAACCTCCTTTCATGGGACTCGTGATTGATTTCTAGCCACTGTCTTCTGTGCAGTGCCAGGTGTCATGGGTCTGGGTGTCCCCACAACCCCAGGTGGGGACACTGTCAACATGAGGTGTCACAATAGCTTCAGAGATAGCAGGGTGGGGTTTGGTGTCTCCACACGACAGGACAAATGACCTCAGGCTAGGACCAAATCTCTAGGGGCTCACTTCTTCTGCCCCCTCCCCCCACCTCCCCGAGCTGCTCAGGTGGCTAAGGCCAAGGGGACAATGCGTGCTATGGGCTCTCTGTCATGCTAAGGTGACAGCATCTTACCGTGCTAACCTAGGGGCCAGCGAAGGGCAGGAGACCCGTGGAAGGGCAGCAGCTCTTGCATGCCGAGCATCTGTGCCCAGTCACCCAGTTTCTCTCCCCCACAGGCATGGCAGATGCTGATCACCCAAGACATTTTGTTTGTGAGTCTCTCTGTCAAGCCTCCCTGCTTCTCCACCCAGGAGATGTGGATGATGCTCTGTAAACAACTGCTTCAACGCACAAGGGAGCGCCCCGTTTAAAGGCACCTGAGGGAGAGGCCTTTTACAATGAGAATTATTGCCCTGAACTCTCTCCACTTGTGAGTTTGGAGTTTTGCTTTGCAATGGAGATGATTTACCCAGGACAAAACTAGGAATCCTGTTGATTAGTCTCCCACAGATTCTGGGAGACAGGACCAGGTCACAGCCGGAAGCCGGAAGCCACGGCAGGGCAGCCAGGCAATTCAGCTGTTCGATTGGCAGGTTTGATCAGCAGGACTCAGGCTACCAAGACTGTGACCTGGGCCTAGTGCTAGAAAGAGCCTTAGCCTCAGCCTCTTTCTAAGTGTGTGGCCATGACCTGGGACAGACTGCCTCTGTCTTCTCAGCTGTGGCATGGGGTCGGTAATGCCTTCTTCCTCTGACACTGCAGCGATGTCCTAATTCACCATGTGTGACTGTGTGGGATCTGCAGCCATGGGCTCTGAGCTCCCCTGGCAGGCAGGGAGAGATGGTGGGGGGGGGGGGTGGTGGTGGTGGTTCTGCCGCTAGCTTTCCTGCTTCTTCAGCTTCCTGGGTGGCAGCTGGCGTGGGGTGCAGTGGGAATGCCAGGTGCTTTCAAGGCCCTTCTTGGGAGAGTTGCTCGGCTATCTATAAAGGAAGTCATATCCAGGAAGTGTGAGTGTCTATTGAGTCTTCACCACGTCTTCACCACTGCCAGCTCGGCTCTGTGTCTTCTTTTCCTCTGTTTGCCCACTCCCTCTCCGATGTCCCTCTCCCTCCTCCCTCCTTCCTTTCCTTGATCCTTCCCACTTCCTCTTCTTTCTTCCCTCCCTTTCCTCCCCATCTCCTTTCCTCTCTGCATCCCTCCCTCTCTACTCCCTTCTTGCTTATTTCTTTAGATACCTCGTTTCAACCCGAACCCCACAATCTGTGTCCTAGAATTGGGGAGACTGATTTGGTGGCCTCCCGTGAGTGTCATCATAAAGAATTGCTTCAGGTCCTGTCCCATTTTGCCCTTCTCCCTGCGGTGGCCACTATCTGCACAAATGAACTTAGGAGTGAACTCCGGGACCCCAGCTTGGGGGTTGGGGGAGCCGGCTGGTGAGGGGCAGACTCCCAGCTCAGCCCATCCACCCTTGGAAAGAAGTTGTTCCCTTGTTCAAATAACACGGAGGAGGAGATGGGATTGAAAGAACTGCTCGACAGTCCCTCACACTGAGTGAGACTGCGCAGCAGCCTCGCCTCGCTGCCATGGTGAGCCAGGCTAATTAGAGGGGCCTGCAGTCCCCGTGGTAATTTGCTTAAATGGAAGAAGTTGCTTTTCTCTCCTTTTTCTGTTCTCAGGAATTCCAGTTTTAGGCTCTGTCAGTCTCTAACCACCCTTGGCCCTCTGGGGAAGTGTTTGCTATGGAAATATGCAATTAATATTGCAGCGATCATAATTGCTAATTATTAAAACAATGCTACCCCCTTTTCCTGGCCTAGTTTCATGTTTAAAACCATTTAAATAACAGGGAGGCACATTTTTTTTTTTTAAGGAGAAAAAAAGTTAAACACCAATGCTGAATTTGTGTAGAGCCAAACGGGATGGTCCCTGAGCTGCCCGGGTTTGTCCTGGCATTGGGAAAGAAGATGTTCTTGTAAGCCCACCAAGGGCTCCCCTGGAGCCGTGCACCAGGCAACAGTGATGGGGAAAGCACATCTTTGTCTTTGGAACCCATTTCCATGCGGTCGCGATAGATAGAATCTAGTAAACATATTAGGAAAAACATGGTAGTGGAAGAAGGTCTTAAAGCCTACTGGGACAAAATGCCACAGACCAGGTGACCTCCAGGGACAGAGATTTCTCTATGAGTTCTGGAGTCTAGGCATTTGAAGCAAGGTGTCACAGAGCCTTTGCCCTCTGAGAACTCCAAGAGTGCTAAGGAAGTGGATGTAATACTTCATGTGTCTAAAGCCCAAGTACTTTGAAGAATGGTAGGGCCATAGTTTAAAGGTGGACAGGTCACAGGGCTCCCTGCTTTTTGACACTGACAGGTGTCGTGATCATTTAGAGCCAAGTTATAATGAGAAAGAGCTGGTGAAGGTAGTCGACTGTTACGGGTGTGGGCATTAGAGGGGCATTAGAGGCATGTAATGTACCATATCGCCTTCCTTGGAATGTTTGCTATAATCACATTAGGAAGATGGAAAGACACTAAGTGACAGGGTCACAGAAAGCAGGACAGTCGACAGTAGTGCTCAGAGGGTTTGAAGGAAATTCTGCAGGGCTAAGGCCTGCACTTCCTTGGGCGGAACGATGTCACACTCTCAGTCTACAGAAGTCTGGAGAGGAGTGGATGATGGTCCCATGGTATCTCTGGGGGCCCCTTCTGAAGGCCAAGGGAGAGCATCTGGGTGCATGTAAGAAAACAGGTAAAAATCTGGTTAAGACAGGCTGTGGGTTGTAGAGCTGGCTCGTCCAGGAAAGCGCTTGCTGAACCCATGTGAAAAGAGACAGACATGGCTACACACACTTGTAAGCCCAGCACAGAGCGTAGAGGAAGGCTGGGCCCTGGGCTTTACTGCCAGCCAGTCGAGCCTACATAGTAAGAGGTCTTGCATCAACTACCAAAAACGTCAGTTGGAGGTGGGAGAGATGGGTTTGCAGTCAACAGCATTTGCTACTCCTGCAGAGGATCAAGACTGGTTTCCAGCACCCACGTGTGTCCTTACAACATCTGCAACTCCAGTTCTAGGAAATAGGATGCCCTCTTCTGGCCTCCACAGGCACCAAGCAAAACAGGCAACACACATGCAGGCAAACACTCAACCACACCCAATAAACCTTAAAACAGAAACAGGTGACGTCACACCCAGAAGAGTGACATCCAGTGCTGTCCTCTGGCTGCTTCACGACCATGCACGCATGTGCCTGTGCAGCCTCACACATATGAACACACACGAGAGAACTAGTTGAAGTTCAGGTATGATGCTGCCCACCTGTTATCATAGTACATGGCAGGCAGAGGCAGGATAATCTCTGAGGATGATCCCTGGTGAGGCCCCAGGTCAACCTGGGATACACGGCAGAACAAAAGAACAAACAAGCATAAACAATATGTATTACAATACGCTTACCAGAAAAATGAGTCTTCATCAGACCCACTAGGTGCAACGAGTATGCACTCATAGAAATTATTGAAAAACGAGGATCTCCACGCTCATCGCTTCCCAACACAATTAGACGTTCTCTTTCCCTTGACCCCTCTTTGGTTAGGTACGTGGGTTTCTGGACTAAGGCAGTTCCATACCTGACACTAGGCAGGCAGAGGCTGAGACAAATAACCCAGCTGAATCAGGGGAACCTGAGACAGATGAGCTTCTCCTAGGCCCTAGCATCTCCCATGTCCTCCTTCTCCCTGAGGCATACACATGTCAGGCGCTAGTGTTCCTGGGTAATTAGGTCCAGATGTGTGGTAGCAGCCCTAGGCTGCCATCTGCTATGCCACGGGTTCTGTGACACTATTCCAACCAGGCAGAGGCCACTGCTTTCTCCTGGGAATTGGGCTTGGTTGATAATTCTGGGCCCTGTGGGATTGAGTATATTTTGTATTCATCAGAGGGACAGGACTGGCATCTGCATAGCCCATCAGCTGGGGAAGACTGGGTCTTTTTCTAATGTATAGCACAAGTTTCACTCCTGCTGGGCCCTGCCAGTGAGAGTCCTGAGCTCTGACCTTTCTATGACACACTCTCAGGGGTCACTCACCCTGAGAGCAGACCTGGAGCCTCTGTCTCATGTCGGGCACTGCACTAGTCGGGCAGGAGATGGTCAGCGGCTTCTCTTCCTTGAGCTTACCGTCTACTGGAAGGCAGACTTCACCCTGGAAATCAAAGGAGTCCTGATGGTCATAGTGCAGGATGATGGAGATGAGAAAGAAGCTCGAGGGCTAAGCAGGAAGGAGAGAAGGCCTGCCTTTCTCAGCTGCTAACTGGAAGCTTCCCCAGGAGTCGGTATCAGAGCTTCAATTCCAAAGTGAAAGAGGAGTCATCAGAGAACAGTCAGGCACTGAGGGTGGGTGCAAGCAGGTGTGGAATCCCCAACCCCAGCCCTGGGGACCCAGTCAGGATGCTTTTGGCTTTTTCTTTTCCTGTGTGAGAGACTAAACCCAGGGTCTTGTGAATGCTAGTTGAGTGTCATACCTCTGCGCCACGCTCAGCCCACAGTGAGGTATTTTAAGCAGGTAGACAATGGGGTCAGTGTTGCTCCTGAAATCTCTAACCTAGAGAAAGGGGGTGGGGGGAGTGCTTCTGCTCCTGAGAGAGGGCGATGCTGACCTTGACTGAGGTTCCATTCTACTTTGTCCTTGTCCCGTAGCAAAGTGCTCTGTTCAAGTTTTTACTTTGGGAGGTTCTGGGAGGTGACCGTGACCTTGTGATACAGTGAATGTCATTTGCTCAGTCCAGTTCTTTATACAGTGCTACAAACACCTGTATTGCTTGTCATGGGGAGGTGGGAGGTTATGGAACTGGCCCCCTCTGACGGCCAGTTCCTAAAAGCTACCACGTGGGGTTGTAGTGTCTCGGACTTGGATGTGGATAGAGATGCCCATCAGAAGCAATTCTCTACTTTGACTTTTGGAAAGAGCAATTAACCCATGGAAGGAAATCAGCTCAGGGGTAGGGCTCAGGGTGGGGCTGAGGACACAGGATAACAGCTGGGCTTGGTGTCTCAAGCCAAGCGTGGCCTAGTCTAGCAGAGACAGGAGTTCACAGCCAATGAATTAAGGAACACAGTCCCTCCCTGGTGCTCTGGCTGGAGGAGAGGCACACAAGCAGTTCAGGAGATCTGCTATTCTCAGAATCCTCAGGAGCCGAGGTCCATCGCAACCCTAGCATAGGCCCTTGCTTGAACACAGCTGTGGATTCCCAGCCAAGGCTGGTGGCTGTGATCCAGGCTGCTGGCATTCTGGCAGCAGAGTGGTGAAGGTGGTGGCTGTGGTAATAGGGCACAGGGGCCAGGGGACTGTTGGAGCATGCTGGTCTGTGACCGTATTTGCTGTCTGTCTACTCTACTGGGTACCAGCCATGGCTTGAATGTGCTGGAGGATGCTGCGCTCTGAGAGCCACCCATGCGACCAGCCCCAGGGAGCAGGGGCTCTGTCTCCCCCATCTAATGTTGCAGGGAAAGGAGACTACTTTTTCTCCCTTTGCTCATCTGAACCCACACATTTGATGCTAGGGTTGGCATTCTACACAGCGGCCCTCCTCCAATGGGTAAAAGTAACTGTGACCATCCTTCCCAGCACCCAGGGACCATTTTCCTCCTCACATAAAAGGAAATGAAATGAACAAACCTCTAATAAAACCTGAAAGGCTTAGGTGTAAGCCAGGAAGCAGGGTGTGAATGCGAGTCGGGCGGTCTCAGCTGGCTGGAGGTGTCTCTATTCTGTGTCAAGCAATTAGAAATGGGTTTCTATTAGCTGGCGACTTTGTTCGCAGCCACCAGAGAAATGAGGGCTTTGCCAGCAGCACCCGGCCAGCTCTCCTGGACTCTCAAATCAGTTACAGGTGCTAAAGGGTTGTGAGTCTTTTGTCTGTGTGTTGAATATGCACAAGGGGTTTTGCAGTCGCTGGGACCTTAGCTATAATGTTAATGCCGGACGGGGTAGACTCAATCAGTCAATCTTTTATTCTCTCAGCTGCGAGTTGTTGCAAACTCTATGTCACCGTGAATGTGCAGGGGAAATCAGGTAGTTAAGGGATCGAGGAAGTAGATCGCAACAAATGCCAAGGAGTGTGAGGCAGGAGGATGGCTTCTTGGGGCTCCATGGAAGACAGAGAAAGAAGGAGCCATGTAGACTCAAAAATGGTGCACACCAAGGGACTTATGTTGCTTAGGAGATAGTAAGGAGGCTGAGCTATGTGAAGGGACAGAGCGGGTGAACTGGGATAATGTGGACCTTGGAGTGCCTTCTCCCTCCCTGCTGTGTATCAGTCTCTTCTCACTTTGCTGTCACGTGGCCTGAGAATGGATTCTGGCTAGGACCCCACAGAGCTGATCCCTGGGAACACATGCACTGAGTCCTTGCTGAAGCTGACCCTGTGACCCTCATCTCCAGCACTGGGTCCTGTTGGGAAAACAGCTCTCAGTCACAGGGCTGGGACATCCCCTGCAGAGCCATGTGGAGTCGTGTTTGGAGGGCAGTCTTCCCTCCAACTATACACAGGATCCCAAGAGCCTGAGTTTAGCTGTTGGTAGGTTGGGTGTGCCAGCCACCATGAGGTGTGTGGGCAGGGACTAGGAGGCTCCTTCTTGGTGGAGACGCTTGTATAGTGGTTGGACAAGGAGGACAAGAGAGGTCTGGGTTTTCCCTGCCCTCCCTGATTTAGCCTATTGTCCTATAGTCAAGGCATCTACAAATGGCAGATGGTCCTGCGAGGGCTGAAAAACAAGGCTATCCAACACAGCTGCCCATGTGGTCTACTGCAGAGCTCTAGGGATGCCGCATGTGCAGTAATGCATCTGGAACTGTGGAGACAATATCCTCGCAGGCAGCCTTGTTCATAGAGGTGAAGGCTCAGTTAATCAAAGAGAAAACCTCTTTTAGAGTAGGCAGGCCAAAGGGGTGGCCTAACAGAGATCTGCACACAGCCCTCTCTCCTCAGAGCTGGCTTTGACCTCTGGAATTTGTAGATCATGGATGGTCTGCTTCCAAGTTTCTCTGGAAGAAGACTCAACACCTTGACCAGGACGCTTGTCTCTTAGAACGCTTCTTCCACCCGCAGAGGAGAGTCGGGAGGACCCCAGGAGAGTCAGGACGACGCCAGGTGTGGCCAGGGAAGAAGTAACGATGGGGTTTGGGGAGAAGAGCATATGGCCCAGCAAACTAGTCAGTTAATCCAACCAAATTATGGCAACAGATGTTTGAAGATGTTTATATTCAAATTCAAACTGTTAGGTCTCTTGGAAGCGCCAACCAGAATGGGGGAAGTTTGGGGCTCTCTCTTAATTAAAGCAAAACCAAAACTAAACAATCATTTTTGAAATCGGAGGCCCCGGCACCAAGTTGCCAGAGATCAGCTGCAGAGACCCTGGACTATCTGCTGGCCGGCAGGGTCAGCCCTGGCAGAACCACTGCGGGTGTTGCGGAGCGCGGCCCATTCTGTTGGGAGGGCGGTCAGCCACCCAGCAGGTGGGGTGAAGGATGGGAGCCCAGTAATGGTGTTCGGGATGCCCACCCGTGCTGGCCGGCCGGTCTCAGCTCAGCATCATCTTGGAGAGGGAGCATTATTGATGCTCTTGCCTCGGGGAGGGAGAGTCAGTAATGGATGGCGGGTGGGGGGATGAGCTTTGTCATCAAACAAGGGGCCTGAAAGATGGTCGGCGGGAATGCTATCAGTCATGCCTTGATCAAGATGTAAGACTCTCAAGGTCTTGCCTTCCCTTTCTCTCCACTCCCTCCTGGGCGGGAAGCACCAGGGCCCGCTGTCTGTCCCTCCCCAGCTCCTGCTCCTCCCTGCCCAGCAAGCTCACACACTCCTTTTTCTTCTTTATTTCTCCCCTCCTGCTCTTCCTTTCTTCCCATTTTCCTCTCTTTGTTCTGCCTTTTCTGCTGTTCTCTCCCCCCCCCCCCCCCCGCTCTCTTCTTCCTTTCCCTTCTTCTCTGTATCCTCTCCCTCTCCATTCCTGAGCTCCCTCCATCTCGCTTCTGCATTTCTCTTGCCCGAGGCTCATGTCCTTCCTCCTTCTCTGCCCCTGTCTGGCCCAGTGCGCACTGGGGAAGAGTTCTGCATCAAGTCAGCTGGGAAGGGGGAGGTTCTCCATACGGGCTCCCCTCTCCTGCATCTCCACTAAGGCTACCAGGAAAGATCTGCAAGTGCAGGCACAGCTACAGGGACACAAAGAAGCAAGCCCTCGGTGTCCTCAGGCCCCTATAGATCTGGACCACAGCTCCCTCAGCCTGAGCTGCCTGGACTGGCTCCCAGAAGCACACATTGTTTCCTTCTGAGACCCTGTTTTCCACTGCCCCAGATGGAGTAGTGCCCCAAATAACAAAGGCACCAAGAGCTGCCGCCAACCCCTTCCCCCTGGACCGGGGCTGTCTGAGTAAAACTGGGACATTGCCACACTGTGGCGGAGCTCCATCTTCTCCGGCCTCCCCTTCCTCTGCATTTTGCTCCCATACTCTGTCTGGGTCAAGGGGACCAGCCAGCACCAGGTAAGGTCAGTTCTCCCACTCTGAGGAGTGAGCACATGAATCAGTGTTAGAACAGGGTGCAACTCCAAGGGTCATCCAGCAGGGACAAGCAGCATATGGTGGGATGATCACACCATAGATGGGGCCGGTCTTTCTATGTTCATATGGACACAGTCACCGTTAAGACAACACACCCCAGTCCCATACCCCAGAAGTATACAGGACTCCAAGATGCCAGGGAACTTGTGTGTGCTGGTTCGCTCAGCCCCTACCCGAGAAATCCTCGGATTTATATACTTGCCAGTAGGGTCTCACTTTCTGCTGCCAGTAGGCAGTTTTTGCAAGTCTCTGACAAAAGGGACATTCGTCTTATCCCCCTTATCGGGAGACTAAGGTCTGACAAAGTCAGCCATCTTGCCCTAATCCATCTACCTTACTGGACAGATGAGCTGGAGTCTCCCACAGATCCATTTGTTCCAAAGGCCATGCCTTCACATCCCACCCTGGCTTGGGAGAGGCCTCTTCCACATAGGGGTGACACTGAGGTAGAGGGTGGTGGGGACATATTGTGGGTGTGCACTCCGGCACCGTTCTGCTGGCTCATGTGTTATAGCTGTTCTTATTGCTCCCTTTCAGCCCACGGGGAAGCGGAGAGGGCCAACAGTGAAAACATTTACATCACTGCAATTGGCAGAATCGGGGTGAGGGGTGAGGGGTGTTGTTCCCAGAGAGCTGGCCACTGAAGTCACCAGTGCACTGCTGATTCTGATCTACCCGTGGGTAACACAGGCAGGGAATCCAGATGGATATAAGTCCTGGCCTTTGCAAGATGGGAGACAAGAGAACTGAAATAGCCAATCTTTCAGGAAGTCCATGCCCTGGCAAAGAGCGCCGAGGTGGGGAGTTGGGGTCGGAGAGCAGGGTAACTGGCTTCCAGAAAGAACAGGTGCATTAGTGGTCCCCAGGGAGCCACAAAGCTAGCTAATGTCTGTACCTAATGCCTGATGGAGCAGCTGCTCAGGTCTCCTGGCCCCAGCTTATGTAGGTGGGATGAGAAGGAGCCAGGGGTATCGGCGATTACAAAATCAATGTGGAGGAGGGTGTGTCGGATTTAGTCAGGAGAGCCAAGGAAGGGGACTGGATGCTTGCCTCCTGCCTCTCTTCCCCACGGTATACATTTTTGCAGACCTTGCAGGCTCCGGGCAGGCAGGTGCTGTATGGGTCCCTGCCTTGTGCTCTCTGTAGCAGATCCACCTCCCCAAATGCCTACTCACATAGTCTAGGGTCAGAAACAAGCACAGGAAATGCCCCCACTGGGTCAGGCTGTGCCGCCAGCAGGGATAATGGCTAAGGGCCCCAATCAGGTTCATCTCACCCCAGCTGCCTCCTTTTCTTGAAATACCTCTGGCCTCTACCCAGCTGTGCTCACTTCCACGGAGGTGCCACAGTCTCTCCCATTCTTCCCTACTCAGTGGCCCACCTGCTCCCTCACCTGGGAAGGGAGGTTCGCAGGTTTGATTTCTGTACCCCAAGTTCTATCATGGCATACCATCATGGATAAGAGAAATAACCGTAAACAGAGAAAGCCAGGTGAGGTGTGGGGGACGAGGGGAAGAATAGACAGACAGGGGTCCAAGCCAGGGCCAGTGTGACCCCCATGGTTCAAGAAAGGGGACTTTCCCCCAGGCCCAACATAGAACATAGTCAGGTCAGTTAATCCAGTGGGGACTCTTATCCCATGAGCTGCAGACTGTGAGGCTCTGTTGGTGATGCTGGGGTGGGACAGGGTGGGCCGGAGTGGCACATCTAGACAGGAGAACTTCTTGCCCCATGGCCAGATGGAGACCTGAAGTCAGGAAAGGAACAATGTCCCCTGAATAAGGAGAGGTGTCTATAGCTTTGCTTCCAAGACTGAAAATACCCTGGAATCTAAGACACCCATGTGGCAGACAGAAGAATGTCTCAGAAATGTTCGTGTTATGTGTCTGTCATCACAGCCTTGGCTACATAGCAGTTTTTGAAGCCAGTCTAAGCTACAGGAGACCCCCCCCCCCATTTAACAAAAGAAAATAAATAAGAAACTAGTCAAATAGTGTTCGTGTCCTAATTCTCAGAAGCTGTCAACCTGTGAGTGTGTTACCTTGGATGCTTAAAGAGGCTTGGCAGCTGTATTAAGCTAAGGGTCCTGAGGTGAGCCATGACCCTGGGCTATCCAACGTGGCCATAGCAGAATCCTGTAAGAAGGTGGCTAAAGAGTCAGGCCACACAGTACAGGTGATGGGCGGCAGCAGCTGAGGGATGCGCCTGGGATCTGAGGATGTCTGCATCGTTTTAAAGCTGGAAGATGTCTCCTGCTGGGACCAACACCTCTAACACTTTGTTTTTAGTTCCTTCATTACTTGTTTGGGACTCCTGGCTTCCAGAAAGAAACTTGTGTTGTTTTTGATACTGAGCTTATAGTCATATGTTATAGTCATAGCAGGACACTCATACATGAAGCTTGCAGTAATGTGTTATAGGCATAACGGGACACAAATACAACCACAGCTAGCCAGCAAGAGTAATAACCTCTCTTTGGGTCAGCGATGCTAGAAGATGCCCAACCTGACGTCTTCTTTAGCTACTTGGAACTTCTGAGCTCAGGAACTCGCTGTGGCCTAGAAAAATCTTTCCTTTGACTATTTGCACTTCTGGCATCTTCTTGGTCTGCATTTTTTTTCTTTAGTGCCATTTCTGTCTAGGACATTCAACTGTGCTCTGCAACAATGCCTACTCACAGCACACACCTTGTTTGCTGCTTTTTGTGTGCACCCATTTCCTCATCGTTGGCAAGTGAGTGAGTGTCTTGTAACCAGGGTACCCTTGTCTCGTCACGCAACTGATAGATGGATGGGATGACGGAGGCTGGCTATGTGGATAGACAGGGGAACAGATGAGTACGTCTGAAAACATCCTGAGGCCTTCAGTTGACTTTGCACATGAGGGCTTGTGCTCTTTTTTTTGAAAGGGACACTCTACTCTCTCAATAGTTCAGTGCTTTGAGCATTTTCTTGGTGCCAGCCTCTTCCAACAATGGAGACATAACTGTCCTTGCTTCGTGACAAGGGAAAACAGACTTGTGGCAAGATGTGTGCTTTGCTCAAAGCCACAGCATCAGTGGGTATCTGAACTGAGAATCACCAAAGGTGGGCCACAGAAAATGGATTTTAAACATTCCAGGATAGGATGGGGGTTGCTTTGGTTCAAGAGTATACATGAGCAGCGATCCCAGAGCCCCCCAAAACCACAGTTAGAGGGCCTGCTTGCTTTGTGAACTCTCAATGACTTTCCATATCAAGTCTGCCCCAATAACCACCAAGCTCAGGGGGTCCATTCCCTGTCAATGAGCCCAGCCCGTGACTCATTTCTGGCATGTTGATCACATGACCATGGAGTTTTATGTTTGAGGAGACATAAAATACCCTTGGTACAGCACAGCTTTTATTGACTCTTCAAATTGCCTTCTGTCATCTGAAGTGGGGGAATCATAAATTGTCGCCAGCCTTATGAGTTTCTCTTCAGTGGGACCCGAGCAGAGGTGTGTGTGCGTGTGTGTGTGCGTGTGTGTGTGTGTGTGTGTGTGTGTGTGCATGTGTGTGTGCTGGAAAGATCGAAGTGACCTTTACCCTACAGACTGAAGGAATACTTTTGAACAGTTAGCTGTACCCATCTTCATCTGCTTGCGGAAGACAGATGCCAGACTTTTCGAGGCACTGTAACTCTCTGGAGTCCTTCTTAGGAATGACAAGGATCATGTAAAAATACCTTCATCTTCATAAAATAGAAAAGAGGAGAAGACAAAACATTTTGTCCAAATAATCCCATTAAGGAACTGCAGAGACATAACTGGAATTTGGGTCCAGACCCACAGTGCTTTTTTTTTTTTTTTTTTTTTAGAAAGATGGCAGGATACCACAGTGGTGAAGCCCAACTCGAGCCAGGTAAACTGCCTGAATCTTTGCTCTGCCACTTGAATGCAATTGCAGGCAAGGAACTCACTCTTCCGTGCTTTCACATCTTCCAATTCTTTTTATTTTATGTGCGTGAGTGTTTTGTCTGCATGGATGTATTTGCATCACATGTGTGCTTGGTGTGCACAGAAGCCAGAAGAATTGCAGTTGTGGAGTTAGACTTATGGATGGTTGAGCCTCACCGTGTGAGTGTAGGGGATGGACCCTGGTCCTCTGAGAGGTCAACCAGTGCTCTTAACTGCTGAGCCATCTCTCCAGTCCCATGTTTTAGTTCTCCGTTGGAAATCTGTGATCAATGAAACCTCCCTCTTAAGGCTACTGCGAGGAGCAGATGAAGCACTGCACACGAGTGTCCTAAGGAGTCCTTGCCTGCCGTGTATCACACTTGAGGGTTGAGAAAGGTTTTCCTGAGTGAATGGCTAAGTAAATCATGAACGGCTAAGTGTAAGCTGAACCTAAAAGGGTGGCCAGCTACACTTGCCCAAAGAGCTTCACCCTGTTTCCCAGCCCATTTCTCCTAAAAACAGTAACCTGCAATCTTTCTGGGCATTCCTGAGTGTGTTCACGTTGGACCCATTGAATCCTCACTTGATCTCCGTCCTCCTCCGTGCTCCCTTCTAACTCCTCTTTGCCGTTAGATTTTCCATTCCGTGCCCCCTACTGAGCTTGATGTCTGAGTCTGGCTGGGTCTTCCTTCCTGTGCCTTCTCCCAACCATGGTTCAGTTCTCCTGCAGCATCCCAGCCTTCCCTCTGGCCACTGAGGTTCTCTTGTTCTAATTTTGGAGGCCTCTCTGCTTCATTAGGCACCGTCAGACCCCTCTCCTCCTTCTGCCTCGCAGGGCTGGTTTGTTGTTCTTTTCTAGCAGGTGCTCTTTAAATATTTGGATGATATTCGTTCGGTGGAGAGGTGTGGAGAAGGCCACGGGCAAGGAGGGCTTGGGTGTAACTCTTTGAACTTGCTCTCCTCTGGATCCACATGTTCAGACTCCATTCAGACAGTCTCTTTGGTACCCAGTCCTCCTTTCTCACAGTGCTCCTTTAGCAGCCTCTGCTGATGCCCTAAAATGGTTCCTAGTCTCCCAGTCCTCCCTAAACACACTTTCTCCCATGGAGGAAAATGCCTCCTTCACCATTATACATGGTGATAGTTTGTTCTCTGCTAATGTCCCCATGTGACTCCATCCTGGCCTCTGTCAGCTCATTTTGTCTTGCCTCTCCTTGAAGTCTGGGCAGCTCTGCTTCTCCTAGGTGGCCTTAGCCCACTGGGGAGTGCTCCATATTTAACTCCTCATTCTTCTTCTGCTGTGTATTTTCCTAGGGCACCCGGCCATTCCGATGTGTCAACTCACACCAAGTACTGTTGACCTTTGAACTGGTATCTCCATTGTAGACCACTGGACAGGCTCAGTTGTCCAATTTTCTGTCAGGATATCTTCCCAGCTGTCTTGGGACTTAGCACAGACTGCATGGTCCCCCAGTCTGTGCCTTTTCTTGGGGGTCCCTCCAGAAGCCAGGAGACAGTCCTATGTCTACTTCCTGTTACTCTACTGGCCTTGCAGCAACAGCGAAATGAAGCTAGCAGTTTGGACCCTAAGCAGGATTGGGCCCTTAGCACACTGTCAGCACTTCTAAAAGTGCCTTACACAGTTACATGTTACACAGTGCCATGTATTCCTAAGGACACAAGGGTAGGCTTTTATATGCACGGGCAAAGGCCTAGGTCTTGACTCACAAGATCTGTGGGTCAAAGCAGGATCGGGGAGATTGACAACTGTCAGCTCAAGCTCACTGAATGTGACAGGAGCTAGTCCCCAGGAGCTCCCACCTTTGTGCTGGTGCTGCCAAGACCTGGCTAACACCACAGAGTGGCACACTCTGATAGTTGTTAGCAGGAGGGTCTTGTGGCATGGAGCGTCAGGAAACCTGTGTAGAGCTTAGAACTGAAATGTGGATGAGACATCAGCTTTGTGGGTCACAGGTCCCCTGTAATCTGGTGAGCTTTGTGGGCCACAGGTCCCCTGTAATCTGGTGAGCCAGGGGAGAGGAGGGGATGGATGTGTAAGGCAAGCTGGGGAGAATGGCTTGCCCAGAGGGAGGTTGGTGTAGCTCAAAGTTCAGCTGCTATAAGGCACAGATTAGGGGATGCAGAAGTTTGTTACAACTTCCCTAGCCTCCCTGACCTGCAACAGAAAGGCTCCTGGCAGAGCCAGGCTGTGTGTGGGTGCTAGCAGGTAACAAACCGGGCCTTGGCAGCCCCTGGGTTCATTTATTGTCTTTACTTGTTTAACTGACCCCACAAGTTCCCCGTTGACCTTCTTCTCTCCTTTGCTCTGCCGCTCGCTGTCCCAGAGCATTAAAAGGTTTTCAGAACGCCGAACGATTATTGATATCCTAATGAGTCTACCATTAGCCTGCAGACTACTTGGATATTTTTAAACTACTCAAATCAAATCTTGCAGCATCGGCTGGTAGGCTGCTGCTGAGGCCCCGCCATGCATAGACGCGATGGGGCTGCATTATCAAACATTTAAGCCCTTAAACAGTGCCCAACATCTGAAATCTCCTCTTAGGACCCTGTGCTGGCACTGCCTGGCAGACGCTAATCCCCATTAAGACCTATCCACCTAGCCCCCACTTGGGGCCAGGGGTGTGTTTTAGACCAAAGCAACAGCTTTCAGGCCCATTAAAGGATCAGGCTGCATCAAAGATGATCTCTCTTGGAAGGAGGTGGGCTGAGCAGGCAAATGGACCAACCACTTGTGAGAAAAGGGAGCTGTTGGAAATGGTTCTGACTGTGCCCGTCTTTGCTCATCAGGAAGCTTACAGCAGAACTATTGTCCTGTGGCAAACCCAGAGCATTAAAGCCGGACAGCTTTAGTCCAGGTAGGAGGTGAGGTCTGGCTTTCGTACCACCAACGCCAGCAAGTTCCCATTGGCCAACAAGTTATCCACCTTGTCGTTGACCTAAAAGCCACTATCTGGGCCCGTAGGTGTGCCGCCAGTCTGGAGTGCAGTCCAAGTTACATCTCCATGTGTGATGGATGGATGGTCCACCTGCTGGGAGGTACACACCAGATAGGACAGGCCTTGTGTCTTGTCTAGGTCAGGGATCCAGGCTCAGAAATCTAAAGCACCAGTTTCCAGATCGACTTCTGCAGAGTAGCTGATCCTATGGCTTCTCTCTGACTGGCTTTTATGCTTCATTCCTTAGATGATTAAAATCCTGAGGGGTCAGGAAGGGGCTCTCTCTCTCTCTCTCTCTCTCTCTCTCTCTCTCTCTCATACAAAATGATGGGTTTCCTTGTGACATTTTCCTAAGTGTGTGTAATTTTCCCCCCTTTCACTTTCCTGTCTCCTCTCCTCCGCCCTCCCTCAAATCTCCGGCTTCTACTTTCACATCTTCTAAAAAAGTTGAGTGTCTCATGAAATCCGTGAAGAATGTTTGGCTTCCACTTACATTAGACTTGGCGAACTGGCTCTGACTTCCTGGGGTCGACTTCCCTCCATGCCTTCCTTCCACACAGGCCTGTCTCCTTCCCCTTGAGCGCTTCTCTAGTAATTCCCTCAAAACCCAGCTCTCCATTGCCCCCTTACCCTGGGACCTAAGTCCATATTAACCTGATGAGCAGGCTCCCGCGGGAATCAAGCGTATGTGACCACGGACAGGCAATTTCAAGCGTAGCTTGCTCAAAGCTCATGTTTCCGCTCCTTTAGGATGCTGCACACAGGACACACACAACATGGTAGACCCTCAGAGAATGCTCGTGACTTCCTCTCCCTGCTCTCCTGATGGTGCAACTTTGAGCCCATGATGTCCCTTGTGGAGGAGATCCTGAGGTGACAGATGGTGGTGGCATGAGTTGCGGAGATGGGCAGAGCCAGAAAACTCACTGGGGGCCACAGGGCTCAGTGCAGCTGCCCTGACTGTATCCTCTCTAGCCTGTTAAGTAAGGTCTCAGGCTGAAGGCTGGGAAAGCCAGCTCAGAAGGCTCTAGGCACAGAGTGGAGCTTTGCTTGTGGCTGGTACCCACCCAAGGCTTCCTCTCGCCTGTGTTGCTAACTTTGGCTGCTGCCCATGGTTCCCCGGTCTCCTCCAGGGCACCCACCTTTACTGCCTGGCCTGGGGTTGACTTTTTTCCGCTGGGATTTTACTTTTTACCTGCTTCTTTTCCAGGCCCGAGGGCTACACGGCTTTCGGTAACTGCTTCCCACATTGGGGGTCTTAGAGTCTTCTTTCTACCAGCCCAGTCCTGATATCGGGAAGGTTCCGGCATAACACTCTTACACCTTGGGCTGGGGAAGATGGCTCAGCGGTTAAGAGCACTGACTGCCCTTCTGAAGGTTCTGAGTTCAAATGCCAGCAACCACATGGTGGCTCACAAGAATCCATAATGAGATCTGAAGCCCTCTTCTGGTGCATCTGAAGACAGTTACAGTGTACTTACATATAATAATAAATAAATCTTAAAAAAAATAAAAACTGTTACATCTTGTTCACTGACAGACTTTCCTGCCTGCCTTTGTCACAGTGGAGAGAGGATGGAGCCTCTGGCTGCTGTCCCTACATTCATTCATTCATTCATTCATTCATTCATTCTGCTACTGTTTTCCATTGTGATACTGGACCATTTGCAGATTAGACATGGCACCAGAGAGAGCAATCAGGACCTCAACTGCAGCCAGCATGGATGTGACAGCCAGGACTTGGCTAACCAAGGGTGTGGGTCATCACGGAGTGGCAGATCTGCCTGTCAGGAGTGGAAGGCTGGCAGGCCAGTGTCCTGCTCACTGTTCCAACCTTCCACCGTTGTGTTCATTGTGCCTTTGCATCAAAGGGAAGCTGGGAGGGGTGTTGACTTTATCTTAGCTTTTGACCTCACCTAGCGAGGGTTTTTCCTCTGCAGCAGAGGAAGGACTGGGATTTAGGGTGACAAAATCCATATTTCACTCCTGGCCAGCATCCTCTATGTGACCCTGGGTAGGGACAAGTTTCCAGGGGGAGGGGGGTGTTCCCTGCAGTCAAGTTCCTGGGCATCATTTTTCAGTGCTTGGGTCTCAAGCTGGAGCTGAGCTGGGGCTGACACTCCCCGCCACCTAACAGTATGACATCTGTGAATGGATTTCTAATTACACATATAAATCAGCATGATTGGAAATTCTTGAAATTTTATTGGGAAGGAAATTTATAGTGATTAAAACCAATTAATTTGGGCCTCCTATTAATCCACGGCAGCAGGGTTTGGGGGGGGGGGCTGCCGTAATCCCGTGTCTCCTGAAAGCCATGCGGTGAGGATGGTTCAAGTTGGGGGCCACGGGGGGCGTGTGCTCATTTTTTAGATTACTAATCATCATCCCCTGCTTTAAATTACACCCCTGCCCCTGGCCACAGATCTTGTTTTCAGTCTAAAAATAGAGTTCTAGGCTTTCACTAAAGATTCAGAAACACTAAAAGTAATCTTTTTAATCAAAATAAAGAGCCCTTTTTAATTACTCAGCCTCCCTCACAGTTGGAGGTAATAATTGTCGTGTGCTCTTAAGTAGGGCTGTTATTAGATTTCCCTCGGGCTCCTCTATTTTCTAGAAGTTTGCGATGCTGGCTGTTGAATGGCAAAGGGGGAGTCAACTCTCATCTCTCTAGGTCTCTAATGTAGGTGAGCCTTCTTGGTTCCATGGACGTAGGCAGGGTTAGGACTGAGCAGGCCTGCCTTGGGAGAGCCTCCTGGTGGTTCCATACTAGAGGAGAGATGATGTTCCAATCTTTCCACGTGATTCAGGGTTCTCCAAAGAATCAGAAGCGACTATCTACACAGGTACATGCATGTGTGTATATATAAAGAGATTTATTGGTATGTATGTGTTCTCTCTCTTTCTCTGTGTGTGTAGGTCAGAGATCAGCATCAGGTGTCTCCCACTATTTCTCTTTACTGTCTGAGACGGGGTCTCTTACTGACCCCCGGGGCTCACTGATTGGCTAGACTGGTTGGCCAGAGAGATCTTGGGATCCTCCCGCCTCTGCTCTTCAGTACCGGAATTATAGACACATGCTGGCCCCCACCCCCACCCCTTAGCATGACTACTGGGGTTGCAAACTCAGATCCCATCCTCATGCATGTGCAGCATGCACTCTACCCACTGAGCAGTCTCCCCAACCTGGCAGAGATATGTATTATTTCCAGTTTGTTTGTGAAGTGATGGATTAGGAAGCCCTATACCCCGTCGGCTGCAGGAAGCGGTTCTCCTGGCTTCGAGTGTTGGCTATACGAGCCAGTGGTACAAGCCTAACTCAGATCTGAAGGCCTAAGAAAGCAGGAGGAACAAGAGTTGCAGTTTCTTGCTGCTTCCGAGGATTCGGGCTGATTGGCAGTGTGATGTCAGCTGAGATAGATGCATGTGTTGAGGCAAGGCACGTGGAAGACACATGATGTTTGGAGGGAGTACAAAAAGAACTTAACAGACAGTGATGGGGGCTGAGCATAGCTTGCTGGTACAGCTAGCTGTGCAATACTTGTCTTTGCATCTTTGTTGATCTTCGCTTCACTGAGAGAGGCACAGCTGAGAACTTTTCCTGGTCCTTCCTGTTGACTCCAGCCAAGGCTGAGGCCTGGCTGTTTTTGTCAGGTAGTGCCACAGCTGCTGATTGGTGTTTGCTATTCCGACTCTACCAGACTAGACTGCAGATGTATCCGTGAAGTGTTTGTGAGTGGATCGAGCTGACCTGTGAATTGAACTGCTGGTTTCCAGGCAACACAGACTAGATTTGCTCTAAAGTACCTTTCTAAACAGGTCCACTTCCCCCTGCCCTCCTGTATCCTTTCTTTTCCACTACCTCTGCTGGGTGGTGGGTTACAAGGAAGGTTAAAGTGTTTAAGAACCATCATTTAAAGTAAACTTTGAAAAAACTAAAGTTACGCTTGTCTTGAGGCTGCCATGAGAAGATACTTGAAGCTAGGTAGTTTAAATGGCAGAGATGTATGTCTCATAGTTCTAGAAGATACAAGTCTGGAATGAAGACATCAGTGGGGCCACGTTCCCTTAGAAGCCTGCAGATTCTTTCATGGATCTTACAACTTCTGGTGTTTGCTGGCAACACTTGATGTTTGGGGCCTTACTCCAACCAATCACTGTTATCAGATACTCTTCTTCTCCTATGTGTCTCTCTGTCTTCAGTACTCCTTCCTTCTGTCTTCCTGCTTTTCCGGCAGCCATCTTGTCCCCGCTGGGGCAGCCACTCACCTGTCTGCCTGCTCGCAGTGGCTCCCAACACCCATTCCCCACATCCAATTTGGAAAAGTGAGGCATTTTCTGCATCATCATGGGTGTCTCAGGGCATCAGTATCTCTGCTGTTTTTTTTTTTTTTTTTTGTTTTGTTTTGTTTTGTTTTGTTTTTGTTTTGTTTTTTTTTTTTTCTCTTCCACTTGGCTCATGCTTCTCATAGGCCTGTGCTCCTCAGCAGAAAGTCTGGTTTGGGTTCCTCATCAGATAGAGATCTTTCTCTTCACCTCAAGTAACTTCCTTGAGTAGGACGTATGGCTTGGGATCCTGTGTGTGCCTGCTCAGTTGGAACGTTTTGATTTACTGTGCATAAGCTAGGACATATGTATTGTTCTCTGGGGCGTTGCCTCAGTTTGCAGAGAAAAGGGCTTCAGCATTTTCAATCTCAGGAAGGATAAGGAAGGAGCCTGGTCAAGTTCTTGCGACAGCTTGTAAGCTCCTGAGACCTGTGACCCTGCAAGTCCTGTGAGCCCAATGAGTCTTGGGCGCTTCGACACTCACTTCATAAGGGGATGTGATAGGTTCCATCTTGTGAGGGATTTGTGTACCCGAGCTCGGTGACGGCCATGGCCATGTTTAAGGAAGGAAATAGCTATACTACATACACCCACTGCTGGTGAGTCGGGTCAGGCTCCTTGGAGATAGGAATCCAACCTTGATTTCCTACTAAGTCCATGGTGTCTTTCCTATCATTTTGTGCTCTGTCAGAAAGTGCGACGTCTTCCAGCCAGCCAGGAGGGTGGGGCTTGTGTATGGGGAGAAATGGTCTCAAGGCCTAGGAAACCCCAGGCTTTGTGCTAGGTGCTTTGCACATTATTTAAGCCTCTAACATCATTAGGAGCTAAGTATCATTTATTTATGTTTTTATGAATTCATGAGTGATTATGTATGTTATTCATGCCTCCTGACAACCTTAGGATGTAGATATTATTTCTAACTCAAAATGAGCCCACTGAAGTACACAGAAGTTAGATAACCCACCCAAGGTCTCAAAGCACGGGGGTTTAGGTTCATTTTGATTTCCAAGGTAGAATTCTTTGTATAATTCTCTACATATAGAAGGGTCTTGTGATTTTTCTTTTTAAAGTGAAACCAAATCTAAGCACACTTCACACGTCCTGGCTAAGGCTCCACATAACTCATCAGATATCCCTCTATTCCTGATCACCACCATCTGCGTCCCTTTAATGCAGGCTGGTAATAGCTCTAGGCTTGCTGGGAGACCATGCATTTCGCAAAACAAACTCAGGTTCTGTTTCACGTGCAAGTAAATATTTCCCCCCAAGCAAATATTGCTCAGACAGCTGATAATCAACCCATGGGACACTTTAATAAGCTGACCATGCATATTTATGAAAAATGATTAGGATCCCCAAGTCAGGAGTTCATTAATCCACAAGAGCACAGGCGAGAACATTCCAGAGTCAATGTAACATTTGCACACAGTAACTAGCCATCTGCCTTGAAGGCTGGTGTGGTACTGGAACATTCCACAGGTCGGGAAGCTGGGAATAAAGATTGGAAATCTTCATTCTCCCTTGCAATATGGCTTTGAATATCCCTGCTCCTTCCAAGAAACACTCCTTGCACACATGCACAAACACGTGTGCAACTGTGCCCAGACAGACCCTGGCCCTTCCCAGTATCTAAGGACTAATGAAACTTGGTTTTGCTTAAGTGTTTGATCCTCCCAGAGTGCATGCTTGCACCTTAGAGAATTTGCCGAGGTTAAAGGTCAGGCCACCGAAAGTGTGATGATTATGATTATCATGACAGCTTCCTAGGTCTATAGGCATGCTTATATAGTGTGTAAGGCCTAGAGGAACCATGGTGCTAACGAAGTTAATCAGAATAGGATTGTCTGAGCATGAGTCTCCAATCAGGCAGGGTGGCTAGTGAGAGCCCCACAGCAAAACGAGGAGCAGTGGGGAGAACGGACAGGCTCAGCCTTCAAGTCTGAAGCCAGAAGTCTTGTGTTCTACAAGTGGCCTGTCAGGAAACATTGAGCAGGTGGTTTAGCTCCTCTGGACTCAAGTTTTCTCAAATGGAGAAACTGATATCGATCTTAATAACCTGTATATTAGAACAACCTGAACATTAGAACAACCTGTGCATTAGAACAACCTGCACATTAGAACAACCTGTGCATTTTTTGCACCTTCCTCTTCAAATCCCTGTATGAACAATGGGAGAAGGGGATGCTGGAGGTGAGCTATGGGGAAGGCGAGCACCCAGCACACGTCAGTGGCACAGAGGACACGCACTCTAGCGAGCTCGCAGCCCCTGTCCCAAGCACGCAGCCTCCAGTTTCCTCACCAGACTTTGCTTTTCCTTCTGGCTTTGACCTCTGTAAGCAAACACCCTCTTCCCCACTGCTCACCCTTCTTCCCGCTTGCAGCAGCTCCCAGCGATGTCCCACAACTTGCTGCTGCAGTGTTGGGGGTTGCTTGATGGCTTTTCTAAAATTGCAAATCTACCTACAAAATCATTCCCTGCAAGAAAGTATTTTGGTTTGTATCACCACCACCACCACCACCACCACCACCATCACCACCACCACCACCACCACCACCACCACCATCACCACCACCACCACCATCACCATCATCTGTGGTGCTGGGAATTGAACCGAGGGTCCCACATATGTTAAGTAAGTGACTCTACTGTAAATGATATCTCCAGATCTGGGCATTAGGTTTTTGTTCCCAGCATTCATTTATTTATTTAGACTGGTATTAAGTTTCTTTTTTCCCTTTAATTGAAAATAGTTTTTTTCATTAATAATAATAATACATTAATACATTAATACATTAATAATAATAATACATTCTGATTATGGGTTTTCTTTCCTCCCACTCTTCCCAGTCCCTTCCCGTCTACTCCACAATCTGGATCTACACTCTTTCTGTCTCTGGTTAGAAGATAAACAGGCCTCTAAGGAACAATAAGCAGCTACAATACAGTAAGATGAATAAAAAAACAAACCAATCGGAATATGACAAAACAAAACAAGAAAAAACAAAAGCCAAAGGAACACAGATAGACACAGACACATGGAAATCCCATACACTCCTCACACTGGAAGCCGTATTAACATTATGAGACAAAAAAACCTCCAAAACTGCCACTGAGCTCGCTTTATGGCCTACCTGGAAGAGTGGTTGGTGTCCCCAATGAGACTCCCTTGGAGAAAACTAAATTTTCATTTGTAAGTGGCTATCATTTGGAGATAGCATCTGGGCTAGGGATGGGTCACGGGCCCCCTTCCTCTCTCAGCTCTGGGACCTTGTCAATGGAGGGCCGAGGTGATCCTCTGCTGCCTCAGTCTCTGTGGGTTCATGCATGTCCGACCCAGTTGTGTCTAGAAGGCCTTGATTCCTTTGTGTCCTCCATTCCCACGGGCTCTTACACTCTTTCTGCCTCGTCTTCTGCAGAGTTAGTTCTCTGAGACCCAAGCAGAGGGCTTCGATGGAGACATTCCTTTGAGGTCCGAGTGTCCCAGGGTCTCTCACTCTGCGAATTTCCTGGCTGGGGGTCTCTGTTATTTGTTCCCATAGGCTCCAGGGGAGAGCTTCTCTGACGATGGCTGAGCAGGCACTGGCCTATGGGTGTAGCAGAGTGTCAGTAGGAGACATGCTATTGCTATGCTCCTTTAACAGGGTGGGAGTATTCGGTTTTCCCATAGGTCACTGGCCTGATTAGTCTCAGGTTCTTGACCACCTGAGCAGTCCTGGACATATGTGTGCCATCTCCTGGAGTGGGCCTTAACTCCAGTCAGATATTGGTTGGGCACTTCCACAAGCCTGTGCCATTACTATACCAGCAAGTCACTCTTGTAGATCAAGAAGTGAGTGGCTGGGTTGGTGTTTACATTTCTTCTTTGGTAGTGTGCAGAAAATACCACCCATGAGTACTAACCAGTCCATAGGGATGAAGGCTCTAGGAAGGCACCAGACTGACTTCTCTGGGTTTAATGAGTTACATAGGCTTGCTGCTTTCACGTCAGTGGCGTAACAGCTAACACCCACATATAAATGAACACACGCAGTGTTTGTCTTTCTGGGTCTAAGTTACCTCATTCAGGATGATTCTTTTCTTTAGTTCTATTTACCTACAAATTTCATGATTTCGCTTTTCTTCAATGCCTGAGTAATATTTCATTGTGTAAACATACTGTGTTTTCTTTATCTAATTCATTTGTTGATGGACATCTAGGTTGTTTCCATCAGTTTCTGGCTATTATGAACAGTGCATTGATGAGCATGCTTGAGCAAGTGTCCTTGCGGTAAGATGGAGCATCCTTTTGGTATATCCAAGAGTAGTACAGCTGGATCTTGAAGTAAATTGATTCTCTTCTTTCTTCCTTCCTTCCTTCCTTTCTTTCTTTCTTTCTTTCTTTCTTTCTTTCTTTCTTTCTTTCTTTCTTTCTTTCTTTTGTGTGTGTGTGGGGAGTTTGAGACAGGGTTTCTCTGTGTAGCCCTGGCTGTCCTGAAATTCACTTTGTAGATCAGGCTGGCCTCGAACTCAGAAATCCACCTGCCTCTGTCTCCCGAGTGATGGGATTAAAGGCGTGGGCCACCACGCCCAGCCTTTCTAGGGAACCACCACACAATTTCCATAATGGCTGTACAGGTTTGCACTCCCACCAGCAATGGATAAGTGTCCCCCTTGTTCCCCATCCTCACTAGCATGAGCTGTCATTTGGTATCAAATTTATTTATTTTTTTTGTTTTGGAAGAATACTCCCTTCAGCTCCAATTTCACCCAAATTTGGAGGGGTGAGGTGTATTATAATACCTTGCTTATATGAATCACCTCATCACTATTCCTGGTGCCTGACTGGATGAGACATCAAGTTAAACCAGGCCTAAGGATTCATTCAGCTTGAACTTCCCAAGGAAGTAGTTGACGGTAGTTGATGACTATGTGCCAAGAGCAAGTATGGCTTCCATGTGAGTGGCTACGTGCCAGGACCAAGTATGGTTTCCATGTGGGTGGCTATGTGCCAGGACCAAGTATGGCTTCCATGTGGGTGGCTATGTGCTAGGAGCAAGTATGGCTAGCATGTGCCCCCAAGGAAAGAAACGGACTCAAGGAGAAGAGGACGCTGAGCTGAGCTGCCAAGATAGCAAGGTCAGATGCCAGTGACTTGGTCTGAGACCTGGTTCTGTGTCTTCCTTAAGTCCCCAATGTCCCTGTTTTCTATGGCCAGTACTGGTAATTTTTTTTTCCTATACCCGTGGAGTTGGAATTTCTTTCTTTTGTACTAAACACATTCAGTGGCCGTCCATCACCTGTGGGACAAGTCAGATTCCAGAGCAAGCTCAGGAGATCCTGAATTCACCACTTGGCTTTGACTTCCTCCACCCTCTGAGTTCCCTGATGTTGGCTTCACCTCTGATGCTCCAGCATCTCCCTTCTCACCTCAGTGCACTCCAGGCTGAATGAGGACCATGGAGACTGAGCCCCGCCCGTGTGGTCACCTTCTGGCCACACTGGGTTATGGCAACAGGCATCACTGTGATGGGTGGGTGGTTTCTACAGGCTTTTGAAATTCAGTTTACCCGTGAGAAGCTTGGCTTGCTAGAGTTACCATGATGCAATCCAAAAGTGATTGCTAAAGTCCTCCTGAGAGAGGCGGGGAGAAACAGGAATCTGAAGTTGCCTCTGGACCAGGCAGTGAGGGACTGACCTATCATTTTCTGAGAACTTCTGGAGCCTTTGACTTTATGCGGCAGCCTCCAACCTGGGGAGGCTGCAGTTTTAATCTCAGAGAAGAAATTGATTCTGCCTCCAGGTTTTCCTTGGCTGACCCAGTCATCCAGGGCCTTCTATTTGCATTTCTATATCAGCACCTTGCTAAGCCTGATTAAGTTCCAGAGTTATCTGACCACCTGCACAGGTTTCAAAACTACCGCCAGCTTCTTATAATTTCTAATCAAACTTTGTTTCCGAAACAGCCGTGCTTCTCAGGAATCTCCAAAGACTTTCTCTTCCCTTCCTTTGTGAGGTTTTAGGGAAATAGTTACATTTTCTACTCAGACGCACTCAGCTAAGCCGAACAAACACCAGCAGTGTCACAGTGTGCCTGCTTTTATTCTTGTCTTCTCCAAATGTGATCCTCGTTCACCCGCTCTTCAGTGTAAGAAGGAGGAGGGCGGGTGTTAGAGACAAACTTTTGTAATATAGACTTGAATGCTGTGAGGTTGTGCCCTTTGTATCTAGGGGTGGAAGGCAGAAATGCTCACAGGTTTGGTTTATTTTGTTGTTGTTTTTGCGACTCACAGGAAGCTGTATCTCCTCTCCTCCTAAGGACTCCATTTTACTATTGTAGGAAAATGACTTCTGCCTCCCTGCCATGTCCTCTCTCTGTGTCAGTCTTTGAGCAGAGTTCATGTTCCAGGAAGACCTTCTAGGTTTTCATGGTAGATTCATACTGCCTCTGAGACTTATGGAAAGTTCCGGAATGTTCCATTCACCTGTCCCAGTGTGACACTCTACTAGCAGCTGTCTGCCTATGATTCTCATGGTAAGGTAAGGTGAGTGTGTTGATAATAGGTATGTGCTAGGGTGGCTGAAGATCAGTGTGTGTGTGTGTGGTGTTGATCCTTTTTAAAGAGCAGAGTACATCTTACACAAATCTGATAAACATCTCGAACACTCTGGGCTCTGTCATTTACATTCCCTAACTTAGCCCCCCCCAACCCCCCCCCCAGCCCCCCTACATCAAGGCAAAAACAAAGGCTTGTCAGGACTTAACGGCTTAGGGCTGGAAAACTTGGTCGGATTCCTCCCAAATCCTATCCGATTTCCTTCCTCTTTTAAACCTTTAATCAGCATCAATGGTGCATGTGAACGAGCGGGCGGGCGCACAGGCTGCTCCTCTGAACTTGATCAAGGAGAGATGGCGCCCAAGCCCACTGCTGGGATTGTTTGAGATGGATTCCCATACTGGATCTTGCTGGTGGCTGGCATCTCTGGAGGCAGTTTGCTGTGAGGGCAAAGCTGAGAATAAAGCAGAGAATCTTATGCTTCCTGACTCCTGAGTTTTCTGTTGTTGAAGGCTATACAGGTCACATAGAAGCAGAAGTCAGGTTGGGACCCTGAAAGCCTGAGTGTAGTATAGCCTGTGAGCTTGACACTATATCTACCATTAGGTCTTTCTTCCCTACCCCCTCCCTCTTCTGCAGTCTGTGCCAGAGGTTAGGAAGGTCTGAATTTCACAGATTTCCTTGGTAGGATTGGAAAAGGGTGTTTGCTGTTGGGGGACAAACTACACAATCCTTAGAAGAGTTTCCCTGGTCATCCTCGTCTTAGGAATGAAGATGTGAAGTCGAATGGAGTTTAAAGGATAGAGCAGGCTGCCCCCATGAAGGGGACACTCAGTCTAGCTCTCTCACTCAGCCTGGGAGTGCAAAGATAGGTCTTGGAATGAAGACTCCTGACCATCATGAAGCCAGCAGAGAAGATAGAGTTGGGGCAAAAAAGGCAGGCAGTGGCTGATCAGTCAGCTTGTCCGCTGAGTGCCGGCACTGGGCCAGGTAGGAGCTGCTTTGGGGCATGAGGTCTGGGTGTGGTGTGAGTAAAGAGAGAGGTGCAGAAATGGACCGTACTGGCTTTTAAATCCTAGTACACGATCAAACCCATACACAAGTGCGCATCGCCCACACAGCTACAGGGCACTGGAGAGCAACATGGGTTGTGCTTCCTCCCCGCTCCCTCCCTTCTTCCATCTCTCTTTAATAAAATGGAAACGGGTTACATCATATGCCAGACTGCAGAACTGTACAAAATCCTCTTATGATAATACATTATGTTCTTAAAGTTTTCCCTGTGGCTGCCACCTAATTTTTCCCTCCCTGTGTCTTTTCTTCCTTCCCCAGCCCTGGCCCCTCCTCAGCTGTCTCCAAAGGAGGGGCAGCTCAGTCCCTCACACACTTCCCGCTGATTTTAACTGTGCCTCGTGGTGCATTGCCTCTTGGCTTGTGCATCCTTTGAATGCTCCTGATAGAAGGCTGGTGGAGGGGTAGAACAAACTGAACCAGGGCACCAAGGTCCAGAGGTCCTGAGAATGGCTAAGGGCTTGGCAGCCACTGGTTAGGGCTGGACACTCCTCAGATGTGATATATTGTCACTGTGTAGGATTCCTGCCTTGCATTTTTTAAAAAAACATAAGAAAGGGAAAAAATTGAGGTTTTCTTGTGAAATTTCCTTCTTTGAAAATATTGATAAGAAATTAAATTCTATAAAGAAGCCCTGGATTTGCTCCTGGGAAGGCTGTCCTGCTCCCTGGCTGCGTTCTTCAGTGTTCGCACATCTGGACTTCTTGGGTACCAGTTTTGGTGGTTTCATCCTCTCCCTGCAAGGAGCCAAGGTTCATCTGTAAAGTGAATGCTATTGGGGATTTCCTTAAGCGTGGTTCTTGTCATTTAGGAAGCTGTTCTTGGCTGTGGCTTAGTCAGTGTGACTGTCCTGGACATTGGGAGTCTGGGATTCTCTGTAGGGGCAATCTTCTGAGCTGTAGGCAAAATGATGAAGATTGTCCATAGGACAGTCAACTTCATAATAACAACCATCTTCCACCTCTTCTCCATCATTGGGCTTGGTGGTGTTGAGACAGTGCAACCTGGACACTCACTGTGTAGACCTTGTTCTGAGATCTATATGTGTTTCTGCCTCTTGAGTATCAGGACTTTTTACTGTGGCCAGATAGTTCTCCGTTCTGCAGATAGCTCAGCTACCTGGAAACTGAGGACTTGGGGAAGCTAGCATTGAAGATAACACAGAGGTTGGAGAGATGGCTCAATGGTTAAGAGCATTGGTTGCTCTTCCAAAGGATTTGGCTTTGATTCTCAGCACCCAAACGGCAGCTTGCAACCATATGTAACTCCAGTTCCAGATCTGATGCCCTCTTCTGGCTTCTAGTATCCCCAGACATGCAAATGGTGCACTTACATGCAAGTTAGACACCCATACATGTAAAATAAATTAAAATTTAAAAGGGGGAAATAGCTAGACATGATTTCTTAGAGGTGCATTCTGAAAACAGAGAGAGCTAATTATCTGGAATGAAAATATTTTAATACTATTGTGCCCAGACATTTGGACCACACATTACCTATCCAAAAGAACATAGTCATAGATGGAGTTTTAATGTGTGGTGGTTAATTTTAGGTGTCAATTTTGAGAGGTTAAAAGATGCCTAGAGGGCCAGGAAAGCATTGTTTTCAAAGGTGCTGTGGTGGTGTGTCAGAAGAGTGACCAGTGAGAGTCCTGGGTGGGAAAGATCTGTCCTCAATGTGGGTGGCTGCCATTCCATGGGGGTATGGGACTCGGGGTGGATGGAGCTGGGACACTCCTTTCATGCTCTTGAACGTCACAGTCCCAAGCTTTCTGGTCTTTGGATTCAGGGCTTACACTACTATGCCCTAGTTCTCAGACTATTAGCTGTGTTTTGAGACTTAAACCATTGGCTTCTTCATTTTGCTTAAAGAAGCATGGATGGATTCTGTCCCTTGCAGCCAACAGCAGCAATAAGATTCCAAAAACTGAAACTAAAATTCTTCTGGAGCCAAAGGAACCATAGCTAAATAGGAGAATCTAGGTATCGGGAAAGGGGATGTCCGATGTCTTTGTGGGTAAGAGAGGAGCCTTTGTACAACTTCCTAATAACATCTGTAGCTCTAAGTGTCTTTCTCAGGACAGGGATGCTTGTGGGATGTCAGCAGTGGCCCCCTGATGTGCAGGATGGGGAAAGCACAGTTTCCTGGCCTAGGAGAAAGCAAAGGGGGCATTCATTCTTGGCCTGGAGAAGAGGGGAAAGCTCTGGGAGTACAAGCACAGCCCTCCTGCTTTACGGGGACTTCCCCTGTGTTAAAATGCATTGCTTTCGAGTCAGTAGCTCCCTCGAAGCAGAGGGCTCTGTGCCCACGTTCCGCGGCCTCATTTCCTACCTAGGACCCTGATGACTGGCAGTCAATAGTGAATGACAAGCTCCCCCCCCCGCCCCCCATCTCCCCAAATAAAGAAGGGGATGGCAGGTTGAAGCAAGCCCAGAGTTGACAACAAAGCTCTTGGCTCTGGGGCCCTGGGAACAGTATTCAGCCACATCCAGAGAATGTGCCCAGAAAGTGGGAGGAGTGACTAGTCAGAGTTCCTGGCTGCCTTTGACATGTGAATTGCCATGTTGTCTTGAGAGCCAGGGAGATGTACCCTCTGGACATGAGAAACTCTGATTTTCTTCAAATCTCTGGATTGGAAGTTTGAAGGGCTGGGTCCCAGTGCCATCTCTATACAAACCTGCTATGAGAGTCCAGGCAAAATTACTTGAGCTCACTAGGCTTTTAATTCCTCTATAAAAATGGGGGCGGGGGATGGATCTATGAAATCACAGGTTCTTTCATCTCTATTGTGGGGTCTTGTGGCAAGTTATTTCTTCTTATGCATTTTAATCACTATTTACTTTCATTTGAATCTGTATGACATCACAGATTCAAATGATGAGATGAGATGTAAGACAAGGCCATTTGGTTGATAGGCTTCCATGGAATGAGATACATTTGCTTTGGGCTCTAAGTTCTTTGATACACATTCTCCTCTCTATACTCTTCTATATAACCAAAAAATGTAGTCATGGCTTAAAGTCAAGAGAGTCGTTGCTGGGCTTGCAGAATTAGCCAAACCAGGGGGAATGTCATGGGGAACAAAGACTTGTGCTCTCGTTGGAGCTCTTGATTCTTTGCTAAAAAGCTTTTGAGATTTATGCAGTTGTGTGTGTATGTGTGTGTGTGTGTGAGAGAGATTTTATGAATTTGGCTTTTGAAACTGCCATTTTAATAATAAAAGAAGTGGCAAAGATAGCACAGATATCCACTCTTTCTCCATCTTACCTGTGTTAGCTCTCTTCAGTTTTATCTGCCGTCAGCATCTTACAGAACTCAGGTGCTCCTATCTGAGCTGAGATGGTACCATTTGGACGGGAATGCTTGATTTGGATCCCCTAGTTTTTCATGGACATCCTTTTCTGTTCATACTAGCTCCTGCATCCTTGTTTTTATCCCATCAGGGATGTGACTTATGGTGACATAGGCCTTGGTCACCCAGCTTGGGTGATGTCACCCATGGGCTTTCTGCCCCATGGACTTAATATTTCTCATTTTCACTGGTCAGGAGTGTGTTTACTTTTATCTTTTACATATGTTGGTATATTATTCCTAGTGCCATGTCCTAGTAACTCCCTGCCTGTGTCCTTATGTGAGGCTTAAATGCTCTAATTATACATGGTATTTTGGGACTGTGGTGGGTCTTAGTTGGTACCAACAGGCTCTATGGATGTAGGTCTGTCTCTAGTTGAAGTTCTGGGAGGCCAGAGAACTGGCTAGTGCAGTGGAAAGAGAGATGGGAAGAAGATGGCAAAGTGGTACTTGGTTGGAGTGGAGAAGCAGGTCAGGCAGGGAGCCCCGTGGAAGCAGCTTTGCCACAGACGTGGGATCAATTGGGAGGCAAGGAGCCCACGTGTGAAGGGGTATTCTCTTATGTTCTGTTTCATCTAACTGCCTCACAGAGTCACTCACCGATGCTCAGGACATAGTCTGTGGCCATGAAAAGCTGGCAGAATGACTGGTTTGCTAGGCTCTAGACCACAGCTTTGATTTCATGGTCAGCATCATGACCATAAATAGACAAGAGGCCATCTAAACCTTGCCAAATTGTCAGGGGAGCATTTACCTGAGTCTTTCTACCTGGCCACATTTTCTGGGATCTAAGAGTGGCTGCAGCTACTATCGATCAGAAGGCAGACTGTCCAGGTGCTCGCTGGCCCATGTCTGCAGGAGACTCTTTTTTCAGGCTTGTCTTCATGGTGCCCCACTCTGTTCATTAGGGGTCTGTGATAGAGCTATTGTTCTGAGGGAAGCGCTCTGGGTCACTCTGCTGCCTTCTTCAAGTCACAGTGACTTTTAACAGGCAACATCTGACAGTGCAGGAGCCCCTTGCAGCCCTGGGTAAAATTATGATAACAAGAGAAAAAAGCTATTACTGCCACCATGCCTTCATTATGCAAATGATATTAAGATAGGCTCTGTGGATTGCCCCTGGCTATGCTATAATCTCCATGCAGTGATTATAATGTGTCAAACTTAGTCATTTTGATTATGACATGTTAATTACATGCCATCCTCATGTAGACACGAATGTTAGTCCCAGTAAGACAAAACACAAATTGGGGCCATTGTTAGCTGGTTAGTTGTGTGTGCATTTTAACTTTTTCTTATTAAATGGATTAGAAGATTTATAAGATATGCAATATTATTGCAGGCTAATCAGATACTGTCTAGTGCTTCTCGCTCCAGAGAGAAGAGTCAGGGTTGGGACTCACTTAGACTTTTTGTCCTCTGATGCTGTTGGAGAAATCAGCTTGGGTGGTTAGGGCCAAGGAGGGGGTAGGAAAGGACCTGAGCTGGGGTTGGGTTCAGGTGAAAGGTGATAGGATGGGATGGAAGAGAAGCTTACGTGTGCTCATAAGAAGGGATGTAAGAGAGCTCTAAGCTCATTGCAGACAGGAGAAAGCACAGAGGAGAGTTGGGGCACCATTGCCAAGGGCGTACTCTCAAACCCATCTCTCCTTTCTGAGAAGAGAAAACTCGGGACTCAGGTATGCGAAGGCACTTATCCAGGGTCCCCTAGACAGTCTTGAGAAAGAACTTGGTCTAGGATTGGGCCATGTCACTGTAGGCATAACTGCCATTTCTGTGTAGTGAGAAGGTTGACCTGACCTTCAAGGCAGGTGACCACTGAGAGGGAGATCTTTATTTTATACATTCATGTGTCAGTCAAGTTTCAAGCTCCCATATGGGCACGTGGTCCTCCTTAATGGGCTCTACTCTACTGGGTTTCTGATCTACTAGTCTTACCTACCAGAGCATTTTGGCTTCCATGAACAACTTGGAAATTATATTTCTTTGGGCTTAAATGACATCTAAACGAATAGTGAAAGCTGGCCTTTATCTAGCATGTTTTTATTACGTTTTTCCTGACCATGTTCTATTTACCATTCCGAAGCAGCTCTGTGCGTTACTCTATGTGGTTCCACAGCAAGTCTACCAAATACGTTTTATTAGTCCGCCCAAATCATAAAGAGAAGACCGAGGTCCACTTCATCCGGTGTCACCTCCAAAGATTTTTATTTTTACTTTCAGAGTGTTCAGTCTCCCGTACGGACATGTTCTCATGTGGCCCAGGAAGCTCCCTCCCTGCAGGCGATTGTATTGTTATTTACAAACAGATTCTGTCTGCCGAGGAGACCTGCTCCCCCCTGCTTGAGTGTGTAGCTTGTTTTGTTCCTGTGAATGATACTCAAGTGTGAACTCACCCAGCAAGATGTGAGAAGACAAGAGCCGCACGCACGGAAGCTGAAGCTGGGTCAGATGGTTTCCCCTCCCCCTTCCTTGTACCCATCGAGATGTCGCCTTAGTGTGGGCTCCCAACCAAAGTAGGCCTAGCTTGAGCAAGTTTGAAACCGGTGGGATATAAGTTGTTACTGTTGTGCGCACAGAGAGTCTGGGTTCATTTGTTATTCTAGCATGATAGAGCCTGTTCTGACTGATACACCTGCTCAGCTAACCCCTAGGAATTCCCTCCTGCTAGTACTGATGTGTTAGAATAGCAGCTTGCGTCTAAACATAGCACACCAGGCCGAAGCAGTTCCACATGTAAGAGGTTTATTGGGAGAGAGAGGGGCTAGGTGGTGGCAGAAAGAGAAGGGAGGAGAGAAGAAAGAGAGAGAGGAGAGAGAGAGAGAGAGAGAGAGAGAGAGAGAGAGAGAGAGAGAGAGAGAGAGAGAGAGAGAGAGAGAGATAGGAGGGCCTTTATATATGGGTGATGATGTAATACAGGTAAAGGTGGGAGGTGAGCCAAGTGGATTCTGGAAATATGGTGGCTGTTGCCTTGACAACAGGTCTTCAGGTCCTGTCTATGTAATGTCACCGGTTTCGGTGGTCCTGATACCAACAAGCACCCACTCCTGGATTTGGCCATGGTCAGCTGGCCTGTCACAACTGTCCTTCTCTCTGGACATCCTGTCAAGCTTTGAGACAAGCCCTGTGCTTCTACCTGTCCACATCCCCATCCTTAGAACTGCTTAGGCATATAGTAGATTCTTAACTTCGTGAGTGCCCACCTCGTTCCCTCCCCGCACCTGAGACCCCCAGGCCACAAGTTCTGGTGCTTTCTCCACCCCCCTAATAACCAGTTTCTTCTCAAAGCTATTATCTGATTTGCTTTGCCGTATTCTTGTTTTTTGCTTGTTTGTTTCTATCCATGTGCTGGAAAGACAGTGGGAAGTCTTGGTTTGTGAACTTCTAGGCTGGGGAAGGGTACTAGAGAACAAAGAGCCTAATCACCAAGCCCACAAGTAAGTCCCATCAGTGTTCCTCCCTGGTACCCGAGTTAGGTTACACACACTCTTAATAAGTGGGATCTTGTCTGCCTTGTCCCCAAATAACAAAGGACTGGACCAGAGGACCTCTTCAAGTCTTTCCCAATCTGAAAAGCCAGGAGTCTGGCTAGGGTGTTCCTAGTAGAGGAATGACTGGCTTCAGGAGCTGAGCTTTCTGTCACAGTCTTGGTGGTGTTAAAGGGCAGGGCCAGAACTGTGATGAGGCCAGTGAGGTGCCTAGGGATCAAGCTTGAACAAGAATTCACCATTGGGGCATATGCAGTTGCTTCAATGGCTAATGCTTACACCCACGAGCCTCCCTCCCTTCTTTCCTTTAGTGTCAGTGCTATGAAGAGAGTAGGAGGTGCAAGGCTGTCAAAGAAAGAAAGAAAGAAAGAAAGAAAGAAAGAAAGAAAGAAAGAAAGAAAGAAAGGAAGGAAGGAAGGAAGGAAGAAAGAAAGAAAGAAAGAAAGAAAGAAAGAAAGAAAGAAAGAAAGAAAGAAAGAGAGAAAGAAGGAAGCAGGATAAATCAGGTGGGAATCAATGGGTGAATCCTGGATCTCTCTGTCCAAATATCTTTCCTAGCTCACAGCAGGGGACAGGCCCTCACTTAACCTCGATGCATCTGTCTGGCGTTGGCTTTAGGATTCTATAGCTACCTATGAGAATGTAGACCTGTCAGGTAGTCAGGGTGTCATGGAGGCTAGTCTCATCTGAGTTTGCACACTAGGATACATGGCACTTTAAAGAAATTCTGTAGGGTAAGGGGTATTGGAAAGGAGCGACTCAACAAGCCCTGGCCTCTGGGCCCAGGTCATCCGACACCTCCACCTGAGCAGGTTTCCAAGCGATACTCCCTGGTCTTGGGAAACATAACAGAATTTGATCTCACGGACACAGGGAGAGCTCCTCACCCCCTAGGTCATTGTCCTCATAACTCTCATTGTTCAAGTTGTATTCATTCTGCCATCCGAGGGCCACTTCTGCACAGACCCTGTTCTTTCAGGCTCTGTCTTCAGGGACCAACTCCTTTCCCCTGCCTTCAGCGTTAAAGAACAACTCCCACCTAGTTCCTCGGCAAGCATGGCTGACAGCAAGTTAAGACAGGGTAAGGGACAAGGGGAGAAAAGTTAATTTAAGGGGAAAATTATCTTCCATTTCGCCGCTAATGGAACCTGTAAATTAGGGCATTTAATTACCAGAGACCACTTGCTCATTTTGGATGCTAATATTTACATTAGCCACTGCTTCGAAAACAGGAAATCTGATGAATTGGCAAAACATTTGTACCCCTCTTCCCCAAATTAATCAAATGAGCTGTGATGGGGCTATTTATAAGTCTAGTTAAGCGCGTCTCCCCCGTGAGGGAGTCTTTCTCCCACCTCCCTCGCTTTTGTGAGCTCAAGCAGATGTTCCGTTTCTCACCTACATACTCAGTTCCAGAGGACCTCAGTGGGAAGGTGTTTGATCTATTTCTATATTTAATGACACATTTCATCAGAGTGGAATACAGCACGGTACCACCTCTGTCAGAATTCTATTTCGATGATAATCCCTACTGTTGTGCAACCCCTGGTGACTCCCAAGTTGCGCTAACGAAGAACCGCTCACCTCCAATGTGGCTGAAAGCCCCAGCTTTAGACTTCAGGGGGGATGGCTGATGCATTTGTATGGAACCCTTTCCCTTACAGGAACATGGTTGCTAAGAAATCGATCATCTGGGAGGACAGGGGCCAATGGGCAGACCTAGGAGGAACACCGTAGGCCTTCTTCAGAGCCAAAGTCCTCCATCCCTGGCTATTCAGATCTCAAGCGAGCTCTTGTCTTGGATGTTTAGCCTGATGGTAACCTACCTTATCCTTGCTCAGTCAGCGCTCAAGGGCTCCCCTCCAGTCCAAGGATACGATGAGAGGTGACGGAGGCCTCTGCTTCATTCTGCTCTCTTACTAGCTATTCTGCTAATGTAAACACTGCTCCTCATGGTTCCTTAGGCTTTGAGAGCATAGCTAGTCCAGTCCATCACAGGAAGGATGACTGCCATAAGCAAGGGATGCTTACTTGATTTTTTTTATGTTAATGAACATCTGGGGAAGGAATCTTGGCTGTGGCTCTTGCTGTTTGGAATCACCCTAGCACATTTGTGAACCTGCATCTCCACCACCCCCACCCCCATCGTGTAAAGTGGGTGTAAAGCAAGGAGCTCCATGCACAGAGTGTGGCTGATTCTTACTGCATGCTGTAATCTGAATATTTGTGTGATCATTTGTTGCAATCCTGACTCCCCAGGTGATGATATTACAAGATGGAAATTCAGAGGTTTCAAAGCTAAAGTTCTATTCCCAAGGCCCCTGACAGCTGATGCTCCCTCCACCTGAGTGGGATTCTGGTATACATGTGTTGGAACTGGAAGGGTCAGGGGGGGGGGGCGGGATGTGGGACCAAGGCTAGGGCTGTTTCTCTTGGGGTTTGACACCTTGTGGACAGACAGACAGCTTGGGCTGTAGGCATAGCTGCAGTATGAACACCAGCTCCCACAGTGTTCAGGGGCAGCTGTGGAGTGCAGCCATGACTCCCTCAGCTCTGGCTATTGCAGCTAGAGGTTTAAACTGGAGTAAACACTTATATTAAAGTGGTCCACTGTGGCCTACCAATTCCCACCTGTCATGGCTGGTCATTGAGATGTTACTGAGCACGTTCAGAGTATCATTCTTGGAAGTCCACCTGGGTCACACACGTGGAGCTTCACACCACTTTTGCCAGCATCTCTCTTTGATGCTATGCCATTTTTTTTTCTTATTACCATCGAGATGTTTTTGTTCCCTGTATGAATTCTGGCTGGTCTTCTCATTTATTTGCTTAAAGCCTGCATTCCTGTTTCAGGTCACTCACGCCTAGATATCTTCAGAAGGAAACCTTTTCCATCCATAGGGATACTGCTCATTTACTTTGAAATAAAAGTAGGAGATGGCAGGGGGCAGGGCTAAGATAGTTTCTTTACCGAAGGTTTTCTGTACGTTGTTGCCCCAACTGATTATAATTTCACATAAATATACACGCAAAGTTGGAAGCCCAGCAGCCATGTGTGCTTAGAATTAAGAGTTGTTCTGTGTCTCAGAATTTTTCTTCCCTAAAGAACTATGGTCTAAGGAATTGGGCCTAAAGTTGCCAAGTGGGCTTGGGCCCCACAAACCTTTTATGATGGGAGCACAGACAAAGCTCATGAGATTTGAGAGGCTTATCTTCAAAAGCTGTGTGGAAGCCTGTAGCATGAGCACAATTTTCAGGAAAGGGAAGAGTAGAGGTCAGAGGTCACCATCTCCCGGGTTATGAGGAGGCAGATGGACACACAGTTATGTCCGGTCATGCGCTATGCATTCATGCTCCAGATCTTGGATGTTGTAAGCTGCTTATGTGCTGTGCGCAGTGCATCCCCTCTCAGTGGCTTCCAATGATGAGCCTTTGTTACAGCAAACAAGGTTAGGAATCCAACTCAGGAGCCTCTCAGCTGAGATCTGGTAAGGCTCTGGTGGTCCGGGCTGAGGTCATCCGTGTGCCATAGTTCTAGGTTTGCTTATGTGACTGTAGGCGGCAGGTTTCAGATCTCCCCTAGTGGGTATCATGGCAACTGGCTTCTTCTAGAATGGATGGGCCAGGAGAAACAGAGAGGAGAGAAGAGAAGATGTACTGGGACTTATACCCTGACCTCAAAATGCCACCTTATCCCTTGAGTTATAGCTTATTCTCCCCGTAGAGCAGCCCTGCCGTACTATGGGAAAGGCCTCCATGGATGTGAATGCAGGCGGTGGAACTGGTGACAGCCATCTTGCAGGCTGGATACTTGTCATTTTTTCTTCTTCTTTTCTACCTCCAGGCTGTTGTGGTGTTTATTTTATTGAGCTAGCACCATGCTATGTAGTACAGACATGCCTCAAACTTGAGATCCTTCTTCTTCAGTCTTCAGAGAGCTAGAATAATGGACATGTACCACATTGTCAATCATAGCACATGCTTCATACACACTATAAACTGCTGGGCATCATGCCTTACTTGAAGATCTGACTTCTGACCTGACAATGTGAGCTGACCAATAGACTCAAATGGAGAATGCTAAACTCCTGACAATGTGAGCTGACCAATAGACTCAAATGGAGAATGCTAAACTCGATGTTTAAGGAACTTAGGGACATTCCATCTCTTAGACTTTGCAAACTAGATGTTATAATTGCTTTCATGACAAGAAGAAACACATTTCTTAGTAGTTTAAATACTTTCACGAGCCCAGGTGACCCTCTGTGGCTCCTGTCCTTGGGCCTTTTCTACGTGGGTCTCAGATCACCTCTCGTAGCTTCTCTGGGAAGCAAAGCTCAAGCGATCAGCCCATTAAGATAACTTTGGAACCATTTAAGATGGACTATTTCAAAAGGTACCAAATTCCCTGATCTTATAACTGAACCACTTAACTAGATCATCCTGTAAAGAGCAGATGCGTTAAAAATACCAGTTAATTACTTTTTTTTTAATTCCCAAAGCACAAATAAGTCCTAGTTAACTGTCTTTGCACATTTATATATTTAGAAATCAGGTGTAACTCTGTCGAAGTCACAGAAAGGCAACAGGCACAGGAGTTGAAGACAACTGACTCTAGATGGTGACATTGGTGTCTGAAGAGACTTAAGACCCCCCCAGAACTCATATTAATAATGAAAAGCCCTAGGAAGAAAATGGATAAGCCTAGGCCCTGAACAGTTCCTTTTTAAAGACTATATCTTGAGTCCAAGCAAGGCAGAGAATCTTGATTGGAAACATCTACACTCAGAAGTGTTAATTAAGCCCCAGTTTCTGCCTCATGACTAAGTTTCCAAAAGTAGGTTCCATTTACATCTCAGAAGCAATTAGCATAAACAAGCAAACAAAAACAAACAGAAAGCCAAGGAATGGAATCTTGTATGAAATCTTAGAGTTAAAAATGGTAATCTTTTTCTACTTTACAATTGGATTTCAAAGCTGGCAATGTGACCACGGATCTCCAGACACCTATCCTTGTCCTACTGAGCAAGGCAGAGAGAGCAGGGCTTTATGGGCCCCATCAGCATCTGCCTCACTTTTTAAGAGATGCTATGCTTTTTCTTTTTCTTTTTCTTTTTCTTTTTTTTTTTTTAATTTAGATAGCTATTGACCACAACTATGCCTGCCATTATGGAATGAGCACATGGTAAGCCCAGATGAAGTGGGCTTCACCTGCTAATGGTCAACCACCCCAAACTCTTTGTCATCTTACAGGACCCAGACCTCGTCTCAGTGTTTGGCCACTTCTTCTTGAACCACAGAAGGAGGACTGGTCATCTGACCGATGGTTAGTCTTGGTCGTCAACTTGACACACCTAAGTAGAAGGAAACTCAATTGAAGAACTATTTTCATCAGACTGGCCTCTGGGCATGTCTGTGGGACATGGTCTTTATTGATGACTGATATGGGTGGGCTCAGGCCATAGTGGACAGGGCCACCCTGGGCAAGTGGGCTCAGGCTGTGTAAGAGTTGAACATGAGCAATGGAAGCAAGCCAGTGAGCATCGTCCTCCAGGGCCTCTGCTTTCCCTCCTGCCTCCAGGTACCTGCCTTGAGTTCCTGCTCTCTGGTCATGGTGTTTATGAGAGCAATGCAGAAAAAACTAGGACAACTGGTTTTTGGATTATCAACAGAGGAAGACAGGTGACATAGAAAGAGAGATGGTTGCCAGAGGCAGGCAGGGCAGTAGTAAAATGTGCTGGGAGGAATGAGTGGACACAGGCAGGAAGCATCTGTGAACTCAGAGATGCATGGTGGGTTGAGAGAAGCAACCTTAGCCAGACTCTTGGCTTTGGAGGGAGCCTGGTCCATCCCAACTCACTGCAAAGCCACTTAGTCACTTTTTCGTTCAAAAGACAGTAAATGAAAAACACGTGTCAACGGTAACGAAAGGTGACACGTTGGTGGGTGAGCTCTGGGACCATCTCGATCTGAACTTCTACAAATATTTAGCACTGGATAGAAAGGTCATGACTATGGTTCCAGTGCATTCCCTCAGGCCAAGGCTTCACTCTCATTGAGGGTATATGAAGAGGGGGAGCCTTAAGGAGGTCATTTGCCCATGACGAGTACCTTAGCAAGGAACTTAACTTCTCTACTCCGCAGTGAGGACACGGTATTTGTCCCCTCTTTTGCTCCTTTGCCTGCTGTCACATGACAATGCCACTATGAGGAAACACTGCTGATAAGATAAACCCTCAGCACACATCAAAACCTGTTATACTTTAATCTTGGGCTTCCAGATTTGTGGGAAAATAAATCCCCACTCATTATAAATTGTACAGTCTTGACTATTTTGTTATGGTAGCACAGGTATGCTCAGAGTCCCATGTGGGGCACCCCATATTTCATGAGTCAATTTTAAGACACTAGACAAAAAGCCTAATTTCTATTCATCCTGCCATGGCATGAAGACCTTACCTGTTTTAGATGTCCATCTTTTGGGCGCTATGCTTATCTGGGCACGCATCCTGGCCGAATGGTATCTTTCTGAAGAGACTACAAATTAGACGTGGCTATCTGTAGTTGTGGAGCAGGTCAAAAAGTGATGGCCAAGGATCCAAGTTGCTGTTTTATGACTGGAACATGGGGTAGGAGAGTCAGAGCTGGCCCGGAGACAAGTGGGAACATCCCAGATTGATAATGGTCTCCTAGTCAAGCCCTTGGCCACAGTTTTGGTGGAATCAAGAAACTGACATCCTAGGAATATAGAGATACAAGTAGTTTTGATACCAGAGAGGGTGTACAGGCATGGTTGGTATAGTAATCCTTCTGGCACCAGGGAGCAGAATGTTTTCTTAAAGTGTCGAGATTATTGGATGCTCTTTGGGTTCACAGAAGAGTCCCTTGTGCGTTACCGGTTTCTTTATAAATGCCAGATTTCTACCAGAGGTATCAGAACTCTAATTTTGGAACTGAAGATGAAGCTCAGTTAATAGAGTGATCACCTGTGTGCATGAGATTCAGGCTTTGATTCTGAACCCCAGCCCCCAGGTTCTCAGGGTCATCTGTGACGCTATAGACAGTTTGTGGCCAGCCTAGGCTGTATGAGACCCCATCTAAGGACCAAACCAAACTGAACCCAAGTAGAAAAATATTAACTCTAACTCAGAAAAGATTAAGATGAATTTGCTTCATCAAAAATGAATAGGGCCTTTGGCATACTTCTTCTGCATCCTTGGACAAGTATGTGGGTTCAGGACCATCAAGCCCTGCCAGTTAGAATGAGACCTTCAGCTCAGTAGGAGATAAGGCTTGGTGAAATTTTAGTGCCTTACTTAAGGACGTGCCTGAGATGGTGAGGTCATCTTCTAAACAGCAGGACTTTTACGTAGAGAACACCAGCCCAGCAGAGAGGAACAAAAGTTCCTCTCTTTTGCTATCTTTTTCTGAGAGCTTAGAGCTTGTGGAGGAGGAGAAGGAAGAAGCAAGCTCTAGATCAGAGCATGGGTACTGGAGCCTATGCACAAAGGGCTTCATACCTGCAGTCACTGTAGCCAGCCCATTACCTACAGTCCTTATACCCATAAACATATGAATATAACTTGTGCTTTAATTCTTCCTTGGAGAAGAGAGCCAGTAATAAGATCCCTCCCATAAAGGTATGGAAAGGACTAATGGCGTTAACACATGTAGAGGCTTTAATCCAGTGGTTAGTGAAGACTTCCGTGTCAGCTGTCAACCTGTCACTTAGCCCAGGGGACATTAGGCATTATTGCACTCAGGCTTTGAGGGAGGGGACTTTCTTTCTTTCTCTTGCTAGAAGATGGAGAAGGAAATGTTATTGATTTCTATCTGTGTGTCTATTGTCTACAAATTACCATGCAAATGACAAGAAACCAAGAAATTAAGCAGAACTAGCAACCCTGTTAGATACCTGAATTCAAGTTTTAAACCTTGACTTGAATTTGGCTGATAAGTCTATTGTTTGGTAGTGTTGTTACCAATTCCAGGGTTTAGCCCTGCTAGTGTATATGATGTGTGCTGGTTTGTCAGGCTGTGCGGCCCTCGTTGGTCACAGTAGAGAGAAGAGGAAGGAAACAGAGCTGAGAGAACCATTCTTTTTGCACATCATTATTAAAGGGTTAAAGGTCCCTCGATCCCAAGGCCAGGACTTGAGTTCGATTCCATGTAAACAACTTGTTGAATATTTCTTTTTCTTTTTCTTATGTGAAATGTATTTGAGACACATGGGTTGACATCTTATGGAATAGTTTAAATCAATTTTTACTTCTGGTGAGTGAATTTGTCTGTGTAAGCCTGTCCTCAATTAAGTTCAGCATTAGACATGTTCCTAGGATACAGAGATGACCAAGATGTGTCTCCTGCCCTTGAGATCTCATAGCATGTTGGAGGATATTGACATACAGAATTGGTATAAACCAAGAGGAGGGGCACATAGCCAGAGGGTTGGGGGGTCTTCTCAGGCTTTAGGCTTTTCTGTGGCCCCCTTTCTTAGCTTCATTCTTTTTAGCCAAGGCTAAACCCCTGCTTTTTGTACTTTGTTTCTTTCCTTACTTGACTGCACCTCAGAGAGAGGCCTTGGCCCTTCTTTTTTGTTTCCCCTTGGTGTCTAGATCTTCCAGTTCCCAGTCCCCAGTTATTTGAACTCCCAGAAACACTGAATACAATCGCTCCCCTTAACTTTGGATTAGTCAGCTTTCATCACTCCAATGAAATACCTGAGGTGGCTGCTTTTATGAAGAAGAAAGGTTTCTTAAACTTACAGTTTTGGAAAGCATGAAACCTACGTTGGTTCAACTCTAATGTAGGCCTGTCAGCTCCCCTGTCATACTGTGGCAGGTGACAGTGGTAGGTGTGTATGAGAGAGGGACCAATGACATCTTCAGAAGGAAAAGAGTTGAGTGGGGGCCAAACTCTGGCTTTGATGACAACCCTCTTGTGAGGAGTATCAAGTAGCAAGACCAGAACCATCTGAATCTCTTCTGAAGGCAGGGCTCCATTGAAGGGGTGGCTGAGGTGGAGCCATGGCTTTAGGGTGCTAAGGGTGGAGGAGATCTACCCCTTTGCTTCTTGTGTCTCTGCTTTCAGCTCCACAGAGGAGCCCTGGTATAGGTTTGGTCAGGGCTTAGGGCAGTAGATGGTAAAGAAGACAACAGGAAGTAACTCGCGTATCCAGTCTTTATTCTCAGCCCAGACCCTGATGGAGGGCTCTCTGGTTCTAAATGTGCCATCTGAATGGAATTTGCATAGGCCCGGGAGTCTGGTACCACACTGGAGGCCACCTTCTTCCCTGCCTATGAGATCTTCACAGTGGGAGAAGGTGAACCTGAGTGAGTGGTTCCAAGTCATTTCCCAGCATCCTACACCTACCTTCACTGCTGGCCTGACCCATTTTCTCCACCTACAGCGTGACTCTGATAATCCTCCCTCTGCTCTCTGTCTTGCCCAGAGGCTACCAGAGTTCATTAGATTAAAAAAAAAATCTATAAACTGCTCATACCTTGGAGGTATGTGCTCTATAAGTACAATGTAATGATAATAATGCTACAATAATTACCTTGATTAATTTATGCATAAGACAGAAAAAAATATTCTTAATTAAGAAGCACTTCAACATCGTCAACAGAGGCCCCTGTGTATTGGAAAGTGATACCACAAGCAGGAATTCCAACTTGGGTCAGATCAGCGGGATAGGGAGTTGGCCATCTTTGCTCCAAGTGACTTGTGCTACACCTTCACCAAATGCTCATTCCCCAATTTCCTTCTGCCCTGTCTCCCAACAGAGAATTGGACTATGGACCAGATCCTTAGAGGAGCTGTAAACTCAGAAATAAGACTTGTAGAGGAGAGGCATTGAAGGCTCCCTGGCTCCAGCTCTCCATGGGGGATCTGAGTGGGCCGAGGACCACAGCTAAAAGGAGTCGTCTCCCCTGGCCTCAGGAGACAGGACAGGGTTGCCATTACCTGTTTATGATGTGGATGTCAGCCACAGTGGAAAGTCTGAGCCTGGCCCATGACTCACAGAGTACTTCATCCCAGAAGGAGGTTGAGGCCCACGAGACACTGTGCTATGCCATAAGTATGGTTCTCCCATTTGCTCCTCTGGCTTTCCCTCTGTACTCATCTGCTATGTTGTCCTCACCTGTCAGCAGTCAGTTTCCTCTCCATGAAGCCTTGCTCACCTGCCACTCATTCTTGTGTCACTTCTGCACCTTCACTGTGTGGGGTGTCTATGCTCCTGACTGTCTACTAACCCTGCGACGCCTCAGTCCTTGCTGGAACTGTCATCATTTATGTTCAGAGCCCTAGATGAAAGCCTGGGCCATCGCTTCTGCTTCTCAGATGCTCCAGAGCCCCGAGTAACAGCACGGCAGCTGTCCACAACTGCCAGCAATGCTGGCGCCAGGGCCAGCCCTGAGAGCACGTTGAGATGAAGACTACAAGTTGCTTGCAGATTCCCCTTCATCTCTTAGAGCATCCTACCATTGCCTATAATTCCAGTGACTCTGATGTCATTCAGACCGGCTCTTTCCTTCCTAGATACCACCTGAGGTCCGTCTTATACCTTTCCCTTCTTCTACTGAAACTTTCTGTATTGTCCAGGCCTTGTTAGTTGTCAAATACATTGAGTCTAGCTGAGCTGTCAGTGCTTAAGAACAACATCTCTCCTGAGTGCTATTTGTGCATTTTAGTGTTCTCATCCACAGAAATGACTGGACAGTTTTTAAAGACACAGGGCTAGTGGGGAGAAAACTTAGAGAGTGCATGGAGTTTGGGGTGACTCTCCAATCACACATCCTTTGGCATTCCAGGGTATTCTACAGAGAACCTTGGGGAGGCCGGAGAGTGAACACCCATGGGAGCACCCAGGCACTGCTTCAGTCTCAGGTTTTCTAAGTCTCCTAGAAGAAGCAAACCCATGATGCTGACCAGTGTGAGCAGGTGTGCACTCGTGGTAGATCTAGGCTTCGCTGCTCTACCTTTCTCTTTGGTTTGCTCTCACGTGTTTATAACAGGACATAATCAAATCCTATAGCCCGAGGAATCATCTCAGCCCCCTGTCTGAGGTGCAGCCTCTGGTTAACTAAGCTGCCACCACCTCCATGTTTAAAAAGGTCTGCAGGGTTTGCCCAGCTCCGCGTCAAGGCAAGAGAAGGAATCCTGGCCTCTGCCTTATGCCACTGGGATCAGGGGAAAGACAGCTTTCTCTTTGCTTTGTCTAGCTTGGCCTTAGCTGGGACCTAGGGCTTTTCCTGGCCAGCCTTGGAACCTATCCCTGGGCAGGCACATCCATGGTGGCTTGTTTTATGTGCTGGGGTGTTGTGAAAAGTTACATGCTTTTCTTCTTCACAACTTGCATTTTGTTCACACAGGGAGAAAAGACTTCTGGATTCTCTATGGATACAAGAAAGCCCACACTATCATCAGCATGTTCATGCGTGTGCTGTATTTTCATGCAGCAAGCATGGTGGAGTGTGCGGTGACATGAGAACCAGAAAGCACTCTTGCTTGAGGAGACATCCCCTGCAGAGGGAGTGTTGGGGCCTTGGAACCATCTCATCCCACTCTGAAGATGCTGACCTGATGATGCTCCCTCCCTCTCTACAGAAGAAAAGGACAGTAGCTATTGCTTGCTAGATCCTAGTTTCCATTTGGACACCACAGCGCTCCTTTGCATATTCATGTGCACAAAATGGCCTCAGCCACAGGGAAGTAGGCCTCTGCCTGGGAAAATTTGCATGGAACAGAAATCAAAGCCTTCAGCCAAACAGAAGAATTTGGGAGTGGAGACTCCAAGGTATCATTGTGGGGAAGAGGGGGAGAGTATTGGGAGCTGAGAGCTACCCCAAGCACCCTTGGGTGGACACACCCTGCATGGGATCTTCTGAGGTTGGGTTGCCCGAATTGGGCTTGCAGAAAGCTGTGCACATGGGTGTCTGTGCACATGGGTGTCTGTGCACATGGGTGTCTGCTTGTGGGAATTAGCTGTGTGTGTGGGTGTCTGTGCACATGGGCATGGCAGTACACCCAGTACCCACCACAGACTCCAGGTATAAACTTATGGGGTCTGTGGGCTCACTTGTGGCTGGCTATTTAGTTTTAATGCCTAAAACCAATTTTAAATAAAATGAAGAAGTCCCCCTAAATATTCTATATGGGGTTTTCTGTTTTTTAGAGGGACATTTCAGGACTAGTTTCACACAGGTTTAGCCGAAAGGGAAATTAAACTCTACATTTAAATGGAGATTACGCACAAAGGAATCCATTAGTTTCAATATTTCTCAGCAGGAGGGCTCAGAGTTATTTAAATAAGTTTAGATATTAAACCTAAAGTAGCCATTAAAGCAACGTGGATTTGTTTGCCTATTTTTTTTTCCCCCAGAAATCTTTTCTTTCCAGCTGACTGAAAAAATCTATTGCTTAACCAATGGAGGGTATTTTAATGTATTAAAAAAAATCCAGGGACTTTTTAATATAGCACTTCCTTAGAATTTTTAAGTACCACATCACGGTGTAGTTATTATAGCCTGGGTCACCTTTTGGACAGACTAAACTGTAGGATCCCCCTTCCCCACCCCCGCCCTCTTCAGACCAAGGCTAATATAAACACCGACATTAAACCATATTGGCTATGGAAGAGTCTTTGATTGTCATTGAGATTATTTTAAAAGTTATTTAGGTCCCCCTGTTACATCTCTGCAAACCACTGAGAAAATGTTGTACTAGGATTTCTCTTTGCGACATTTCTTTGGGGATTCATAAATATTGATTGTACCGTAAAAAATTGATGGAATCTTGAAACAGACTGCAGTCGAGGCAGCTGGGGAATTTACTCAATTTTTCTCAATCGCTGCAGTCTATAAAAAGAGGAGATTTTGCAAATTGTTTCTCACCTTGTCTTTTTAGTATTTAATAGCTCTCAATTCTATAGCCTCCTGAACCATGCGCTGGGCATGTTTTCTATCAAGACGGAATCAGGTCTCTTCAATGAGAATTAAAAGGTGAGGGCACTGTGAACGGTTAATCGCCATCCTCTTCTGTGCCTTCTCTTCCAGCCCTCTTCCCACCTCCTCGATGCTGTTGTCAGTGTCCTACTGTTATGGGATGATTGATCTACCTACTCCCGCCTCCCAGGTGCCCATTCGATGCCCAGGAGCACGGCTCCTCCCAGGGCCCCAGAGGAGAAAAGGTCAAAGAGCTAAGGGAGGTCGTTGAGGGACCTACTGAGTCGCATGGCCTTGAGATGTGCTCACATCCCTTTTGTCTGTGTAGTGTGTGCAGTTCTTCTCCCTTTGCCCCTTTGCCTCCTAAACTACATGGTTGGCTATACTCTCGCAACGCTTTCTGCAATGATGGTTTCTTTGCACACAAGTCTCCACACCATCCCACACAGTTTCAGATGCGTTGACCGTGTAAGCAGGACTTGGGGTTGAAGGATGGGGCCGTTAGCCAAAGGAAGCAGATGACATTTTAGAAGCTGGAAAGGATGCAGGGAAAAATGCAAAGGAACAGATTCTCTGGCACCCCCCAGAGGAAGCCCAGCCCTGTCAGGGCATTGACCTTGTCCAAGGGAGATCCTGTTGGAAGCTGACCTAGAGACTTTGAGGTCATATGCTTAGGTTTGTAGGGAGATAGCTAGGTTTGTGGGAATCATATTTAATCACCCTTAATCATACTTGCAAAGGCCATTTTACTGCATTTCATTCTATTCACAGGTTCCAGGAATTAGGGTCTGTGCCCTTTTACACACAGAAGTGGGTTCAATGATTTACCTGGTAGGACTAAGGGATGGCCAATAAACACAGGTATCATCCAAATGTGCCAAGAACACTCTCATCTCTGATGGAATTCAATCTCAACAACAGTCCCCACTGGACATGGTGTTAGGGTTACTGCCTGAGTTAGGAGTGCCCTTGGACCTTCAAAATCTGCTTGCTACTTGCGTTTTGTTTGTTTGTTTGTTTGGTTGGTTTGGTTTTTTTGAAAGATAGATAAGGTTCTTAAAGAAATTCACATTACAAAGTTAAGACCAGGTTCTCTTCAGCTGGTATTTATGTGTGTGTGTGTTATTAATATATAATATATGTATGAGAGAGAGAGAGAGAGGAGGAAGATAACCCTGACCAGTCTTTTTATAAAGAAACCTTGAAAATACTGCTCCATTTAAAAAAAAAATTAATATATGAATATTCTGTCTGTATGTTTCCTGAATGCCAGAAGAGGGCATCAGATACCACTAGAGATGCCTATGAACCACCACATGGTTGCTGGGAATTGAACTCAGGATCTCTGGAAGAAGAGGCAGTAATCTTAACTGCCGAACCATCCCTCCAGGTATTGCTTCATTTTCAAAGTTCAGTTTTCACTTTTGGAACAAGAGGTTTCTGCCTTCAAACACTGAGAGTCTTGTCCCGCTGTGACCTTGAGACTACAGGTGCTTGGCCTCTTGACAGTGCTATATAGTTGCTGTCACCTGCTATCGGCTGGTGGGGGGGGGGGGGCTTGCTTCTGCCCTTCAGGAGCTTAAAGTTTGCTTGGGTAGTTGGGAGCTTATGTCATAGGAGTGAGTGCCAACCCCACAAAGGAGCCTGTGACCAGGACTAAGTAGTCTGTGGTCCCAAATTGGGTGGGTTCTGACAGGGTCGCCAACAATGGGAACCCACCCAATGTTGATGGCTCCTGGTGGTGGTCAAGTTTGAAGGGGGAAATATTGGCCAACAAGGAGAGGTAAATTGGGTTTGGAAGGATCTGCCAGGCAGGAAGAAGGGATAGCAAGCACAAAGCAGATCAGAGACACACACTGCTGCGGGGATACAAGGCAGGGCTATAAGTTCCTGATTTCTCCAAACTAGGAGCCTCTGGATTGTGGCCCGTCTCAGTATTTAGCCCTTCCCCTTTCCCAAGCCTGACTGTGACTCTTGTTAAACCTGCATCATCTTGAGGTCATTCCAAGATGACCTCTGAGCTCCAGGGAAAGGCGACCAGGACGGAAGGCAGGATTCAGTCCCCGGCTGGGACACCCATTGGGAAGCTGAGGGGTGCCATCCCAACATCCCAGGCACCCGGAAGCCGGGGCCTTATGTCATCTACATGTGCAGCGGAAATAGCAGCTCAGGGAGCCCTGTGTGTGAGAAGAGAAGAACCCAGAACCAGCAGCCCCCACATGGCTGCCATCCTGATGCCATTCTGGCCCGCCCTTTCTCCAGCACAACCCTTTCTCCAGCACAGCCACTGGCACATCCTCTCTTCAATCCTGCTGGCTGCTCACCTCTCAAGATTTACTCCATCTCTTCCTCAGCAGACCTCAGGCCTCCAAAGGAACCATTTCTCTATTGCCCTGGCTCTTCTAACTCTTGGCATGAGAGCCGATCTGCCTCCCACTGCTGCTATGTCCCAGCCAGGAGCAGTAAACCCCTTTGGCCTTTGCTTGCGAAGGATATATTTGTTGTAAGAATTCAGTGTTGGCAGCTGTTTCTTCCAGGACGTTGAATGTGTTGTTATTCTGTGTCTCCAGGCGTCCATTATTTCTGTGAGCAAGTTGGCAATAAGTCTTCCCGCTACTGTTAGAGGCAATATTTCTGGTTTTCTTTCTCTGCTTTAAAGATGTTCTGGGCCCTGGTGATCTACTGTGGAGCTAATTTTGTCACCATGTCCCACATGGCTGCCATGTTCTTTTCTGCTTTTCCATCTTCCTGTCTCTCCTAGTCAATTTTCCGGTCTATACAGAAGCTAAGGACCTCACCAGACTTCAGCCTCCTCCCATGTTGCCCTGTTCACCCTGCTCCAGCCTCCATCTTCACGGGTTCACACTCCCCCTTCCTCAAGTCCCCGGGAACTTCCTGACATCAACTCTGACTGTGTCAGGCATCTGCTTAAAAAATGGATTTCCTCCCAGGTGTGGTGGGACACACCTTTGATCCCAGGATCTTTGAGGCCGAGGCAGGAGAATCTCTGTGAGTTTCAGGGCACCCAAGGTTTCAAAGTTGAAACCCTGTCTCAAAAATAGAAAAATTTTATCTTTAGCCTGTTATGGAGTGCATGCTTTTATTCCAGGAGGCAGACGGAGGAGGATCTCTGTGAGTTCAAGTTCAAGGCCAGTGAGGTTTATATAATGAGAGCCTGTCTCAAAGAATATAAATGAATTTCCCATGTACCATGGAGTTAATTTCCATATGTAACTTAGAGCTAGCTTTAGTCCATTTTATGTTGCTATAACAAAAACACCCGAGACTGAATACCTTGTAAAGAAGAGAGATGTATTTAGCCAATTGCTCTGTATGTTCAAAAGCACAATTTTTAGAATTGTTTTGCTTTGGGAAGAATCTCCTGGCAGATGACATCATAGCACGAGGACACGCAGGAGGGATCACACGGGAAGAGGGGAGGTGAGCTGCCAAACTCACTTTGTAACGACCCATTCTCATCAGAACTCACATGGTTCTGCCAAAATGATGTCAATGCTCTCTGAGATTTGTGTCCCTATTACCTAATTACCTTGCCCTAGGATACACAAGTTAAAGTTCCTCCGCCTCCTCATCACCACAACACCAAGGACTAAGCAGTTAGCAGCACGTGAACTTTAGAGAAGTTCAATAAACACATATATTGTATATATCTAATATATACATTGTCATTATATATTGAGAACATAGTCAATATATACATATTGTTGAATATATATATGTAATTCAAATACACACACACACACACACACACACACACACACACACACACACCTGCATGTATGTGCACCATGTGTACGCCTGGTGCTCACAGAGGTTAGAACTTGTCAGATCCCCTAGAACTGGAGTTACAACGGCTGTGAGATGTCTTTCACCTGCTCATACTTTTCCTCTCTGAAAAGCCTTACATCATCTCCTTTCCCCATTACCTCCCACGTGCTCCCATAATGCCCTTTGCATGTCTGTCACCACACACCGAGCACAGATCATCCTTCAAGTGTCCATTTCTTCTCTATATTTCGAGTTTTTTGAGCTACTGTGTCTTAATTCATCTCCATAACTTCTGTGCCCAATGCCTTGGCTGGGATATAGAAGATACTCAATACATATTTAAATGATTGATAAGCTAATACGTAAATTAAGTTTGTATAAAACTTTCTTTAACTTCACATTCTTATAGGAGTCAACAGAATTAGTCTCATTGGCAAGCAAACCAACAATCATAGACTGAATACCCTCTTTCCCAGAATTCCCTCCTTCTGCCCACTCATCTGCCTGTGAGTCCTTACTGAAAAACCTAGTCCCTGGAAAATGTAGCCTCCTATTGTCTCTAATCATAACACGAAGAAAAAAAAAAATCAATGGGCCAGTTGTTTTCTGCAACATTTTTCTATCAGTTCAGTTCAACACTATATTCTTATCGATCAATGACATGGAAATTGGCCATTACAAAAGACTGCTTTGATTAAATATTATTGTCCTGTTGGTTCTGACTGGCAGTGCCTGGGACTTTGAAGCCGCTGCTTCCGTGGAGGGCCCTGGGAGGGGACTGCATTCCCGTCATAGCCATGAGAGGTTTGGGTGCTGAGGAGAATCAGGCTGGTCACACCAGGACACCCAGGGGAGGGCTGGGATGTTGGGTGTGGCTCACGTGAAAGTTGAACCTCTGGAAACTCAGCGCTGCAAATGGCTAACTGGATCTGCTGGCTAGTCACAGGACCCTGGATGTAGCTATCCTACAGAATCAGCAGAAGACAGGCTAGCTCAGAGTGTGCGTGCTGGAAGGGGAGGCCTGTGGTCCAGAGGCCCTCAGGGAAGATACCAAGCACATCGAGAAATGAGTCAGAGCAAGAAATGGGCAAGAGAGGGAGAAAGGCCCAAACCTAGAGTAGGAGGCCAAGGTGCACGTGAAATGGGCCTGGGCTGTGAATCAGATGAGTTGGCAGTGAGCTGGACCCCGCTTACCTGCTTGCCAACATGCAGAATAGGCCACAAGACCAAGGTGGGGGTGGGGTGGGGAGATTCGATATCAAGGCTCAGGATGTAGGTAATGACTGGATATCAGAGTGTAGTGGGTGTTGTGCTGTTATAAGGTATTATACGTTCTGGGGATGAGAGAGAGGCAGGTAAGGGTGTCGGTAGAATGATCAGGAGTGTCACAGGAAGGTCAGACCCAAAGAAGCCACAAAGACCAAGTGGAGAGAGAGAAAGAGAGAGAGAGAGAGAGAGAGAGAGAGAGAGAGAGAGAGCGCAATAGACAAACCATGCCTTGCTTCCTCTCTGAGGGAGACAGCTCTGCCTAGAGCATCCAACTTACCTCTGGAGAGGCAGAGGCCACCTAGAGGGGCTTCTGAAGATCTTTCCAGCTGGCAGCAAGTGATCTACAGCAGGTGGCATTTGGGTGAGCAGGCTGCACGGGTTCTGCTACCCTGCTTTCGCTACTGGACATCCTAGCCCAGCCTCCTGGAGCCTGGGGTTGATCCTATCCTTCTCCCAACACCATCCTGGCTCAGGCTTGTCCAGGGGCCTCTGGCTGCTCTACATACGGCCCGGGGATCAAGAGGTCAAATACTTGGGGGGAATATCTCTTGCTTCTGAGCCAAGTGGGGATGTGGCTTCTTGACTCCATCTTGGTTGGAGCCCTCCCACACATCTGACCAATTTGAGAGCTGCTGGCCTCCGTTTGGAAAGCTCCCAGCTCATTTTCCTGCTACACTGCTCGGTTGCGCCTTCTTAATGTAGACTTAACGTTGTATTAAATAAACAATGGATGTAAAATCAAATTAATTATTGGACACTCCATGCTATTTAATTTTAAGACTCCCTTTTTGCCCGTATTTTTTTTGAGGACAACAAGGCACAGAGTGCTAGGCAGCTGGACTGGTCTCCGCAAGCCTCTCGGTGAAGGCTGGGGAAGGGGGTGGGGTGGGGTAGGAGAAATTAAGAAAACCAGCATGCTGGTGGGCAGAGCCACGCTCTTTATTATGGGGAAATGGTATTCGATCCAATTTCTTTGAATCTCCCAATTATCTGGACAGCCAAGCGGGAGGAAGACAAATTAATTGTTGAGGAAAAAGTCCAATGACTTGTGGGATATTCAGTCTCAAGAGGCCTTGGGCTGGAGGAGATTCCTGACCTGAACAGGTGAAACGTGGCCTTTGGACCTCCACCCTCTTCCACCCGCTCACAAGCTCGCAGATATGTTTTTGTTTTTGTTTTTGTTTTTGTTTTTTCCCCTCTGCTGGAGTCATGCCAGGCAGACACCACTTTCCTGCTTTCCGGCCAACTCGGATCCTGCTGTTGTACTGTCAATGGGACCCTTGGCCCTCATCTTCCCTGCTTCATCTTATCTGTGATGTCATGCTCGCTTGATTGGTTTTGTATTGTCCCTTTAAACCAGGGCTCTTCTCTCTTTTCGCCAATGGGTCCATGTTCCTGGCCCTCAGTACCTGGCCTGGGATGTAATGCAGATGTTCTCATTGCTAGGTGCCTGGAAGGAAAGGTTGTAGGTGGTCAGCAAGGAGGAAGAACAGAAGGTCTTATTCCTGGTTTTCTAGAGGAGTGGAGAGGCACACTCCTCGGGAATCTGCAGTTTAGGAGCCCCAGCGACCCACCATTTCCAGCAGGCTCCCGTGGATATGCCTGGCTTCTTGGACCTACTCTCCTTCCTGGCATGGCCTCTTGTGAGCATGATTCTGTCTTCTTTCATCAATAAGCTCCTGCATCAGAAACTGCATTTTGTTGTTCAACTGAAGACCCCTCCCTACACACACACACACACACACACACACACACACACACACACACACACACACACACATAGAGGGCATGGTCTTCTGCATGTATTCCTTCCTTTCTCCTGTAGAAGCCTCTTTCACATTCATTCAAGTCCTCCCCTCATCAAAGGCCCCACTTAAGCTTTCCTCCTGTACATTTGACTTCTTTGTTTCAGTGTTACTCAGATAGACAGTGACCTCTCAGTGTGTTGAAGCCGGGTGACTCCTAATCTAGGGTGACCAGCTCTCCCCAGCTTGAACACTGGAAATTTCCACATCCTCAGAACCACCCTTGCCCTGGAAAACCAGGACAGAGAGGAGCCACTCCTGGGAACAGGAGAGGCCCGCTCGTCAAATGCAACTCTTTTGCCGCTGTGTTCCGCACAAGCAAGGTCACTCATTGTACGTCGAATCTTCAGCATCTCGGGTGGCCTGCACAGCATGTGATACACAGCAGGCTCTCAGGACGGAGGGTTTGTTCATCAAGTAGATTTAATCATATACTCCCCAAAAGGTGTCGAAACCCCAACCCCAGTACCCATGAATACAACTTTATTTGGAAATGGTCTTTGCATGTGATCAAGTTCCAAGCAAGTTCTTAGGGAACATCCTGGCCTATGAGTCGTTTCTTTATAAGAAGGAGAAATTTTGACTCAGAGGAGCACACCCCAGAGGGTGGATGAAGGAAGAGACCAGACAGAAGATGGCCTCTTGCAAGCCAAGGAATACCTGAAGCTGCAAGAACCCAAGAGAGAAGCCTGGCACACACTCTTCCCTGGAGACTTCCAAGGGACCACGGCCCTGTCAGGCAGTGCCTTGATTTTGGAATCTCAGACCTTGGAGTTGTGAGATAATAACTTGTTATTGCTTAAGCCATCCAGTCTGGGGTATTTTGTTATGGACGCCCTGGGAAACAAGTTCACTAGGTGCATTCCTCACCCTATCTTTGTCTCCTATGGGTCCAAATCTACTCTGTGGGGCTCAAAGCCATCACCCCCACAGGTTGTGGTCATCCCATCAGTCAGAAGGATGATCTCACACTAATAATTAAAATGTCTAGTAAAATCATGTTTAAATACTCCACATCTTTCCCTTTCCACCACCCAGGGAGCTCTGGCCATCCAGTAGGTGATCAGTCTCTCTGTTGCCTCCTCCCCCCTCCCCATTCCTCTGGCCTGTAGGGCTTTCTAATCCTTATAAGGGACAGTGGAAGGAGGTGTTTGTTCTCCTTGCCCCAGACCCGAAGTAAGAAGGCTTTGCTCCCACCCGTTTGGAAACTCTCAGATCTGACTTGCTCTGCGGGCTAAGGCTCTTTGGCGGTATTCTGGAAGGTCGCCGGGGAGCCTGTTATGTTCTGCCACCCTCCCTGGACATCCATTTCACATCCTTGCTTCCTTCTCTGTTGACTTCCCCCATCCATGGTCTTCTTGGGTAAAATTGGGGACGATCTCAGGCCATCCTCCTCTTCACCCATCCTCCCCCCAGGGGAGTACAGAGGCTCCAGAGTGGTTACTGTGACCTCACCTTCATTTCTCCTGGGAGAGACCACAGCCTCTTGTCTTAAAGTGTCTCTAGCATGTGCCACCCAGTGTGCCCTAGATCCTTGGGTGTGCCATGCTCGGAGCTCTTCTCCCTAGACCCACTGTAATGAACAACACACCTGCCTATTTCCCATGGTGGTTGGTGTAGGATTCACCAAGTAGTTCCAGGTCTTTACTGACCAAGGCAGACCCTCGAGGTGTCCGAGCTGACTGGTCTGTACCTTACTCCTAAATATTCAGATGTGGCTTCCTAGAGGAGCCAGGGCTAGATATGTAGAAAGTATGAGCTGTGCTCAATTAGCCGAGAGCCTTTCATGTTCTGCAAAAGTGCCCTGAGCGAGAGAGCCTGTGAGAAGACGTGGGAGCCAGCCTGCATGGGCTAGCAAGTGCTTCTGGGAAAATGGGAGCATGAAACTGACCTATATGTATCCTGAGCAAGTGAGTGTGCTTGGGTGGAAACTGAGGTGGTGAAGACAGAATGACTCCCAGAATCAGAGCTTTGTCATCTGTCACCATGTGAGCTTTTTACATTGAAACTTACCTTGAATGCAAAAAAAAAAAACAAACAAAAAACAAAAAACAAAAACAAATAAACAACAACAAAAAACCTTGTATGTGTCCCTAGGTCTGAAACTTGCTCTGGAATGGCCCTTCCAGGAAGGATGTCACTCCTTCCCCTTCTCTAGGTGGAGAAATAAAAACTCAGGAGAATTAGGGTGCTTTCCAGAATTGGTAACTAATCTATGAAAACTTGAGGAGCGGACCCTGGGCTCTGGCACTCTGAGTGCTCACCACTCACGTGTTCCCCGCTCCTGAGTATGCCGCTGCCTGGTGCAGATGCACCATGGACACTCCTTAGTCTGACCAACCCTCTCCTCTCTGTACGGAGTGAATGCCCTTGGACCAGCCCGCAGAGGACCCGCGTTGTCTCCTACTTCCCGGCCCCCACATCCAAAACTTATTAAGCAGCCGCCTGCCACCTCCACCTTAATAAATAAGAATCTCTTTTCGGCTTCTTTGTCTTCTTCACCTCGGGGCCCACCTCCTGTAACCACACTGTCAATTACACCCTCATGTCTAGCAAGGCCAGAGCTAATGCAAAGCAATAGAGGCTTCACTGCCTTTTAATGAGAGAAACATGGCTTTTTACAGAGAACAATTTATTGGGCCAATTCCCCCTGTCCATCACCCAAGGGAGTTGCTGCCTGTTTGTACCCTGCCCTTGTTACTGTGTCAGGCACTTCGTAAACCTGCCAGCCAAGCACCGGGGCGAAGTCTCTGACTCAATTTACAAGGTGACATGTCTAATCTCCTTCCTTGAATCAGTAAGCGGTCCTGGCAATGATATGCATAGAAATTAATTACTCCACCTCCAACCCCACCCCACCCCCCTGCTCCTCCTGAGCAGCCAGAAGTTGAGGTATCCTCCCAGGTCAGAAGGCTGAGCTACCTGTTCACTGACCTTTCATCCCTAGCTGTTTGTTCTGGAGGGAGTATGCAAAAGAGCTGAAGGATCTTGAAGGACTACAATTGCACAGAAGAGATCAGCTTGGACCCCTAAGCTCTCTTGAAGATCAAGAGCAACACTGGTCCATTACCCTTTCTGGGGAGGGAGGGGGGTAAGAACCCCCAAGGCTGAGCCTCATTACAGCAACTTTCTCTGCTATCTCCAAAGGAAAGTTTCACACACCGTGATTACTCTGCTGCTCACAAGACCAGAGCTCTGCTCTACAACTCTTTCCAGTCTGCTCAGGATGGCACGTTAGGTTACTCTAGGCCATTGGAATTTAGGCTTTGTGACTTGAGCATAGTCCTTTGAGTCCTATGGTCTAAGAGTTACTTACTTACAAACGTGGGTCTGAGGATCAAAGGAAGAAAGTTGCTTTGTTAAGTAAGATATAATCTAAGTTCCCAGTACAAGGTTGGCTTCCTTGGATAAGAAGAAATGGCCATCTTAAGAAGCTCTGATCCTGAGTTCTTTTCTGAAAATGTTTTCTAAACCTATTATCACATTTAAAGTCTTAACACGAGGGATTATTCTCTTTGTGGTCTTTGGATTGTACTTAGCAAATTACATGCATACATTTTATATAATACTAATATATAGTACTATATACTATATACAAGTGTATACACACACATATAAATAATTAACAAACACTTGCATACTCTGTTTTAAGCTTCAGACTTGGATAAATAATTACGACACTTATTTAAATTACTATAACAAAACCTGGAACACAACTACTGTCATTTCATGAAATTAAGATTCTAAAGGAATCCAGCTGGTCCAAGCCACTCTGTGAGTGAAAGGGACAGACTTTTATTTACACATTGAATTTACTGGGCTATATTTTATAAAATCCAAGACATGCATGTTTAAGAGTATAGTGTGTGATACCTTTTGACAGATTAATACCTCCATCTAACTACTTGAAGTCAAGACACACATCTTATCCATGAGTCCTAAAGATTTCCCTGTCTCCGCCTATCATTTCCTACTCTACCCTCAAAAAAAATCTCTTTATTTACAATTAGTTATATTTCTATCTCTTAGAATTTTACAGCAAGGTAAATGTGTAGCTATATGTGTATCTATCTAGGTATCTGCTGATCTGTGTTCTTACAAGCATCAGTTGTTTGTCTCTTCTTATTGAAGAATACTTGCTTACCTACTTCCATGTTGACAGCCTTTTATGCTTTTCTCAGCTTTAGGCAATTTTGGAAATAATTAGTTTTATAATGTGCAGAGGGTTATTGGTGAACATATTTGTCTTTCTGATATGTTTCTCAATATGCAGTCTGCTCTCTACAAGGAAGAGCAGTTCTTATTTATTTCTAAACTGAAAGCTTTTTTATTCTTTTTCTTGCCTTATTGCAACAGCTAAGATCCTTGAATATTATAAGAAAGAAAATCACTGTAATGTTTCTAATATTGGGAGAAAAGACTGTAGTATTTAACCCCTACGCCTGTTGTGACCCTTGCTCTAAATGCTTCCTAGGCCCCTTCATCCATTTTCTGGTTTGCTGAGAACTGTTTGAAAAATCACAATTGGGTGTTGAGTTTTGTCAGATGTATTTTCCATGTCTGTTTCTATACACATAAGCATTTTGTTTATTTCACTGGGATGATGATCACATCAATTGATTTTTGACCGCTAAGCCACATCAGCTGGTACACATTGCTGTTTTCGCACGATGATGGGTGTGACTTACTAAGACTGTTAAGCAATGTTGTGATTATATCAAAGAAAGGGTAACCTGTAGGTTTTCTCTTTTCTTGCAATGTATTTGGTTTCAGTGATGGGGTGAGCATGTCTTCAGGAATGGTTTGGCAAGTATTGTTCCTTCTTATTTTTTCAAAGACTTTGTGGGGAGACTAGTGTTATTTCTTTTTGGTATCTCCTTTGTGGGAAAGCTGTGTTTGCTATTTAAAGGTATTGATTAATTTCTTTAGTAGATATGAGACCTTTTGTCTTCCTAACCCTTAGTTGTAAAATGTATTGACATTTAACAGTGTCAATTTAATGTCCCCTTACTACTCAGTTGATATCTATAACATTGGAGGCAGTATTTTAGCACACTTCTGCCGGGGTTTAGAGTTACAGACTCTTTCTGCTCTCCGGCCTTACTCCTGCTGTGAAACATGGGTTATGACATATGAGAGGGAAGAACATGAAGCCCTCAGGAAGATCCCAGCAGCAGGACATGGTCTGAGCTTTAGCAGCCTGAGTTATGCCAGCAGACCTGGGGTGCAGTTTGTTCTCTTTACAGTTTCATAGAAAAGATGCTTTGTGTCTGTAGATCCTTCCCAGGTAAGTACACATTTTCTTTCCTTTTTCTTTCTTACTAGATTTCTTACCAACTTACTGGCCTTTTTGCTTAGAGTTTGTCTCTGGCACATTTGAATCCTGACACTGCTTTTGTGCTTGGGATCCATCACTAAAGGGGTCACTGACACATTGTATAAGGTTATTGGACACAAACTGCAAGCAGTCTGATAGCTGAGGCTGTTACAGAGTAACTAATAGGAGTCTAGCAAACACAGAAGTATACTGTTCTGAGTGTACTTAGATAAGCAACCTGGGCAGGAAGGTGCAGGACCTTATGCTACTTAGATACTGTGTAGCATAACCCTCATGAATTAGATATTTCAAGGATCTTTGTATTTTGGAATGCTTTGGCCATTGGTAAATGAAACCTCAAGAGTATACAACCATGAACTGGAGAACTACTGTACAGAGACAACCGTACCGGGAAGATTGCTCTTGACCCTGGTTGGACATTACCAGAACCTCTCTGCCTCATAAACTTTAACTTGGTTGTCTGAACACAGGAGCCTAGGGTTCAGGGCTGTTCTCATGGAACCATGAGGGTATAAGGCTGAGTTTATGCAGAGTGGGATAGAGCTCACCCTTAGTGGTAACACTGACTCTCAGAACCTGCCCAGGAAAGGCATACCTGCAAGCTTACCGATACAGTTTAAAGCCACTTTGGGCTGGGTCTTATATTACCAGAATCTTACCGAACTAGGACTGGCTCCTTTTAGAGGTGTCTCTGTAGCAAACTGCTTACAACATCAGGAAAGCAGGTTTTGTGATCATACAGTAACAAGCAAGCTAGCTCAAAAAGTGCTTTCTGTTAATATAATTTTAAGATTATGTGTAAAACGAAAACTTGGGAAGTGCTCTCCTAGGGAACTTTAGAACTGCAGGAATGTACCCCAGATCGTTCCCGTCCCAAGACTCCAGTGGGGAAACGCACTCTGCTTCCTGTGTACTTTAAACCTAGGGCCTCGCATCCCTCGCTAGACATACACTGGCGTATGTTCCACCACTTGGCGGCAGCTGAACATTCTTTTTACTTTTTAGTTTTGAACCAGATCCTCCTACGTTACCCAGGCTACTCTTGTACTAGCCTTGTTGCCAAGCCGGGCCTTGAACTGTGATCCTCCTGCCTGGGTCTGAAGTTGTTAGGGTTACAAGCCTATGTTACCAAGGCCAGGCACAGAGGTGAAGATTTCAGACTTACTTTTGTTAGTTTTAGTTGTGTGTGTGAATGTGTGTGTGTGTGAATGTGTGTATGTGTGTGTATATGTGAGTATGCGAATGTGTGTGAGTGTGTATATGAGTGAGTATGTGAATGTATGAGTGTGTGTGTGTTTATGTGTGAGTGTGTGTATATGTGTGAGAATGTGTGTATATATATATGTGTGTGAGAATGTGTGTGTGTGAAAGTGTGTGTGTGTATGTATGAGTGTGTGTATGTATGAGTGTGTGTATGTGTGAGTGTGTGTATGTGTGTGTATATGTGTGAGAGAGAGTGTGTGTGTGTGTATATGTGTGTGTATATGTGAGTGAGTGTGTGTATGTGTGTGTGTATATGTGTGAGAGTGTGTGTGTGTGTGTGTGTGAGAGAGAGAGAGATAGAAAGTGTGTGTGAGAGAGAGATAGAAAGTGTGTGTGTGTGTATGAGTGTGTGTATGTGTGTGAGTGTGTGTGTGTGTGTGTGTGTGTACAGGTGCCCACAGAGGTCAAACCCATTGGCTCTCCAGAGCTGGAGTTGCAGATGGCTAAAAGCCCTCTGACATGGGTGCTGGGAACCAAACTTGGGTTCTCTGCAAGAGCAGTGTAAACTTCTAACCCCTGAGTGATTTCTCCATCCCCAAGAAGTGAAAGCGTTAGAAGTGGGGACTTTGTAAGACTGGGGAACTTGTAGCATCCCTTGGTCTGTTATTTAACGCATTTGTCACCTATGTTAGCAGGCATAACCCTTCAATTCAAAGGAGTCCTGGGAGTTGCTGTGAGGTGATGTCTTAGTTAGGGTTTTATTGTGAAGACACAACATGAATCACAGCAACTCTTTTAAAGGAAAACATTTCATTGGGGCTGGCTTACAGTTCAGAGGTCCGTTTTCATCATGGCAGGGAGTGTGACAGCATCCAGGCAGACATGGTACTGGAGGAGTCGCTGAGAGTTCTAAATCTGGGTTGGCAGGCCACCCCATGTGACACACTTTCTCTGGCAAGGCCACACCTACTCCAACAAGGCCACACCTCCAACAATGCCATTCCCTACACATCTATAGGGGCCATTTTCATTCAAACCACCAGAAGGGGTAAGAAAGAGTGATATTCTCTTGCAAAAACACCTTTTAATGAGATGAGCCTGAGTGACAGGATTAAAGAGAGGAAAGGAGACAGGCACTGCTTCAGGAAGGAGAAGACCAAGCATCCCAAAGCCCAGGAAGACAAAATTGTGTCTATATGGATCAAAGAGATGCAGAGAATGAAAAGAAAACCCCAGGCTGATGAGAGCTCAGGGTATTCAAGATACTGTCACAAAATGAGGAAGCCTGGTCAGACCAGCGTTGGGTGAAGGCAGGTCTCACTCAGAAACCCTGCTGGCCAGAAGGTAACCTGCTCAAGCCGCTCCAGAGAAGGGTCTGGAAAAATTCAGTAAAGGAGAAGATACCCAGTAGTAGCTCATTGTATCTGTCTACATCCTATAGAAGTGTGTGCAGATTCTGCAGGAGGATAAGTGGACAGGGAGGCACAGGGAGGCACAGGGAGGCACAGGGAGGCACAGGGAGGCACAGGGAGGCACAGGGAGGCACAGGGAGGCACAGGGAGGCACAGGGAGACACAGGAAGGCACAGGGAGACACAGGGAGGCACAGGGAGGCACAGGGAGGCACAGGGAGGCACAGAGAGGCACAGGGAGGCAAGGGGGGCACAGGGAGGCACAGGGAGGCACAGGGAGGCACAGGGAGGCACAGGGAGACACAGGGAGGCACAGGAAGGCACAGGGAGGCACAGGGAGGCACAGGGAGGCAAGGGGGGCACAGGAAGGCACAGGGAGGCACAGGGAGGCACAGGGAGGCACAGGGAGGCACAGGGAGGCACAGGGAGGCACAGGGAGGCACAGGGAGGCACAGCAGCAAGTAGCTGCAATTGTCCTTGTTGCAGATCCGATCACCCAGCAGATCACTACACAGCACCAAAGAGGACAGAGCCTGCCCTTACTGGTTCCTGAGCGAAGGTGGAGGGTTACACAAGATGATGCGAGCATACAGAAATCTCCGTTTTAGGACCAGGTCTCCTTGTCATACTCTGGCTTGGAGATCACTATGTAGTAGCTCAGGCTGGCTCAGTTCCTGATCTTCCCGTCTCTCTTGGTTGCTAGGATTGCAGGTGTGCACCGCTGCGTCCAGTTTAGCGTACTGCCATTTATAAAATTTCAGGGACCTGTAGCACTTGACAGCAGTTCCTTTGTGAGTATCTGTAATACAAAGGCCTGTGTGCACATTGCGAAAGCATGTCCAGGGTGCTCTCTGCATTCTTGGAGAGCACTGGGAAGCAATATCCAGGCAAACTGGTGGTGTTTTATCTTCCGAGCCGGGTCACAGCGTGCAAGTCTTCCTGATCTTTATACCTCTTTGTACATCTTAAAATTATCATTAACATTGTTTTAAATGGAATGGGAAGCAGAGAAGCCAAGGGTAGGCAGGAGAAGACATCTCAAGGGCTCCATGGTAGAGAGGCCTGTGGAAAGGTGGCAGCTTGGCATCAAAGACCCAGGTCTGAGTCCCAGCTCTGAAGCCAGCGGACTGTGTTCTGATTGGAAGGGCAGGTTAATTAACCTCTCAAAAGCCAGATTTCTCCCAAGTGCCAAATAAGGATAATGATATTTACTCCTCCCTGGATGTGGTCAGCTCAGGGCTTAAGTAGACTGTCATGAGTACCTAGCACAGTGCTTGGCTCAGCTTCAGGGAGACTACACATTCTGGCTTATCTGGACAGCCCCAGCTTGTAATTTTAAATAAATGTCAAAAATATCTCCCTTTGGAGAAGAACCAACGTCAGCTTATACATTGAAAATACAATAAAAATCTAAACAATAAGGGCTGGAGAGATGATTCAGAGGACCATAGTCCCATTCCTAATATTCACATTATGTGGCTCACCCCTGCCTGTAACTCTAGGGCCAGATGATAGGACACTCTCTAATGGCCTCTGCAGGCATCTGCACAAATATGGCAGACATGCACACAAAACTCTGTCTCTCACACATACATACACAAATACATGTAAATAAAACAAAAATAAATGTAAGCAATCTAAACGGTGCTCCTCTGTAAATTAGGCAGCCAGTTAATTAATAAACAGATGCTGCTTGGTTATCTGCCGCTGGGCAGCTCTGTGGAGGGAGGTCACATGTATGCAACCGTCCTTGGTTCGTGATGTTGACGCACAAACCTTATTTTAGGAAATAAAGAGCAGAATGTGAGGCAGGGTGTGGTCAGTACCGATGGAATGGCTAACATGACAGGAAGTGCCAGTGAAGGAGGGGAGGATGCTGCAGACTGAGGAATTCTGGACGTTTCCGGTGGGGACATTCCCATGTCCTGGCTACTGAAGGTGGCTCAAGGAAGCAACCAAGGCCCGTTTTTTCCATTTCTCTGAGAAGAAGGAGTCACCTCTAAACAGAGCAAAGGAAAACCCAGGGGCAGCTACTGTGTCAGTGAGCGTCCCTGTAGTGGGAACTGCAAGTCCTGTGACTTGTCTGGCATGAGAGGGAGTTGAGGATGTTTGCCCAGATTTAGAGAAGAGTGAAGGTTCAGAGGTGAGTCACTACGTGTTAGCCAGAGCAGGGCAGGCTGCAGGGAAGCTCCTGCCCTGCGGCCACCAATAACCCCTCAGCATTTCCTGGCCACATACAAGCCTCTGCCCAGGTGGTCACCAAGCCCACACCCAAGGCCACCACCTCCAAGTGATCGTACCAGGCAGACAACTAGGAATGATTAACTTGGGCTGATAAGTCTCCTCTTCCACTTCTGCTACTAAGGGGCTAAGTAGCAGCGACACATAGCTAAGGCTGACTTATTGGATAAGCAAAGCCACACACACACACACACACACACACACACACACACAGTTTAAAGATTTGTTTATTTTGTTTAATACATATGAGTGTTTGGCTTGCATGCACACCGCACGCTCGCATTGTCTGAAGAGGCCACAAGAGAGTGTTGGATCCCATAGAACCAGAGTTATAAATGTTTGGGGGCTTCTGTGTGGGCGCCGGGAACTGAACCAGGTTCTCTGGACCATCAGCCGGTGTTCTTAACCACTGAATGTCAAGGAGTTATTTTGAGGACAAAGGTCTCTCTTTACCACAGGAGCAGTTGAGATAAAAGGTGTAATAACAATAGTGATATCTACTTTTTACTGGGGCTTCCTGCACACCAGGTCCTTACAGATACCCCATTGAACGCTTGCAAGTCCGAGAAGGTAAGATATGTAATGAGATAGGTCGTTGGAGAAACTTTGGTTCTAACCAGTGCTGTTTATAAACAATTGAGTAAAGATTTATCTCGGGAGAACGGGAAATGCTTACTCTGAAACTATCTCCTCACACAGGACTGAGATGCCTCCCACCCAAACTTTATTACCCGTCCACAGACTTGGTCTTATTGTCAAGGGAGGCTTTTTCATATCAGAGAGGAGTCAAGTGCTCTAGGACTCTCACCACGTCACAATCTCACAATAGCAAAGAGTAAAGATCACGTTTGGATTCCTAGAGGGTAGAAGCTGAGTGAACACAACCATCCATCCATCCATCCATCCATCCATCCATCCATCCATCCATCCATCCATCCATCTATCCATTCATCCATCCATCCATCCATCCATCCACCCACCCACCCTTCCATCCATCCATCCACCCTTCCATCCATCCATCCACCCACCCACCCTTCCATCCATCCATCCATCCATCCATCCATCCATCCATCCACCCACCCACCCACCCATCCATCCATCCACCCACCCATCCATCCATCCATTCTTCTTTCTTCTTTTCAATATTGATTGATGATGATGGATTTAATATGCATATCTGTTCTCTCCTCCGTGTGGTCCTGATACTTCAACTCAGGTTTCCATTTCAGGTGTAGCAGGAAGTATCTTTACCTGTGGGGCCCTCACAGCAGCCGAATCCATTTGTTGTTGATAGTAAGTATGTATTGACCACTTCCTTATCAAGGCCCAGGAACTGTGCCTTGTTAGTTAGCTAAGAACAGACCAACCTTGAGGTCCTGTGAGCCTCCCGCACTGTGACTCCTCATCAAAATCACCTCAGCCCCTCTCTAGAAGAGTGCTGTCAACTGCATTTTTGAAGCAAGCTACAGTTTAAGGCTCATCTAACTTAAAAAAAAAAAAGAGGAGTCAGGTTTGTTGACTAATGAGCTACGTTCACGTGGAAGAATCTTAGGAAACAAAAGTTAAACAGAGGAAGAAAAACACTTTTTTAAAATCAAAAATATTACTTCACAATCAAGATGCCGCCAGGTGGAGTGTCTAACCTCCACTGAAGAGATGGTTGACGTTCTTCCAGTGAGGTGGAGAGTTATTTAGGAATTGATGCTGTGGTGGTACTCAGGCACACACAGGTTAAGATGACCCTAGTTTCCACCACACGATGTCCCTCATCAGAGATTGGGAGTCTACGACAGTTTCTTCAATTCCATGCCCTTGTGTGCTTAGGAAAGCCGTGGTGCTGTGCATGAAAAACCCTGGAAGAAGTCGAGTCTGCAAAGAATGATTGATTAAAACTGCAGCGACGTGGAGATCTTAGAGTGTGGCAGGTCTAGAGGCTAATTACCTTATCTTCTAGCTCCCTCAATAGCCGTCATTCCTTGTCCATCTCTGCATCAGAACTAACAGACTACGGCTAGTAAAAAACCTTCTTGAAATCTGTTAATGTTGCAGACTACTAGCCTCCACCAGTCCCAAAGCTAAGAACACCATCAGACGGCATCCGAAGTCTATATGACTCGCATAGCTCCCCCAGTCTTGCTGCAACCACCACTCTGATGCACCCATCAGTGTATTTAAACTTGCTTTGATCTATGAATTATGACTTTGTTCTGTGAAACTGTAACACTTCATGAAGCTGTGACCGTGCTGGAACATGGAATTTGGGGTACCCTCGTCTTTGTCTCTGGACTATGGTCTCTTAGAACGTCTCCAGAGTAAACTGTATCACATTCCTTTTGAAGTGAGAGCTGTGTTTTTTGACACTTCTATTCTAAAACCACTTCACAACTGCAGTCTACGGGACTGGGGGGGTGGTGGTGGTGGATTCTGTCCAGGTTAAACAGTCCATGATTTGATGATTCTAGTTACTCCACCATCATGGAAACAGACATTCATTGTTTGTCTGGATGATAACTTCTAACTGGTAAAGACCTAGAATCTCTTAGTGATAGCCCCGCCCACAGCTCAGCTCCCTACTCCCCTAAAGAAAATGGGGGAAAGAAAGTCTTCACCATAGTCTTGCTTTGGGCTCAAGCCAAGGCTGGCAATCAGAGTCAAGCTTAGTCCCTGAGTCTGTTTTTGGTAATTTCTGTCTTTATCAGCAAATACAAGCAGCTCCTCTGACTTTGAAAGAGGAGCCATGAAAAGCCAGCTCTGGCCACTTCCTCCTGACCAGGGGGCCTCTGCCTTAACTGCATAACCATCACTCTGGTCTTTTTATTTGTGCTCCCAGCAGACTTACTGTCGGAAAGGAGTTCTCTGACCCCCCTGTCCACTGGAGCAGCACATGTACATGATTCAATTAACCTTTGGGGTAGCTCGGGAAGTTTGTGCGATAGGAGAGCCATACCTTAATTGGCAGTCTGACACAGGCAATAAAGTTTGATCGGATGAAGAGGCATCAGGGACGTCATTAGCATCCTCTTCTAAAGACCATGTGGTGTGTAAAGGTTGTTTAATTTCTGCTGGAGAAAGAAGGGAAGCGGAGACAGAGTTCACGTTTCCTGCACTCTTGCCGACTACATGTTCCATTTTCCCCACTACCAGCATCAACCGGGCCTGGGATTGTGATGTCTGAGGTTCCCAGAGTTGTTCTGACTGCTCTGTTGCCCATCCAGTGATCATCTTCCAGTTCTGAGAATTCCCTTTTGCAGCTGGATGTGGAAGGGCAAATCTGAAATCTCAGCACTTGGAAGGCTGAGGCAGGCAGATTGCTGGGGGTCACACAGCGAGTCTGAAGCCACTTTGGTCTACATCATGATATTCTGTCACAAAATGAAACCCTTGAACTCTGCAAGAGGCATTTTGGAAAAGACAGCAGCAGTAGAGGAAGGGGGGTGACCTCTTTCCAAAAGTTCAAATGGGACCAATGAGCAGAGAGAGGAGGTAAGACTGCACACTGAGGGGGGTTACAGGAGGGGGTGTGTGCACTGGAGGGGGGTTACAGGAAGATGGCCTGGCTGTATTTGTTTAATTAATAATTAAGTGTGTGTGTGTGTGTGTGTGTGTGTGTGTTTTGAGCACCCACACATTCTGTGAGACACACTGAGACACACACATGGAGGTCAGAGGGCAAGTTGAGGAAGCTGATTCTCTCCTTCCGTTGTGTGGGTTCCAGGGATTTGAACTCAGATCTTCAGGCTTGGCAACAAGCACCTTTACCCTCCCAGTCATCTCATGGGCCCATGGACCTTGGTATTTAAACTCTTTCAAGAACAGAGGGTGGAGGAGTACATGCTAGGTCACCATCTCATCTGCCTTTAGATTTTAAAATCTCAACTCTTCCAGAAAGACTTTACCCAAGGAAGGAGATGAGGAGAAGCATGGCAAGAAGGGAGGGGGGAGAGTGGGGAGGGAGAGAGTGGAGAGGGAGAGAGAGTGGGGAGGGAGAGAGTGGGAAGGGAGAGAGTGGGGAGGGAGAGAGTGGGGAGGGAGAGAGTGGGGAGGGAGAAAGAGTGGGGAGGGGGGAGTGGGGAGGGGGAGAGAGAGTGGGGAGGGAGAGAGAGTGGGGAGGGGGAGAGAGAGTGGGGAGGGAGAGAGAGTGGGGAAGGGGAGAGAGTAGGGAGGGAGAGATTGTGTGGAGGGGGAGAGAGTAGAGAGGGAGAGAGTGGGGAGGGAGAGAGAGTGGGGAGGGATGAACTATAAGGCCACAGAATGCTTTATAAGTGGCAGCTAAAGTTTGTATATCTTCCCAACATTCACTCAGCCTAGGAGTGATATGACTTTAAGCTGCACTACTCTTACACCTTAACTTTAAACTCTCTCATGAAGACAGCTGGACAGTGTGCAGCGCATTGAGAGAGCCAGTCATGGGTGGCAGAGCTGAAGTCCTGAGTCATCTGTCTTTCCTCTGTTCCCTGTTTGTATAAAGGGCTTCAAGTACAATCCCCCTCTCACTTGTTCTGAGACTCCTAGAGGGGACTCTAATGTGCAAATGCACCACAGAGGTTGTTTCCCCGCTTTTCGTTTCTGTCCATTTTGGCTGTGTTAGGAGGACACACCCAGGCTCCTACTTTGTCGTTATGCTCTCCCATGATGCTCTTCTGTCTCTCTAGAGACGGCCCTTGCTGATGATGGGCGATATTCTTTTCTTCACTGTATCTTACTATTCCTTTTTTTTTTAAAGATAGCCATCAATTGTCTCATCTTTAGAACATCCAATATGATGACGTCTGCATTTTTGTTCACACACCAGACCGCTCTCACACTTAGCTTCTTACAGAAATGGTCGACTTTGCATTAGTGGGTCACTGGTGTTCTCTGCACGTCTGGCTTTCGTTCATGTCTTTTCCTCTCCACTCTCTCTGGGATTACTTGAGAATTTTATAACTCTTGATTTCCATTCATCTAGTGACATTTTAATAATTTCTCTTTGTGTTGTTTTGGGGATCACAATATGTGGGGCTCTCATGGTTTCTCATGGAGACCTGTGTTCACCCAGGTCCAGGCTCCTCCTGCAGGGTGCTTCTCCTCCTGCAAGGTGCTGCTCCTCCTGCAGGGTGCTGCTTCACTCTGTTGTGGTTTGTGTTCGCCTTTGTCTCTGGTTTTCAGAATTTTGGTTCTGATTTGTCTGCGTGTGAATTTATTGTCCCACAGGCCCTGATATTCTCATTCTCTCTCTCTCTCTCTCTCTCTCTCTCTCTCTCTCTCTCTCTCTCTCTCTCTCTCTCTCTCTCTCTCTCTCTCTCTCTCTCATGTTTATGGTCTTGAAATTGCATACTTCCTGTTGTCTTCTTTCCAAGTTGACTGGCTATTTCTTCCTTCATGCTAATTCTGCAAATGAGCTGACCCAGTTGTTTATTTCAGATGTTGTGTTCAGTTCTAAAGTTTCCATTTGTTTCTTTTAAATTGTTTATTTTCCTGTTGTTTTATCTTTCCACTCCTCTTGACACATTGGTAGAATGGCTGCCCTACGTCTTTTGTCTAATAGTTCCTAATTTATTTATTCTAGCTTCAGCAGGGGCTGACATTTTTCTTTTAAAAATAAATCACATTTTCCTGTCCCCCTTTTCATGTGTCAAGTGATTCTGGACTTCAGTCTCCATCTGAGTGGCATCCCAAGCCCTCCTGTGCATGGTGATTTTATGTGCTTACTTGTTATGTTGGAGGGCTTAGATTCCAAGTTCTGTCTTTCTTGGGGGGGATTTCCAAGTGCACTTGGACTCTGGTGTGCTTGAAGCTCCCCTTGTATGTGCTTCTAGAGGTGGGTTACGGGCTCGGTGACGTCATATTCAGACCCATTCTCAAATCTCAGCAATCTTGCTTCGGTTTTTCTTCTGCACTCATGCCTATGATGGAGTCCAAGACTTACCAACATTTGCAGAGTCACAAAAATTCTCTGTTCATCTGTCTCATCTCTGGGCTCTGTTATGTCCTCCTGCATCTAGAGGCCAAAATGACACAGACTGAGTTTTATCTGCCTGAATTTCCACTGTTCATACAACTGAATATGTTCTGAGGCCAAGAGAAAAAGAGTGAGTTTTCCTACCATTCCTTAGTTCAGGTCTGCAGTCCCCTGACTTATCTCCATTGGAGATGAACTTCTTTTGGAATTTTAGGTGCTCAAGTTGTTGGCAAGGCATAAGAAGAAAGAAGAGGTGGAAGGAAGGAAAACAGAAGGGAGGAAGGGGGGATGAGTCAAGGGAGGGATAGAGGAAGGAAAGGAGAGGAAGGAGAGAAGGGAAGGAGAGAGGGAGGAAGAAAGGAAGGGAGGGAGGGAAGGAGGGAGGGAGCACAATATTTATCCATGTCCCCAGCTCAAAGGGTCTCTTCTCCTGGTGATCAGTCAGCAAGGTAGTGACACTTTTCTCAGGATAGTGACGTCCACCCTGGAGTGGTGGCTCTGGTATGAGGGAGACAGATGTTTCACTGCTTCTAGAAACTTCTCCATTTGCCTTCTTTCTCAAGTCTACTTTGTTCGAGGTTTCCCCTAGATCATCAGTGGCCATTGCGTCACACGTGTCTTAGTTATATTTGATTGGAGAGATTGTCTTTCGAGAAGAGCCATTTGGCCAGATGGTTCTATGTGTTCCTACATTGTTAATCCTACAGATGTGAGGAGCAAGACCGCCCACCCAAATCATCATGGCCAAAGTAATTAAAGCAGACAGTTAATTAAGCAAGCATTTTCATTCATGCACATGGGCTATCTTTCCCTAAAAGTGGGACTCAAGAGATCAACATGGGGCACAGGAAGATAAAGGCTCTTATAGTCCAGACATAGAGAGTTTCCAAACAGGGGATTTGGTAGGCTAAAGGATGGGTTGTGGAAGCAGGACATAGCTATAGAAACATAACAAGGCTGTCATAACAGCCTCCTGGGAACAAAGACATGAGTACAAGGGGGTCATAACAAGGAGATCATAACAAGGCAGTCTTTTCTTAAAACAACAATTTTTTTATTAAATATTTTTTTTTCATTTACATTTCAAATGTTATCCTGAAAGTCCCCTCTACCCCCCCCCCAACCCACCCATTCCCACTTCCTGGCCCTGGCATTCCTCTGTACTGGGGCATATAATCTTTGCAAGACCAAGGGCCTCTCCTCCCAATGATGGCTGACTAGGCCATCTTCTGTTACATATGCAGCTAGAGACACTAGCTCTGGGGGTACTGGTTAGTTCATATTGCTGTTCCTCCTATAGGGTTACAGACCCCTTCAGCTCCTTGGGTACTTTCTCTAGCTCCTCCATTGGGGGCCCTGTGTTCCATACAATAGATGACTGAGCATCCACTTCTGTATTTGCCAGGCACTGGCATAGCTTCACAAGAGACAGCTATATCAGGGTCATGTCAGCAAAATCTTGCTGGCATATGCCATAGTGTCTGTGTTTAGTGGCTGATTATGGTATGGATCCCCGGGTGGGGCAGTCTCTGGATGGTCCATCCTTTCGTTTTAGCTCCAAACTTTGTCTTTATAACTCCTTCCATGGGTATTTTGTTCCCCATTCAAAGGAGGGACGAAATATCCACACTTTGGTCTTCCTTCTTCTTGAGTTTCATGTGTTTTGCAAATTGTATCTTGGGTAGTCTAAGTTTCTGGGCTAATATCCACTGATCAGTGAGTGCATATCATGTGAGTTCTTTTGTGTTTGGGTTACTTCACTCAGAATGATATCCTCCAGATCCATCCATTTGCCTAAGAATTTCATAAATTCGTTGTTTTTAATAGCTGAGTAGTACTCCATTGTGAAAATATACCACATTTTCTGTATCCATTCCTCTGTTGAGGGACATCTGAGTTCTTTCCAGCTTCTGGCTATTATAAATAAGGCTGCTATGGACATAGTGGAGCATGTGTCCTTCTTACCAGTTGGAACATCTTCTGGGTATATGCCCAGGAGAGGTATTGCTGGATCATCTGGTAGTACTATGTCCAATTTTCTGAGGCACCGCCAGACTGACTTCCAGAGTGGTTGTACAAGCTTGCAATCCCACTAGCAATGGAGGAGTGTTCCTCTTTCTCCACATCTTCGCCAGCATCTGCTGTCACCTGAATTTTTGACCTAAGACATTCTGACTGATGTGAGGTGGAATCTCAGGGTTGTTTTGATTTGCATTTCCCTGATTATTAAGGATGTTGAACATTTTTTTTCAGGTGCTTCTCAGCCATTCAGTATTCCTCAGTTGAGAATTCTTTGTTTAGCTCTGTGCCCCATTTTTAGTGGGGTTATTTGATTTTTTGGAGTCCAGCTTCTTGAGTTCTTTGTATATATTGGATACCAGTCCCCTATCGGATTTAGGATTGGTAAAAATCCTTTCCCAATCTGTTGGTGGCCTTTTTGTCTTATTGACGGTGTCTTTTGCCTTACAGAAGCTTTGCAATTTTATGAGGTCTCATTTGTTGATTCTTGATCTTACAGCACAAGCCATTGCTGTTCTGTTTAGGAATTTTTCCCCTGTGCCCATATCTTCGAGGCTTTTCCTCACTTTGTCCTCTATAAGTTTTAGTGTCTCTGGTTTTATGTGGAACACGGCAGTCTTAACAACAGGTGGCCATAATAACCTTTTGAAACAACAGCATGCTTGTCATTGCCTGGAACAGAACCACACAGTTCCTAGAACAGAACTGTGTATAGTTAAGGATACATGTCTGTAAGACAAGTGAATCACTGGGCGTAGCCAGCTGCTCCCAGGAGCTGCTAGGTGACTGTGGGGAAGTCCTGGAGATTGACAGAATAAACTAGAGTCTCTCAAGAGTGCAGGGCACCCAGCTGGTGAGTGTTCTAAAATGCTGCCCAGTGCCCCTCTCACGGATGTGGCTACTTTCCACTGAGCACCGCCCTGCTGTGTCTTGCATGTATGCTCTGACTGCTGCCCTGGAGCTGGATAGGTGACTTCAGGCAACCCAAGCAAGCCACATCTTTTTATGAACCTAAGGTCTTTCTCACTTAAAACGTGCCCAAGTTCGATTTTCCTACGTTTGTTTTCTTGCTGAGTCCAGCTTATTCAGCGTTTTGGGCTTTTATGACCTGGTTCTGTTTTGATGTCCTGTCTGACACAAACAGTCTCACTTTCCTCTCAGTAAGTATTTCTTAATGGAAATTCAGGTTCACATGGCAGTCTGGGGACTGAGGCTTTCCCCAGTTGCACTCTAGTTTGTGTCCAGGAGTCTATTATAACTGCAGGTTCCATGTAACCACAGGGCAGCCTGGTTCTTAAGTAGGCATCCAGAACCTGTATTCTGAGGAATTACTTTAGCTCGTAACTTCCAAGGGTCCAGTACACAGCTGCCTGTGCTTGAATAGAACATCATGGTGGGTAGAAGCATGTGACAGAAGAGGAAGTTCATTTCCTGGTGGTCAGGAAGCAGAAAGAGGGACAGGAAGGAGCCAGAGCAAGACATGCCCTTCATGGACATGTATCTGGTGACCTACTTCCTTCAGCAAGAGCCCACCTCTTCTGGTGTTCCCCTTTTCAACACTCTGTTCAAGATTTAAGGCCTCCAGTAGATGAAGGCATGGATTAAATAGTAACCTTATGATCTAATGCTGTTCAGAAATGGCCTCGCAGACTAACCCGGAGGCAGGCTTCACTCATCTTTTAGGTATTTCCCAAGCCAATCAAGTTAGCAGTCAAGAGTAACCTCCGCAATCCCTAAAGGGCTTCAGATGACATCTCCAGCATTCTGGGTTTTCTCATGAATAGAAGAGAGGCGTGGGCAGCCATGGGAGCGGTGCACAAACAAACCCCAGGGGAGTGGTTTTGCAGAATGAAGGAGAGTCATGGAATCCAAGGAAGGAGCCACTAAGGAAGAGGATTAGTGTGAAAAAGAGGAAAGTAGGTAGATCTGTTGGGGGTTGGGGGGGGGGGGATGTGGGCAGGCTTTCTGGGAAGCAGAAATCTAAGCTTGAACAGAAAGTGGGAGAGTAGAATGACCCTTGGGGAAGACATGAGACACTTCCATGCAGAGAGTTTCTGCTTTCAGTCTGAGTTACTAGAGAAGCCTTCACCAGGGTGGGAGGGAACTGGGAGCTGAACCAGTGGCCAGAGGAACTCCCAGAACACATATCAAATAAGCCAGTTCAAAGGAAAATGCCAACCTCCCCATAGGGAGGGGCTCAGGCCACTGGAAGGAATTCCTGGTGTTAAGTTGATTGATGGCCTGGGGCTTGAACCGACAGAGGAAGAGAGAGATAGGATGGGATGGGAGGGAGGGACAAAGAGAGAGACTGTGGGGTAGGGGTGTGGCCTGACTGTGCCTCAGAGCCTATAACTTTCTGTGTGTGTTTGAGTAAGTCTTGAAACCATCCAACGTGGGACTGCTCCACTTTTGGATGAGGACACAGGCCTGTGGGTAGAAGAGTGGATTAGATAGTGGCCTACAGATACAAAGTTTATAACTGCTATTTTTGTAATTTATAAATTGGTGTTCTCTCTGTCTGTGTATGTGTGTGTGTTTTCCTGTGTATGTGTGTGTGTTTTCGTGTGCACATGCATGCACACATATGTAGTGGGCAGACATCGGCATCAGGCGTCCTCCTCTATCACTCTCATCTTAGCTTTTGAGACAGGGTCTCACTGAATCTGGAGTTCACCGTATAACTGACATTTTTGCTATTAACACTTCAAGACATTTGTTATTTTCTAAGGGGCTGGGCCATGTAAAATAAGCATTTTATCTTTCTAGGGCAGGGATAGCAGGCTTGGTTGACTTGTCCTCTGACTCATTGCTACTGGTAACGATCATCCATTTAGCCCGTGGTCTTCCTAGTGTGGGGTTAATGTGGGACTGTATGGGTGTTTGTCCATTGTGTGAGTTATAAGACAGGTGGAGAGAATGCGTTGCAGAAACCGGCCAGGTCTAGTATTGTTTTATGATACCTCTCTTGCTCCCCCATTATGATTCCATTTTATACAGATGTTGCTTTAATCTGCCTTTTAATTTCTCTCAGCTGTCCCATGAGGACATCTTTAAGTGACTCGTTTACTTAGCAGCACCTCATTTGTTTTAAAAGTATTTTCTTTCAGCACTGTGCAAGTGCTAATGGCATTTACCCCTGGTTCCCGGTTTACCCAGGCTCCAGACAGGGTCAGGACCACAGTCCTGTCACCATCTTGCCTTGACCACGGGTTGCATTGACAAGCTCTCATTTTTCTCACAAGTATGACTGAGAAGTTCAGATTGTGTTCAATCACAGACTAAAGTAACTGCCCAGGCCCTGCCCAGGGGAGCAGTCTCTGTCTTGAAGCCACTTCTTTTCATGTATAGATGCGTGTATATATATATATATGAAAAAAATATATATACACATACATAGTATTAAATTACACACATATATATTTTGAGAATTTCAGTGTACTTCAATCATATTTACATACAATGTCTCTTCCTAACTCTTCCCAAATCTACCCCATCTCTCTATCCACCCAAGCCTCATTTTCCCCCTTAAATAACCCGCCTATTCTAATTTGAGCTATCTTTATATTCCTGGATGTGGGGCAATCCACTGGAGCATGGGCAACCTACCAGGATCGCATCCTTTAAGAAAGCTGGCTATCCCTCTCTAAGAAGCCATCACCCGCCCACGACTGCCCAGTTAGGAGTGGGGCTCCTGAACTCTTGCAGCCTGGTCCTATCTGGGCATCCAATTATGAGGCTGAATTTGCACAGCTGCGCAGCTTGGGGCGCTCACGATTCCCTCACACCAGGAGGAGCCTCTCTAGCTTCACATTTTGCTTGGAGTTAATCACCCCGAGCCTGACACTGTCTTTTCTTAATAGGTTAGTAGCACTTGGTAATAGCCTCCCAATGTTGTAGATTTAAAAGTCACTCTGACATATTCCCCTTAGCATAACATTACTTACCTCAGCCTTCCTGTATTCTCCATCAGAATCCCAGACTACTTTGTGGCTGACCCCGACTGCAGATTTGGCAGTGGTCTAGGACACTGGGGCTAGCCACGCACCTCTTCCTGACTACCATGGTGTCCTCATTGCCAGTTAGACTAAAAGTTATGTTCTCAGCTCCACAGCCCCACATTACGATCTAATTCTGGACTCAGTGGCTGCGTGGGTGGCAGATTAATCCTTGGGGGTGGGGTAGAGTGTAGTATACAAGAATCTTATTGGAGGATGCTCCTGACGTAAGTGGAGGAGGCAGGGTCGGGCAGATAAGACTACAAGATAGGCAAACTAAAAGTAAGGGTCCAGCCTACCTACGGGGGGAGGGGGGGGTGTGGAGATGGCCCTTCAGTCACCTTAGGTGGAGTTTCTGCGTTTTCATATGAACCAGCCACTAGCTGCAACCCCCCCATGAGGTTCAGCCATGGCCGTTCTCTGTGGCCTAGGCCTGCGCTCATTAAATGACACAGTGGTTAGCTATCCGCACTGGAATTCTTGACAGGTAGATTGTAGACATGACTGTCTCTGTATGTGTGTGATACGAAAGAGCTGCATACTGGCAGGACAGTGGAAGACAGCTTGCCACTCTTGGCGGACATTGCCCATGGTGGTGGCCCTCGCAGAACCCAGGAGACCAGCCAAATAGGTTTCCCTGCTGCTCGCGCTGGTAATGTGGGAGAGGGCCACTACTCTAAGGAAGACAGCTCCTCGAACTCTGATACCCACGGGACACCTCCAAGCCACTGTGAGGCTGAAAGTACCCCCACCCCCGTCTCCACAGAGTGTGCAACTTAAGGCTCATTTCTCAGTATGGAAAGAACAACACTGCTCTCTGACAAAGGGATTCCAGGCATCATTAAGCCAGTGTGTGCTGGCTGTGGATGGAGGGTAGAGGCCCTCCTGGTGCTTTGGAGATCGCGCCCGCCGCTGGCACCACCCGAGTGGAAAGCGGGTCCAGCAGATGAGGCCAGGGTAGCACTCAGGAGTTAAGACTTCGTGCGATAAAAAGGAAGGCCTGTCAAAAACAATGCTCTCTTCCGTACACACACATACATCAACAAAGGTAGTGACTTCGTATATGACTGCTGCATTAAGACACACACACACACACACACACACACACACACACACACACACACACATATGTGTATATATATATATATATATAATCAAATTTTCATTTGCATGAGATGCATGGTGTAGGCAAGGTAAGTCTTATAGGTGTTGGTAGACAAAGTATGAGTCAATGGTGCCCAGTTGGAGCTGGGTCATGTGGCAGGCAGTGCTGTTTAATCACGACCACTTCTAAAACCACTTTCTTTTTCCTGAATCTGTATCTGATTCTTCATTCATCATCTGACCCAGCCCACCCAGCCACCCAACAAGCAAACAATTGAAAGCTTAGAGCCGTGCCCTTCTATAGGGAAGGGCTGGACCCCAGCCCTCTGCCCTAATAGGAACTAAAGCCAGGGGTCCATTTGATGCTGCCTTGATCTTGCTGTCTCTGATATCTTCCAAATGTATTTGCTATTTGCTCCAGAGTCCCTGCAGACCCCTGCTGTTCCCAATTGTCCATTGCCTATTAGAAACGGTTCCAGCCAAGGTCTTTTTTTTTTTCTTCCTACTTATTTGATCTTTTTTTTTTCCCTGAGAACTTCACTATGCATGAGTAACTGGCCTGTGAGGCTGCTTTTGTTTGACATTTTGCATTCGTTAAAAACCAGTCATCTGCATGTTTTATAAAGCTGTGGGGGGTCTCTCCCTGTGATCAGTGCTAGAAGCACTCATTAACATCTGGGGAAGAGATGGCCCCAGATAGGGGGTATACACGACCTACGCAGTGTGGGTTTAGGGAATATGTCTTACAGGGGAAAAAAGACACCAAAGCACTTTATATTCATTGCCACGCTTGTTCACTAATAGAAATGAGTCTGCCTGCCTGGAGTACCATGCCTCCCCTTCCCCAGCCCGGAATGTATTTTCTCAGCTTGTCTAGGGTGATTTCCCCTCTGGGAAGCCCTTCCTGGTCATCTCAGCCAGCTCAGACTCTCTCTTTCTCTGGGAACCACAGGGCAGTCAATTTCGCCAACTTTCCCCGGGGTTCCTGCTTTGTGGCATGCACCGGGCAAGGCATCTCGAGGATTTAACAGAAATGAGAGATCCCCTCAGCTCTCGCATACAACCGAGGAAAGCAGACATACGGTTATTAGTATACATTGTTAGGACACTTGGAGGGTATTGTGCAGAAAGATTAGTGACAGGGAGGGGTCAGGGCTAACCTTTGCCTTTGTTGATGGGGACGGTTTCCAGGAGGAACTGGTCTCACATGGCAGGGATGGCCACTAAGCCTTTCTGAAGTGGCTTGAGTCTGTCCTACCCTTCCTAAGTGTGTTCTACTTGGACAAACCGTGCCTGAATCACAGGAGATGATGGTTATAAGATGGATTCTAGGGACCACCCTAGATTTATTCATGGGGTAGGCACTGCCTCTGTGATTTCAATGCAGCCCGTGGTTTGAGAGATGTTGCTCTTATCTGCTGAGGGTCACTGAGGGTCTGACTTGGCTGGTCACTGGTGTGTGTGGATTGCTAATGTGAGACATGTGCACAGGACATCTCTTTCAACTCCAGCCCCTGGCTACCCTACTCCCCTATCCTCTTGTTACTGCATAAGCAACCATGGTAACAGGTCCTTGGGTGTCTTTCTCAAGATGCCTGCTGTGGCCAGTTACCAGTGTACCTGCTCTCTGATTCCTTCCTCTTTGGCAGAGCTCCTTCCTGCTAAATTCGTCCAATAGGAGACCCTGAAAAGCAAATGGAGGCTAGGGGGAGCAGATGAGTCAAGGGACCAGGTCAACCTGCCTTCTTCCTTTGGGCACCATCTCTGTTACACTGCAGCCCTGTGGTCCAGACAGATGGCCCTGGCTCCTGAGAACTGATCAGTTCGTCTCCTTTGCCCTCTAGATTGATATTCTTGATGTTTAAGATCCCTTCTCTGCTTCCTAGTTACTCTTTTTATCTTATTCATACACTCCATATAATGTCACAGATTCAGTTACTCTATTAAATGTTCTGTCTTGGGTAGTTTTAGAGCCTGGACCCTTTCCTTACCTCCTTCCTCCAGCACTCATACTTAAAACGATGTCTGATGGGGGTGAGGGTGGCCGTTCAGCTGATAAAGCAAGTGCAAACACCAGGACCTGACTTTCACTACCAGGACCCACATGAGGAAAGCTGGCCATGGTGGCCTGTGCTTGGTCATTTCAGTGCTGCAGGGGTAGAGACAAGTGGACCCCAGGACTTAGTTATTAGTTATCCAGCCTCATTGACTTAGTGAGCTCCAGGCCATTAAGCGACCCCTGTCTCCAAAACAAGAGGTCAGGAGAGATGATGGATCAACAGTTGAGAGAACTGGCTGCTCTTCCAGAGGACCCTGGTTGGATTCCCAGCATCCACGTGGCAAGTTACAATGGTCTACATCCAGTTCCAGGGAATTTGGTTCTCTCTCTTCTAGCTTCTATAGCAGGCAAATGACACACATACATACAGGTAGGCAAAGCACCCATACAGAGAAAGTAAAATAATAGTAATAGTAATAATAATAATAATAAACTGGAAAGCATTAGAGGTTGTCCTCTGGCCTCCGCATGCCTGGATGTACACATACCTACACATATTTATGCATAAACACACACATAGAAACAGGTATAGCATGGTATCTGATGGATGGACGCTAAGATATCTTAGCCAGCCGTTCTGACCTGCCACCTTATTCCGAGAGATGAGAGCAGCAGTTTTCAACCTGTGGGTCACAACCCCTTTGGCAAACTAAAAAAAAAAAAAAAAAAAAATTTACATTATGTTTTTACAACCGTAGCAACATTACAGTTCCAATGCAGTATTGAAAATAACTTTAATGTTGGGATCCCCACAGCATGAGAAACTGTATTAAAGGGTGCATGCGGATTAGGGAGGGTGAGGACCACTGTGCTAGAATGAGGCCATTCTGGGTCAATGGCTGGCAGGACCAGCTCTAGGGTCGGCTGAGCTCCTCTTGCTCTCTGTTGAAACCTAAACCTCATATCAGGACCCAAAGACAGACTTGGGGTGTGTATGTGTATTGTGAGGAATCACCAGCCCTTTTTACATAGTTTTCTCAATGGACCACGTTGAATGAATCTCTTCTCTCTATTTTCCAGTATTTTTAATTGGTTTACTGAGGGTCAGCACTAGGGCCCCGGCTCGGGCTTCAACACCTCTGAGAATGTTGTGGTTGTACTAAGATGCTTTGGAATCTCCGGTGTCTCCTCTCTAGCCCTCCTGCCAAAGCAGAAACAAACACTCGCTGGAAGCAGACAGCATTATCTAGGATCCAGTTGGTTTTCACGAAGTCTGACACTCACAAAAAATAACCAGATATACAAGATGACAAGACAAGATAGCAAAAATGCCCAGGATAAGCGACACACTCTAGGAACCGATTCAGGTGTGCAGTTGTTAGGAGTTGGATCTTACATCACAGTGGATATAAGGTCTGGAGTGTTAGACTGACCATTTGATAGAGAGCAAAGACTCCTTGCAAATTATAAAACTACTAAAATATACAAACTAAAAATTAAGAACTCGGTAAATAACATGTAATGAAGACAAGATATAAAAGTGTAAATATACATTATATGTGAATATTCACTTTGAAGCATGGAGAGTAAAGTCAGAGAAAGATAGGCATATTCATAACTAGCAAATGAATATTCATAACTAGCAGATGAATATTCATAACTAGTAAATGCATATTCATAACAAGCAAATGCATATTCATAATGAGTAAATAACTTAACTCTGAGGAGGCTTGCCTTCCTCATCTGTGAGATGGGAAGAATAGTAACCATGCCCTGCATGTTGCAGGGTTTGAGTTGAATATATAGAAATATACTCAAACATAAAACTGTATAGAAACATAACGCTTTTAGACGATTTGCTGACATATCGTAGATGCCTCAAGAGATTTTTCTTTAGCATTTCATCCTGGAAATCGTTCCATCTTAAGTATGTCTTCCTGTCACATGGCTTCATGGAGAGCTATGGAGCACTTTGTAGCATGGACACCCTGTGAGTGAATGAGCGTTTTCTATAAGGCATTTAATATGTTTTAAGTGATTGTCTCTAAACCCTACTGTGTTCTTGTTTGCAGGTGTAACTGTACCTGCATGTAGAGAATAATTTTATAAATATACAATTTCAAAAGAGCATATTTTTGAAACATATTTCTCAAAGAATATGACAAATTTCATATTTTTATATTTGATATATTAAAATAATAAATACATATTTACAGTTTCTAGAATGGTAGTACCCATCCAGCAATAGCATTTGAGACTGACTCTTTCCCTCAAATTCCAAGGTATTGTCGAAGTTTTTAAAATGGCCATTCTGATGATGTCTTATAGTAGAAAGATAGGCATTTTCCTTACTGAGTCAGAGATCTTTTTCTGATTATGGAAACCTGGACATATTTCATTTTCTGTTTATGTTTCCTCGACAGTTTTGTATTGGGCAGTTAGATTTTTCTCTTATTGATTTGTAGGCGCCATTTCTATACTTAGGCTGTTAGAGCCTTGTAGTTTTTATTGCAAATATTTTTTCTTACTTGGCTCTTCATCTTCTGCCTTCGCTCATAGCATGTTTTCTAAGCAAAAAATTTTTAATTTTATGCCTTCAAATTTATAATTCTTTTGTTTTATGGAATGTTTATATTTCAATAAGGACTTTTTCCCCTTTAAAATTTCAAATATCCTTTCTGTGTTCTAATGAACTATTCCGAGTTTTGTCTTGTTGAGATCTGGCTAAATTAGAGAAATCTTTCTGCCACTTGTCCCCTGCCCTTTCTTTTCTCAAAATTTTCCTTATTTTTAAGAATTTCACATATGCATGCCATGAAATATGTTCATAGCAACCCTTTATTTTCCACTTCCGGTCCCCCCTATGTCACCCCAACACCTTCTACCAATTTCATATTTTCACTTCTTTTTTAATAACCCATTGAGTCCAGTTAGCGTTGGCCATATGTTCTGGGTGTGGTGCTGTCCCCTGGGGCCTGGGAAACCTAACAGGAGCCACTTTCTCCAAGTAGAACGATCCCGGCCCCAGTGATTATTGATCTTCAATACCTCCTCAGTAAGAAGTGGGGTCTGGATATCATCTATAGTGTATAGTATAAATGGTGTAGATTCCATACCATCCACGCTGGAATTTGTGTAGGTGTTATGCAGGTAACCAGAGATGTTGTGAATTTATGTGTGAGATAGGTGTGTTGTGTTCAGAAGCCAGCATTCTACAGACTTCATCCATTTTCCTGCTCCCACGCTCTCCCTATCCCTATGTCCCCCGAGCCGAGCCTTGGTGGTAGTGAGGTCATTAGAGATGTCTCCTCTGGGACTGGGCACTCACTCTGATTCTCCACACTGTGACAGGTTATTCTCTCTCTCTCTCTCTCTCTCTCTCTCTCTCTCTCTCTCTCTCTCTCTCTCTCTCTCTCTCCTTTGGTTTTTTGAGCCAGGGTTTCTCTGTATAGCCCTGGCTGTCCTGGAACTCACTCTGTAGACCAGGCTGGCCTTGAACTCAGAAATCTACCTGCCTCTGCCTCCCAAGTGCTGGGATTAAAGGTGTGTGCCATCACCGCCCGGCTAGGTTATTCTCTTTATTGACTGCTGTCCGGTGCAAAAAGAAGCTTTTCTGACTAATACTGCAAGCAGCCCAGGTCTGTTAGCTTGAGGATCCAGGTGATTTCAATGGTAGGGTATCTAGGGTCCTCTTAGCTATCAGTGCCAGAAGCTGTCTGACAGGGCAAGTTTGGGCCAAGCGCCCTTTCTTTTTCTTCTACTTCAGTTCTTGCAATTGTCCCTCTCTGGGTTCTCACCATCTTTGTCATCCATCCCCATGCTGATGTAGCCATCCTGACTCTGTTGGCCAGCTAGAGATCATGTGCCAATATACAGCACCAATGACATTAAATGTAGGTGTCCAGTGGAAATCCAATTAGAGTCCAGGGAGGGTCCTCTGGTAAATTGAGCCATGAGCTCACACAACTTGGGGGAACTCACAGACAAGTGGCCGCTGATAGCGATCTTGAGCTCAGTGGCTTTCCATTTTGCTGTGGCTGAGGAGTCACAGGGTATATGAGTCTGCAAGTCCGGGTATCCATTCAACACCCCAGGAGCCCCTACTGTGTGTAGAAAGGGACAGGGTATAAAATACAGACAGGAAGTTGAGACAAAGCCAAAGGGCACTGAACAGCCACTCTGTAGAGCTTATGTTATAAGCCCATCTCAGCATCCTCCAAGTAGAAGCCTCCCGTGGGTGCGTGATAAATAAGTGGTTATGGGTGACTGGAAGGGAGTGAGATCACTCTTAGCTAGGAAGAATCAGGACAGGCTTCCTGGCATAAGAGGCCTCCTAAGTTGGCCTTGAAGGACAGTGTGGGTAGTGACAGACAGAGACAGGAGGGTACCTGTGCTCCTCTGCAGTCTGGCTGAGAACTCAGCTCTTTCAGGTGCGTATATTTTAATGGGGATTTATTTTCTGCATTGTTAAAGCTTAATGGTTCCCTCAAATCATACTGACACTTGCAAAGGGAAGTCAGAGCAGTTCACCAAACAGCAGATTTCGCCCTGAGCAAAGACACTTACTTCTGCATGCGTGGAGCCGTTCCCCACTGCTTCCCACAAGAGCCCGTGCTGGCTTGGCAAATAGAACAGGAGCTCTTAAACAAAGCATCCTTCTCCAGCCAAGGAGTAACTAAGGGCTGGGCTACCCCAGGACAGCGCCTGCAGGAATGTCGCATCAACGCATCAACGGTAGCTATCGGAAGCCACCTTGACCCGGCTCACGGGGAGCACCCAGAGGCCAGGTGGGCCTTAACTACCTTTGTGCTTGCTGTTGGCCAACTCTTGTCAAAATGTCTACCTGTTCTCTTCCTTCCCGTGTGATGAGTAGATGGACGACCAGACAGACAGACAGATGGATGGAGAGTTGGATGCACCCTTCCCTCTGTGTTGCTGCCGAATGACTGAGTACGCCAGTCTTCTTGGAACATCGGGCTCACCTGCTGATGGGGCCTGGGTGCAGCTGGTTTTCTCATAGACTTTGGGGATCCTGTGTGGGATCCATGGGGGGTCCATTAGGAAGCCATGGAGAACTAGAAAGCTGGAGTGATCTCAAGATTTTGGATCTGACCCTTCAACTTTCTTAATCGACAACAAAAGCACCAAGACCAAGGACAAAGGTTGCATGTGGCCCTTCTCCCAGAGGTTTCCTTCACAGAGGGCTTTTTTTTTTTTTTTTTTTTTTTCGAGACAGGGTTTCTCTGTATAGCCCTGGCTGTCCTGGAACTCACTTTGTAGACCAGGCTGGCCTTGAACTCAGAAATCCGCCTGCCTCTGCCTCCCGAGTGCTGGGATTAAAGGCATGTGCCACAACCGCCCAGCTTATAGAGGGCTTTTTACCTGCCTTCCAGGACTGGTCTTTGTTGGTGTGTGATCTTGGTATGGCCTTTTAGTCAAGCACCAGTGAGGTCAGGTCAAGCAGCTGTCCCAGTTAACAATAACTCATAAATCTAAACACCAGTGCGTCAACGCCAAGGTTCAAGTGCCCGTCACTCACATGCCAGGCAAGAGTGTGAGGGTAGAGCATCGATGCCACCTACAGGGATGCCACCAGGGACCCGCCCTCCCAGCTCTGAGGCTTCAGGAAGGGAGACTTGAGTCTCCATGGAAACCATCTCATTTCCTTGGCTACTGGGTTCCAACTGTGAGGGCTGGGGCTGAGGAACCAATCCTTCGACATTTCCTCAGTCTGGGCAATGAGGTCCTGGCCCTGCTCCAATTTGGGTAATTACATTTTTCCCTATGCAGATTGCTTCCCAGCATTTGCATAGGTAGATCTGAGGAACAGAGTAGAGACTAGGCTCCCACCAAACTTGCTTTTCCTCCCTTCTTGGATCCAAGCAGCCGACCTGGTTTCCAACTGCAGCACCCATAGTGATACTCATCCCGTTAGTCTGTCCATGGGGGGAGGTCTCATCCACCTAAGAACCAGCTAGGACACCCACCCCATCCCCTTGTCCATGCAGGGAGGTTCCATCTGTTTGAGGATGTTTGGTCAGGGCTGAGATGGCGCAGAGAACAGAGCAGAGGGAACAGTAGGGAGGCGGGATTGCAGCCCTGCTTCAAGTGCACCTGGGTAGCCACTTCCGGTTGCACAGCCTGTTTGCATGCCTCTAAATGTGGGCTTGGCTCAGACCACAGTTTTCTGTATATTTTCTAAAAAAACATTTTCAAATTGTTACAATAATTGCTTTTTTTTTACATTAAGAAAGCCAATAGTGTACATACACACACACACACACACACACACACACACACACACACACACACACGAAGTAGGTTTTGTGTTGGCCAACTATTCCTGATCATTCTCTGAAGTGTAGTTGATGTACCCAGTGATAATCCATTGGAGAAAACTGATTTTTTTTTCTTTGCCAGCAGGTATCAGTTGCAGATAGCTTCTTGGTGCTGGAACCCCACCCTGGCTTAAACCATTTTTGAGAGGGAGGTAAGGGATGGAGGGAGAAATGGAGAGAATGGGAAAGGAGAGGGAGAGAGAGAGAGAGAGAGAGAGAGAGAGAGAGAGAGAGAGAGAGAGAGAGAGAGAGAGAACTCGAGGTAGGTAGGTGGTAGATCTAAGAGTTACAGAACAGTGAAAACAGAAGTAGATGGAAACATGAGAAGCTAGAGCAGCCATGGAAACCATGCCCTGGATCAAGTAACAATCTCTCTTCTTTACCTTCCTCTGTGAAGTGGATGTATGGTGTGTGTGCCTTGAAAGGTTGCTGTGAGCATAAAGTTAATTCCCACATCCCAAGCACTTAACAACAGTGACAGCAGCCAGTGCCAGTCAGCCTTGTACTCTAACTGATTATCATCTAACATGTAAGCCTCATGACACTTCTAAAACTTAGGTGTGGTTGCTGTTTTCAGGGACAGAGACATTAAGTCACTTTCCGGTAATCACGAAGCCAACAGGGCAGCGTGGTACAACCAGCTCAGGCTCTTGATTACAATGCTGGCCTGTGTGGACCTGTCCTGTAGTGGTTAGTCAGCATCCCCTTCCCCTTCCCCTTCCCCTTCCCCTTCCCCTTCCCCTTCTTCTTCTTCTTCTTCTTCTTCTTCTTCTTCTTCTTCTTCTTCTTCTTCTTCTTCTTCTTCTTCTTCTTCTTCTTCTTCTTCTTCTTCTTCTTCGTTTTCTTCTTCTTCTCTCCTTCTTCTCCTCCATCTCTTCCTCCTCCTTTATCTTCTTCTTCAAAGTATAAATAAAAAAAAACCAAAATGTGTATGTACGTTATTACCATAAAAGATACTGTCTCAAGACATCTTTGCCTGGAAGTCACGTCTGTCTTTCTCACCCTTTGCCTATCTTGAGAAACTGAAGATCACAGAGTATCTTTTTGTCTGTTTGTTTAGACTTAGAGGTAAGCTCTCCTCACACTAGAGCCCAGTCTGGCCTGGGACATTCCGTGCATCTGGGATGGCCGTGAACACTCGACAGTCCTCAGCTTTCAGCTCTCCGAGTGCTGGGAGCACAGGTATGAGCCATCATGCCCAGTCATGTGATGTCTTAGTGGACGATTTTCCAGTGGTTGCCACTTAAACATGGCTGTCCTTGAGGATGGCCTTGTGACCCCTTCATCTGAGATTCCCTGCAGACAGGTGGAGGTTGGCACTTGGCACAGTGAATGTTTTCCGTGGAAAGAAAGGGATTTCATCGTTTAGTGAGTGACTGGTTAGCTTTAGGTCCAGATGAGTCAGCTTTGGGAATGGATGATGTAGACCCTTAAGGATCAGGGAGGTGCTTAGTCCAGATGTGAGTAAGGTGAGACAGGTGGTCAAGGCCACATCTGCATCAGGGAGCTCTCCCTGAAGTGGGTGACAGATCCAGGGCCTGCCAAGGAAGGGCAGCCTAGGTGAGGATGGCACTGATGGATGGGAGACCTGGGCCTGTTGGAAGGTGGCAGTCCTGTAGAGGCCAATATTGGAAGCCAGAGAGATGGAGGATAGTGCCCCAGGTCTTTTTGTTTCTGAGCCTGGGAACAAGGCGACTCCTCTGGCCAGCGGGGAGAGGGTAGCAGCTGTTGCGGGGGGGGGGGGGGGGGAAGGATGGAAACTGGGAGGAGCATCAGATTTCTGCCACTTAGGCTCTTTGCTTAGTAAAAAGAAGAAAAAATGCTCACTGAAGGGTCTGCATGGGAGAAGATCGAGTAGGAGCACAAATATTCTGCAAAGCAGGGGCCCCAGGAGATATGGAAAGGACACCCGTGTGGTCTCAGGGCAGAGGGAAACCAGCTTCCCTTCATATATTTAAAGAACCGTGTCATGAACACTCTGATTTCTGTCATGTGTTCCGGGGTGGCCCTCCTTGCCTGGAGCTCACCTGGCATCTGTCTGGCACACCAGCCTTAAGGTAGGGCAAAGTATATCCTGCAGAGGCCTTAGAACACAGCGCAGGGTGCAGTCTGGGACCAGGCACAAGCTATAGTCTTTCCCTAGTCTCCTTCTCCTCTTGCCGGAGGGCGAGCAGCTGAGGGCTCCTGTAGACAGTGTGGTGGTGGTGTGCCGCTTGGCCTCCCTCTTAGATGCTCTTTCTGTTTTGCTGTGTGCTGGGCTTGGCTTTCTAGTGTTTGGCCTGTGCTGCTGTCCAGGTCTGACTTTTGGGGTGACTCCTTCACCCAGGTTCATGACTAGCTAGCAGAGTCACTTCTCTGGGATTCCTCCATGAATCATGGCGCTTCCAGGAAGCCAGCAAGCCCCCAAAGGAGCTTGAGCAGCATCAGCAACAACCACTGCTTGTAGCTGACAAATCTGTAACCAGAGATGCTAGGAGCTTCTACTTGTGAATGCCCCGCCCCCCCTCAGCCCCCACCCTCCGCCATTTATCTTCCTGTGTCCCTGATCAGCAGTGGGGAGGGGGAGGGGATGTCACATCATCATTTCTCCTCACAGTCATCCTAGGATCAAGGCCCCCTCACAGCTCTGACTGCAGCCCCTGAGTGGATCCTGTGTGTGTGGCCTATGGCTGTACATGCACGCCTCCGCTTTCTGCAGGAGCCCACACTTCATCTGTTTATTTCCCGTTTATGATCTCGGTCTCCTGCTTTGTAAAGCACCAGGATGGGCCTGGCATTCTAGGAACTGCTTGCAAGTGGTCCTCTAAGCCTCGGAGCCGGCCTCTGCTGTCCCCATGCAGGGAGAGTAATGGGTCCTCCCAGGGACAATTTGCATAAAGGATAAATAAGAGAAAGACAATGTGAAGTTTATTCATTTTTAAGGCAAGCAGCGTTTGTGATTGGGGTTTTC